>NW_027491908.1:0-600000 GCF_021521415.1 Bidens hawaiensis
GAAATTATAGTTGAAAACGAGGAGAAAAGAGAGAGATACTCAATTTTACTCATTAAAACTATTTGGATGGCATTTCATAGCCTTATTATTATTTGTATATTTATGGAACCAGGTGTGGATTATATTCTATGCCTTAGGATATTTTGGACTCGTTTTGGTCGTAAATCCCTTAATGGTTATATATGTTGTTTATGGTCTAGGCTCAAGGATGTTATTAGGCCTGGTATTAATTGAATACGAGTAGACCTACTTACTTTAGTTCATATTTTGGACGGACTTATATATATGTTACCTTATAGCCTATGATTGTTGTATTAACTAGTTCATTTCCTTGTGACTAAGATAAACTATTTAAGTGATTGCGTGTTGGCTTATTTGTGGTAGTTTGTATGTTGAGATGCCTTATACATATTACCCTATGGCCTACACTTGTTGATATTAATAGTTTCATCTTGATTAAGTTATATGTATATATGCCTATTGATGCGTCTGCGTGATGAACTTAGGTGTAAGCGTGCCTATTGATGTGTGTGCTTGTATGGATTGTGACTGGGTCAAATATATTACTCGGATTCTTAAATCCCGTGGTGAGGAGGCCCGTGTTGCATATACATGATTTGGACGGGGTCAAATATATATATTACTCGGATCCTTGACTTCGTGACTTGTGATTCATGGTGAGGAGACCCGTCTCTTGCTAAACCTGCAATCGGGTCAAATATATTAATCGGGTTCTTAAATCCCGTGGTGAGGAGGCCCGTCTTGCGTGGATTTTTCTGTAATCGGGTCAAATATATTACTCGAGTTACGACTCGTGGTGAGGAGGTCCGTATTACATACTGTTTTCAGCTACCCGGGTCAAATATATTACTCGAGTTAAGACTCGTGGTAAGGAGGCCCGTGTTAGCATAAATATTTCAAAGAAAAATTTTGTATTTATTTAATTATGATTTTTCTCAAGATTTTGGAACTTATGCAATTTAAACCGATTTGTAGATGTTGTTTATAAAAACGTGAACTCACTCAGCTCAGACTTTGTGTGTATGTTAGTTTGATTTTCAGGTTAAGGACTAGAGATTATCGCTTGGACGTGAGACTACTCGGATGGTTGAAGGCATTCATAGTCGAGAACTTTCAATTAAAACGAACTTTTTATTTTATATTTGATTTGGGGCACATGTCCCCGGTTTTGGGGTTTAAATACTTAACATTTTCCGCTGCTTATTACTCTAAACTGGTTTTAGTGAAATGAACTTGTTTGGTTTTTAAATATTTGAGAATTTTGAATATGATTACCAGCTGTAGGTTTCCTGGGATTCGGTTTCTTACACTTTAAGAGGAACCCGAGAGTTCAAATCTAAGATGCTATTTTGAAGAATAGGATCTACGTGATACAACAACCTTTTCACCAAAGCCACTGAGAACAATCTCGAGCTTTCACCGTTCCACACCCACTTATCAGTGCCACCTTTAAATCTAAAATCATATATTTTCTCCGGTAGGCTCATTAACTCGTTTAACTATTGTTCCGTAAACAGGCCGAACTCTCCAACTCCAATTTAACATAATCACCCCATCGCTTTCTTCACATCAATCCGCCACCAAACAACCCTTTTCCACCTTTAAAGTAATATATTTGGAAAAACTATTCTTTAGCGGTTCATCTTCTAACCACACGTCCAACCAAAAAACGTATTTTTCAACCCGTTTCCCACTTCGCCTTTAATCAAACTTGACAAAGATACTTTTAGATAATGCTAAGAAGTTATCAAGTTTCGTAATAGTACCCCAAGTACCATTAAGTTTTTTATTAAATAGATGCATCAGCTATGTCCTTTGAGTATCATGGATAGCCGAAAACAGCGTTTCATCATAACTTCCTTCTTTTCACCTAGAATTTCCACCACCATCTTGATAACAAAGCCATAAATTTTGAATCCTTAAGTTTAATATCCTTTTTATTTTTTACTTATATTATTTTTAAGTAATGTATTTTTTTTATTTCTATGTTTAAGTAATGTACTTTTTAAATTTTAAATATTTTATTTTATGTTTAATGTTTTTTTTTTATTCTAAGTTAAATGTTTTCCTTCAATGCGTGAATCGTAAAAGAAAGTACAGATTAAATGACCCCAATGGCCAGATTTCTAATAAAAACCCAATGCGTTTTTTCACAAATTAACGATTTCAATATCCTACTCCACCGACGTATAACATTAAATGGTTTATTAACGGGTAATAACGTGGTGTAATTGCCAAATAAATGACCCCAATGGCCAGATTTCTAATAAAAACCCCATTAACGGCAATTAACCGTCCAACGGACCAATTTAGACTATAAGTAGGTCGTGCATTCTCTTCTAAACCTGCTTATAACAACCAATTACACCAAAGAACTCTTTGAACATTGTAATATTTCATCAAGAAGCATTTTTTCGTGAGTCTCCGTTAACCATCAAAGAAGATCAAACCCAAGTAATTAAAATAGGGTTTTTAATCGTTTTTCACAGTAGAACAAAACCCCTAACATTATTCAATCAAACCCTGAACCAAACCAGAGAATTAGAATCCTAGGATTTCTAACGAAAGTGATGAACTAGACATTATATATATATATTTCTAATACTAAATAGTTAATCTGGATCAACTGGTTAGTGTTTGAGGTTGTGAACAAAAGGACCCGGGTTCGAAACTTGGTTCACGCTACGGGTTTCTTTTATTTAAAAAAAATGTTTTATTAAATATAATAATTAAAAAAATTATTTAAAAATCAAGTAAATCAAATAAAATCTTTTTAAACCAAATAAAACCTTTATAAAACAAATATAAATTATATTTCACCATTTCCCATACAAAACTGACTTCGAGACTCGTTAAACTGCCAATTTAATTTCATTTTCATTAATATTGATTCTTTAACTTTAATTATTTAGTTGTTTGTTAAACCGCTTAAAATTAGTTTAAACTCATAAAAGTTAAACCGAGTCTTACAAATATCATGTTTCTTATATTTTCATTAAGTTATTAATCAAATAATATTAAACCGCTATTAAAATAATCAAATGTCTAAAAATTTGTAAAATATTAATAAAATAATACATATTTCCTAACAAATTTATACAATAATTAACTTTAATATTTCCATTAAATTGTCGTTAAATATTTATATTATTTTATTTATAGCTTGTGAGGTTCAATCGTTTCAAATTCCTTGATGCGTTTTTTGGTCTTTTTCTTTATTTACGCTTTATATCTAAGGTGAGTTTCTCACACCCCTTTTTACTCTTTTACATGTTTTGGGTGTAGCATATATATATTATCTACTCAATGGTTTATCGATTCATTTACAAAACTGAGATTCATATCATGGACTTGTGTGTTTACCTTCTTATGTTCGTTGATTTCAATTTCAAGTGGTTACCTCAATAAGTATGATCATGCGCCCCCCTTTACACTCTGGGTCATTTTGTTATGAGTGGAAAAGGGACCCCCGATCTGAGTATGTTGGTTGTTACCGACAGGAAAGGACATTGCATGCGAAGTAATTATAATTTTCACATGTTTCATGGAATTGCATGATTTTTATGTACTCGTATAAAACCTTTGTGAACTCAACAACTATTTAATTAGTTGGCCGTATTTTATATATATGTTACAGGTACCATTAGTAACAGATCACACACGGAGAAGATGGTAGACTTAGGTTATTTAAACCAATTAGCAAACTGCTTAGTTGTATCTATTTTCCTTGTATTTCTTTTTTCAAACTTGTGTACTTGACTTGTAAATTAATTAATGATAATATTTTCACTTACTAATGTCACATGTGTTTTGAACAATCTGTATGTCACACTCTAGCGTTTCCGCTTTAGCCAGGGTGTTACAGATAGAGTCGTGACCATAAGATAGGACACTAGACGTAGTGCCCTAGTTAATTATAGCTTATTTGTTTATTTGTTTAGGTTGCATGATTAGAAATTATGTGAACCTTTCTTGATTGTTCTTTGTACATGTTATTGCTTATTACTATTGATTCGTTTACGCCTCATATATAAGCACACAAACAAGTCCAAGGCTTTTGCCTAAAACGAAGAATTTCAATCAATTTTATTTCGGTTTTCCGATATTTCTTCTTCTTAAAGACGGTTTTACGTGGCGGGTGTATGTAGTAACTGTGAGGGGGACGTGCTTGTTTTCCGAACTCTTGACACCAAGGTTATTGAAACCTAAGGTTAAGCAATGCGTACAAATCCCAATCAGCTGCGGGACCTGGTTGCTTACTTGGAGAGTTCGGAAAGGGAGTGAAACCTATTAAGCCAAAGCATATCACACCAAACGTCATACAAATTATGCTTTCAAACGTGATCATGCCCTCTTTGTGAACGGGATATGGTTACACTCCTAAGGATGTCGCACAAGGTTCATGCAACGTGTGACTCCGAACCTCAATTTTTTACAATGTATTTTAACAAAAAGTCTGATAAGTCGTGGTTATACATGAATAACCGGCTTTTGGTTCGATTTGATCACGCATTTTGATTTTTGTGTTTTCACTTGAAGTCTATCAAGTCGTGGTGATACACGAATACCCAATTTTTGGTTCGAATTGATTAGGCAATTTTTATTTTGTTTTGGAACATACAAGTTATGATAAATTATACAACGTGTGATTCCAAAGACTCAATTGTTTATATTGCGGTTTTGAAAAGTAATTGGGTTATGTGAATAGTCGAGTTTTAATTCGTTTTATGTGTTCATATATTCATAGAAATTTCTAAAAGTCGTGCTGTTACACGAATTGTCGAGTTTTGGCCCGTTTTCTGTATTTAAATTCAATTAATATTATAATTTGAAAATTTGAAAGGTCATGGTGATGCATTAATAGTCGATTTTCAATTCTTCTTTCGTTATTGGTATATATTCATTATTTCTTATTTCTTATGTTTTGAATTGAAAAAATATCGAAAAATCATGGTGATACATGAGTAGTTGATTTTCAATTCGTTATTGTTATATAGTTCGTTTATTATTATGGTTTTAATTAAAAATTAGAAAAGTTATGATGGTACATGAACACTCGAATTTCAATTCGATTTTGCTACTTATATTAAGTTTACAATAAATTCATATTTTATTTCAAAATTTGATATATTTTTCATATGTTTATTCAAAAATTTACGAGATTATTATTGAAATGCAAAAACTCATGCAGACAAATGAGAATTTCAATTTTGATTTTAAACTTTGTTTCATGCGATTTATTTCCTCTATTTATTTTTTTATGATTTATACAGATGGATTCCGATATTACGAATCTCTTTTGTAATATTTCTTTTTGTTATTATACGAATTTCATCTTTACGATTCGTGTCACATGAATTCGTCATGCTTCGTAGCATGTCTTCTCGATTTCCTCAACATTGCCCTCGAATCTCAATTCGCAAAACGACAATCATGATCATTAAACAATCAACCGTCATGATCCCGACCATGATAACCCAAAATTTGTCACTAACCACAACAATACATTCAAACCCCAAGGCTATGCCTAAGTCAATCCAAACCCAACACAACTCTTGAATACTCAAACCTAACCCAACATAAATACTTACACGGGAACCCACCCTTTGTACAACACGCATAATTCCACCACTCCGCTACCACAAAGTCGAAATGCTCCAAGTTGTAATAATTTCGGCCACCTCATCAACTACTGCCACGAAACTAAACATACTCAACACCACCCACTTGTTCCCATGACCGGTTACCCAAACATTTGTCTCAACCATATGTTTTACCAAGTCCGCTACCATCGAAGTGACTCAAGTACACCCGTCATACTCAGAAAGGCCTAACTTGTTTCCACCATGCCATACTTTACCCTGCATCCTTGTCCACCAAAAGTCTATCCGTTTTTCAACATCAATACTTAGGGGGTGTTTAGGATTCCTTATTTTACCTCCATATAACTTTTCATTAAGATAATAAGTTACAACATTGTAACTTTTGAAACTTTTCCTCTCACAATATAAGCAATCCTAAACACCTTATTACTTTTCATAAAGTTAATAAGTTATAAGTTGGTGAAAATAAGCAATCCCAAACACCCCCTTAGTCTTTTAAAACTCACACTACTAGAAAACAAGGCTAATGCAACTTTTTTAATCGTGTTGCATTTGATTCTAATGCAACTCCGTTTATCGTAAAGATTGCATTAACATATCTAATGCAACATTTCTTATAAAAGGTTGCAAATTTTTATTGAAATTGCAACTTTTTTATTGAAAAGTTGCGTAATTTACTATAAATTGTAACCTTTTACTTGATAGGTTATAAATTTTATTGAAATTTATAAGTTTTGTTACAAATGTTGCATTGTTAAAACATAAAGCCCACCCTTGTTTTAGTAATATATTATTTCAATGCATATTGGATATAGTCTCTAGGGTAGCGTGTATATATATATATATATATAAACTTGCCCTTGTTAGTGTTTGTTTGGTTCATTTATTGCCCTACCCTCAATAGAGTTTTAACAACAATTTTTTGAATCTGTGATTCTGTACGTGGCTTTATACTTGGCTTTTGTTTGATTAATTAATTGTATGGAAACAATGCACGCAATCTTGGGTTTAAAGTTGCAATCTTCTTGGACAAAAAAAATATAGGGACACTTGGGTTTAAGGTTGCAATGTTGATTATCATCTTCTGATCTTGTGCACATATATGAGAGTATAAGGTTATAAGTACATAAAATAATCTACATAAAAGTATTCCAGAAGATGTTGATTTTTTCATTAATGCATGTTATCGTGAATGCAGAGAAATGAAGACCCAAATATGGGATTATCTAGCTTTACCAATATATTTAGGCGTACATGTAATAGGACCAAAGGGGGTGCATATCCTGACACATATGAAGACATTGCAAGGAAATTGTAAGTTCTTTTTAGTTCAAAATTTTGACCTATTAAAAACTCATTAATAGTTCATATTTTATAAGGACACAAAGTTGGACCCCTCGCCAGTTAGCGGGTTTAATTTGATCAAAATTCAAAATAAACCCATTATAGGGTAAATTTTGACCCGTTAAAAATCCTTTCTAAGTTCAAATTTTTACCGGTTGATAAATTAAATCTATCAATGATTAAAGCAGTCCCAAAATTGACTCATTACCTCGTACAATGTAACCATGAATAACCCGTTAATATTTAAAAAAAAAAAAAAAGAACAGAAGTTGGACCCGTTACTAGCTACCACTCTACCAGATAAATTTTGATAAAAACTAGACTAACTTAATCTGTTACCCGGTTAATTTTGGCATGTAACTAATCGGATACCCGGTTTATTTTGACATGTAAATAACTCGTTAATAATTCAAAATTTTGACCCTTTAACAGTTTAAATCAAACAAGGACATAAAGTTACACCGGTTACCGGTTACCGGGTTGGTATTGATAAAGAAAAACTAAACTGGATTAACTTGTTATTGGGATGACTTTGATGAATAAATATTTTGTTAATAGCTAAAAAGCAAGTCTTGAAGTTGAAAAATCACAATTGCTTGTAATGCTAAAAGAAGTTGAAGATGATCATCAAAGGAATAAAGTTGAGCTAGAAGATATGCAGAAAGTTTTTGATAGCCAACGAGCAAACTATGAAGCTACGATACGGAATACTATGGAAAAGCTACCTTCAAGAGTGCTTTAGGATCTTAGAGATAAGTAGGAGGTTTTCATTACTTTTTAGTAATTGACAATTTGCTTTAATTACGTTGTTATATGAGATTGGAAATTTGTTAAATTACAATATACAATTATTTATTATATTATGTTATTATCATCTTGGTGTAATTGAAATATTATACATGTGAATACAAATTAGTAATTCAAACAGTGAGCTATAAAGTTACGTTTCTCTCAAAAAAAGGTTGCATTTGTTGTAACAAAAGTCTTAAAAAGTGTTGCATTTTATGTAAATAAAGGTTGCATTTTTCTACTAAAAATATAATAATGGTTGCAATAACAGGTAGTAAAGGTTGCATTTGTGTGGTAGAAAAGTTGCTTTAGCTTGTCAAAAAGGTTGCATCTTAAAAATGTTGCACTTGAACTATAAATGCAACACTTTCATAAAAGGTTGCATTATCTAACAAAAAGGTTGCATTATGTCTAATGTAACTTCACTTAATGCAGCCCTTGATAAAAGGTCGCATTAGGCCTAATGCAACCTTTTCAAGGCTTAATGCAACCTTTAAGCAGGGTTGCATTAGCTTCATTTTCTTGTAGTAACCATTCTTAAATTTTAAATAAATAAATTTTCCACACATACTTTTTCCATGTTTATTCCTCTTATAAACACCTCGTGCATGAAATTTTAAATCTTGATTATTTTAATAAGTCAATTAATATATATATTCACAAAATATTTTGTCATACGAAGTATATGCAAGTTAATTTTTCTCCTAAAAAAATCATTTTAACCAAATAGGTTATCATCATCATCATCATCATCATCATCATCATCATTATTATTACAATTATTATTATCATTATTTCAATAGAATCGTTAAAATAAAATAAAATATTTTGCTTTAAACAATTCCTAAGCCCGTGAGGCTATTATATTATCATCAACGGGTCATTATAGACCTATATTTTTCTAAAACGCCGCCCAATAGAAAAATGATATAAAATTTTTATGAAGTTTTCTAAGTTTTAGCACTAGCTAAGGATATTTTTACGTGCAAATTATTATATTATTATTATTATTATTATTATTATTATTATTATTATAACTTTCATTTGAGTTATAAAAACACCATGTTTTTGCAATTGATTTTCACAAAATTAAACAAATCTCAACAATCATTACTTTTCTTTTCTTTGTCAACGCCAACGAGTTTCGAGTTAATGAATCATAGCACCGCCTCTATAACAACTTTCATACTACAACCCATCTTCAAGAAGACAAGCATAACAAGCTACCCCTTTGTTATTATTATTATTATTAATTTTTTTTCTTCTTCATGTTTATATATATATTGCAAAATATGCTATTTTGTTTGGACATTATGGAAATAATTTTATGTATCGATTTCTTTCGTAGGGTGTTTACGAAGTTAATACTGAGTTTGGTTATTCGTTGATTAGTGAAATACTTTCATACGTCATTTATAATTGCATTATTTTAACTGATTTAAATTTCCCGGTCTATAACCAATTTCCCATAAAACACAATCGTTTAGTGGAAATTGAGACCATGTACATGTTGAGTTATTATTTTTACACGAATTGTTTTGGTTATTTGTTTAGTTCTATTTCTGCTCAAGGTTTATTTGAATCATTTTGCTATATTTGATCTCAATGTCTTACTTTGATTCTGAAGTTTCAATTACTTTGTTCTTGATCTCGATGTTTTATCAATTTAAGACCAATGCTTTACTTTGATCTTGATCTCAATGTTTTATCAATTTGAGACCGATGTTGTATTTAATCTCGAAATCTCAATTATTTACTTTGTTAATTCTTAATCTCATGGTGCCGTTACTGAAATTTTATTTGAAATTTCCATTTTGTTTTGATAGTAAGGTTTCGTTATCTATTTTAATCATGAACCCAATGCTTTACCGACTTTCGTGTTTTTATTTGATGGCTCAATGCCACCTTTATTCAGTCTATTATTCTCGAATCCAATGTTTCATTTAATTACAATGATGTTCATGACTATGATGTTTTCAGTTACGCTTATTTTGTTTAAATTTCAATTACATCTTTTATTTCATTTAAACTCCAACGATTTCATTTATTTGGATATAACATCTTCGCTTATCCTTGATCTCCATGATTTTTGATACATTTTGTTAATTTTGATTTGTATAATTCATTGTTCTTGATTTCTAAGTTTTTATTTATTTTGTTTATTGTATATGTTTTAAAACCCACACAATGGGACGGATTATGTGGACCATCCGACGCTAAAGGTAATTATGGGTCGACACGTAATTATCCAAGTCCTCACATGAAAGACACAATAAGTATATTGTGTACAATAACTCGAAACCCGGAATGATTTTGAAAGACGGAACAAATGCAGTATGATAAGGGCTTGGTGGATACGCCGCTGGTACATCCTATATATAAGTGCCCTTATATATTCCCGTTTGTGGCGTCTTTCGGATCATTCAAAGATCGACGTTATTGTTTTTATTTAATTATCTATATATAAAATTGTAAAACCTTTAACAACTCATCGTATTAGTTGTTTTCTTTTAAAATTCTATTTTTATTTTAATTTCGGAACGAAATTTCTAAAAGTTGTGAATCATGTAATATTCGTTACTTTTCAAACCTGAAAACCCAACCCATTTTGAATTTTGGGTTACGTTTATAAATATCTAATAAATATATATATTATGATATTCTCAAGTTTCGTTTCATGTAACATTCGTTAACGTTTACTTGAATTTGCAAATCATATTCGGTAAACCGACCTATTTTGGGCATTTCAATATATTTTTGTTCCTCGTTTATCGTTGGTTCATTTACTATTCGTTTTGATTAATTTACGAAACTCTGAGAAATAAAGGTTAAGCAAGTTGTTAATTATTCGAGCATAAACGAAAGATATCGAACTTTATAACTTATAATTAAGTACATTTCAAAGTATAGGGTATTAAGTTGTAACTTTAATTTAAATCAGTTTTAAACAAGCTTAAGAGTTCAGGGCCAGAATTGTAAATTTAGTTTTAAAATAATAATAATAATAATAATAATAATAGTAAGCATCCCAGCCCCTTCCCCTTCCCCTTCATTCCCAAGGTTTTCCGGCGAAAACCTCCAGCCGGCGATCTTATTTTCCGACGACCTTAAATTTCATCTCAAAACTCGTTTTATCACAAATTAATGATTTCAATATCCTCCACAAACGTATAACATTAAACGGTATTATTAACAGGTAATAACATAGTATAATTGCCGAATTAATGACCCCAACGGCCGGATTTCTAATTAACAACAGTTAATTGTCCAACGGACCAATTTAGACAATAAATAAGTCGTACATTCTCTTCTAAACATGCTCATAACAATCAATTACACCAAAGAACTCTCTCAACCTTGTAATCCGTTGTCAAGAAACATTTTTCCCGCGAGTTTCCGTTAACCATCAAAGAAGATCAAACCCAGGTAATTAAATTGGGTTTTTAATTGTATTTCACAGTAAAACAAAACCCCTAACATTATTCAATCAAACCCAGAACCAAACCTGAGAATTAGAATCCTATGATTTCTAATGAATGTGATGAACTAGACATTATATATATATATATATATATATATATATATATATATATATATATATATATTTGTTTCTATTCTAATACTAAATAATTAATCTGGATCAACTTGTTAGTGTTTGAGGTTGTGAACACAAGAACCCGGGTTTTGAACCCGGGTCAGGCTACGAAATTATATTATTTAAGAAAAACCATTTAATTAAATATAATAATTAAATAAATTATTTAAAAATAAAAATAAATCAAATAAAATCTTTTTAAACCAAATAAATTTTTTATAAAAAATATAAATTATATTTCACTATTTCCCATAAAAAACTGACTTCCAAACTCTTTAACCGCCAAATTTAATTCATTTGATTCGTTAACTTTAATTATCTAGTTATTCGTTAAATCTCTAAAAATTAGTTTTAACTCGTAAAATTTAAACCGAGTCTTACAAATATCATGTTTCTTATATTTCCGTTAAGTTATTAATCAAATAATATTAAAACGCTAAAATCCCGTCGAAGCATAAACTATTAAAATAATCAAATGCCCAAAAATTAGTAAAATATTAATAAAATAATACATATTTCCTAACAAATTTATATAATAATTAACTTTAATATTTCCATTAAATTGTCATTAAATATTTGTATTATTTTATTTATAGCTCGTGAGGCTCAATCCTTTCTAATTCCTTGTCGCGTTTTTTGGTCTTTTTTCTTTATTTACGCTTTATATCTAAGGTGAGTTTCTTAAACCCCCTTTTTACTCTTTTACTTGTTTTGGGTGTAGCATATATATCTTATCTACTCAATGGGTTACCGAGTCATTTACAAAACTGCGATTCATATTATGGACTTGTGTGTTTACTTGCTTATGTGCGTTGATTTCAATTTCAAATGTTTGCCTCATTAAATATGATCATACGTCCCCCTTTACACTCTGGACCATTTTGTTATGAGTGGAAAAGGGACCCCCGATCTGAGTACGTTGGTTGTTACCGACTGGAAAGGACATTGCATGCGAAGTAGTTATAATTTTCACATGTTTCATGGAATTGCATGATTTTTGTGTACTCATATAAAACATTTGTGAACTCACCAACTATTCAATTAGTTGACCGTATTTTATATATATGCTACACGTACTGTTAGTAAAAGATTGCACACTGAGAACATACCAGACTTAGGTTATTTAAACCAATTAGCAAACTGCTTAGTTGTATCTATTTTCCTAGTATTTCTTGTTTCAAACTTGTGTACTTGACTTGTAAATTAATTAATGATAATATTTTCACTTAATAGTGTCACATGTGTCTTGAATAATCTGTACGTCACACTCAGACGTTTCCGCTTTAGCCGGGGTGTTACACTTGTTTTTGGACTTAAGACTATAAATGGTAAGATGTCTTTATGTTTTATTTTTTTCTTTATTGATTCTTTTTATCACTTTCATTTTATAGATTTGGCAAAAGTATTATTAATTAATTAAGAAACATATTTATTTAAAAATGTATATTTTTAGTTTAATTAATTAACGTTTTTTTAATAAGTTATATATTTTCCTCATGTTTGGTTATAGATTTATTTGAAGTTTTACTATTTAGTTAAACTAACTTATTTGTTTTATAAAGATTTTTTATTGTACACTTTTAATGATTTATTAATTATTAAACCTATATTCTTAGCTCCATAGGAAACAAATTTAAAGAGGTAGGAATGGAACCACACAGGGTGATTCCACTTTAGGGCTGTGGCTTGACAACTAGGGTGACAACAGATTAAGTGTTAGGACTACATATAAGATTTGCACCCGTTGCTAGTATTTAGGGGTGCACAAAAAACCCGAATCCCAAAAAAAATACTCGGAACCGGTTTTTTTTACGTATGGTACGGATAGGGTATGCATTTTAGTACCAAAACTCGTACCCGGAATCAAGCCCGATTTATACCCGGTAATTCTTGAAACCCGGAACCGGTTTTTTTCAATACCCGAAACCGGGTTTTCAAATACCCGAAAAATACCCCAAAAAAAATACCTGAAAAATACCCGAAAATACCCCTAAAAATTGTAACATTTTAAAAAATCCAATCTATACCTGAAAAACCCGGAAAAAAAACCCAAAAATAGGGTTTTTTCAATACCCAAAAATAAGGTATTCAAATACCTGGTTTTGGAATACCCGGTTCCATACCCGATCCGAACCCTATGCATAGGGTATGGTTTTTAGAGACAATACCCAGACCACCCGACCCTGGTATTACCAATACCCGATTTTCCAATACTCGATCATACCCGAACTCGGGTATTTGAAATTCCCGATTTGTGCACCTCTATTAGCATTGGACGGGTCGGTAGTAATCACTTATTCAGAAATAGAAATGATGGAGAAAATGATTTTTGTCTAGCTTTGAGCTTAAACTCCCTAAATGATAAAATAACCTTCACCGCCACCATTTGAACACCTACGCCGCCACCGCTACCACCACTGTCGTTGCAACAACCATCAATGTAACCACCGCCACTACCGCCAACCACCACCACCTGACACCACAACCAACTAGGGTTGTAATCGAATCGAGTGGAGCCGAGCTAAGCCTGGCAAGTTCGAACTTAAACAAGCTAGCTCGAGCTCAGCTCGTTTTAAGCCAAGCCAAGCTCATTAACTTTTTTTTTTGTTTATTTTTGTTAAAGTTATTGATATATAAATGATAAAAATATAAATTTAACAACAATTTGTACAAAATTTATAACGGAGAAAATATAACATTATATGCTTCATTTTTTTCTCTTTTATGATGTTTTAAAACTCAAACGACATTATATATATATATATATATATATATATATATTATGTTTTCGGAAGGCTATTATTAATATTATATATTAAAATTAGATACTATTTAAGTAAACTAGCTTATTTGTTTTATAAAGATTTGTTTTTGTACACTTTTAATGATTTATTAATTAATAAACCTATATTCTTAGCTCCACAGCAAACAAATTTAAAGAGCTAGGAATGGAACCACACATGCTGATTCCACTTTAGGGCTGTGGCTTGATAACTAGGACGACACCGGTTTGAGTGTTAGGACTACATATAAGATTCAAACCCGTTGCTTGCATTGGATGGGCCGTTAGTAATTGTAGGACATGAGTCACAATATATTTAAAAATAATAAAATAAAATAAGTATAACGATACTCTCGTTATACAAGAGAAATACCGTAGTACAATACCATGTACAAAATAAAAAAAAAAAGGAAATAAATATGAAGTATATAAATATTCATGTTGATGTTTTTGGTGAGAACTTCAACAGTAACTTCTTGACTTGAGTTTTCCACCTGTTGAGTATCTTCACATTCGTCTTAGTTTTCCTTGGTGTGGCTAACTCCATTGACTGCAACAAAAGATTAACAAAACAATATATATATTGTGCGTGGTTGAGGCATATATTCAATACGCTTACTTAAAACAGATTTTGGGTCTTTACTAAAGAGTCCGTCTGTCTCCCACGGTACAACAACCGGAACAGTGTGTACTGCCGGAGATGACACTCGCACCCGAGATTGCATTAGGTAAAGTGGTGTTATTGAAAAATAATAGGGAAGAATAAGATGGCGACGGAAATAAGTAGTGAGTACTCCTCTCTATATGTTCTCACATATGAGGTATTCAAGTGTTCTCACTTCTCGAAGAATTCTTTTTCCCTCTTATGAATGAGACACAAAATAACTCTTATATAGAGCCATGCATAGATGAAGAGTCTCTTATTAGTTAGTGACTTATTAATATTAGACATTAAAACTCTAATAAAGTGACATAAGCACTCTAGTTAAGAGACATAAAACATCACTTAAGAGTTTAGTCTTCAATTCACCACTTGAAGAGTCACATATAATAAAACCACCAAATATCCATTCACCATATTTTCCAACAACCCCCCCCCCCCCCACGTGAATGGAGATTGACCAAAACACACAAAATATCCAATGGAACCTCGACAGTTGAGTATTGCAGGATAGGTAGGTGTTAGCTTTGAACCTTTCTTTGTGAAGCATACTTAGTCTCCTAGCGGTTAGTAGACATGATGTCCTTGAACAAACCCCCGTTTGTGTGGACAACAATACACTTCACACAATATTCTCCCTAGCCGGGCACATCTCCTCATTATCGTGTCCATTATGGTCCTGGAACACTAGCCTGGTTCTGTGAAAGCTCAAGGAATTGTGCACCCCACAATTTCATTCGAAGCGACCCCACTTTTCTTTCACATAGGTGATTATCTAGAAATCAGCATTTAGGTTATAATGATTTACACAAATCATTAACAATATATTATATTTAGCCTCACAACATGTCACTGTTGTTATAGGAATTGACTAGGAATTAATTAGACACCCTTTATAATTTAGCAGGATATATATATTAGCTTATATGTCAACTTATACATAAGTTATGCCCCCACGGTAAGCCTGTTCACGAGCCGAGCCGAGCCCGAGCCAAGGCCAACTCGAGCTCGAGCTCGATATTAAATCCAGCTCGAGCTCGAAATTCAATCGAGCTGTAAATGTGAGCTCAAGCTCGGCTCGGTTTTAGATCGAGCCGGCTCGGCTCGGCTCGATTTGGCTCGAATTTACCAATAATATTAACAATTATATGCAACCTTCAAGTTAAACTAAATATTTGGCTCGAGTTTACCGATAATATTAACGGCCTGGCGGCGGAATAAGCAGATCGGCGTATTGGTGAGCTGCGACGAAATGGCGGAATAAGCAGAGTAGCGTGCGACGCTAGTTGGGAATAAGCAGACCAGCGTGTATGCTAATTGAATGGTGACGGAGTGGTTGTGGGCTATTCAATGTTACAGAGCGACGTGAGAATTTGAGATTAGGGTTGAAGTTTGAAGGAGACAAGGAGTAGATCGCATGTAAGTATGTAACGGTGGTAAAAATGGTGACAGGGTCGTGGATTTGTGGGTATTTAATTTAATTGTATTGGGCTAAGAAAGAAAGACCATGTGTTAAATAATTAGGCTAGATAATTAAATGCATGTGTGTGTGTGTGTATAATAATTAAAAATAAAATAGTTTGAGCCTATCAAGCTAGCTCGAGTCGAGCCGAGGCTAGCTCAGGCTCAGCTCGTTTTGAAATCGCGTCGAGCTCGGCTCGGCTCGATTACAATCGAGCCGATTTCGAGTGAACTTTCTCCGAGCTTTTTTCGAGCGAGCTTCGAGCTGCGAGCTTTTTGAGCAGCCCTACCCCGCGGTGACCACCTTTGGATACATAATTAGGTTGTCCTATTGAACTTAGATTTTGGGATCTCTAGTCAACTAAGTTAGGTTTTCCTTTATATACCTTTTTCATGGACTTTAGTCTCATTCCACAACATGATCTCTACTAAACCCTTAGGTTGTTGGATCAACAACATTATCCTTGACTTTGTCTAGTCACTATAGATAACTTGCGTAGTTGAGATCAGTTGTCATGATGTGTTCTTCACTTATAAGTTAATTTTTCCTATTGTCAACTCTCTAAGACTATAACCTTAGTGGTCACCTGAATCTGGTTATAATATTTCTCATTGTAAGATACACTTATCATTAAGGCAAACACATCTCCATTATATACCACGACCTTTTTGTCCTCCACTTAGTCGTATGTTTGCAATGCTAGATTGATTTACAATAATCCTCATTGCTAAAACTTCCAGGTTAAAATGCAAGACACCCCCACATTTAAGTGTTACCGGAAAACATTATCCAACTTACGGATGGGTTAAGTAAAGATTCTCTCTTTCTTCATACGCTTAAGAAGTCACCTTAATTACCATTTGTACATACCCCTAAGGGGTTTCTTCTTAAATTGCTTCCCCCATATTTCATGCATTTGGATCTTGTTTGTTTAACTTTACTAAGAACAAACTTGACATTCATGATTTGAAAAAATCATGTCATTGTATCAGCAAGTTCATCAATGCTTGCTCATAGATCAATACATGCCTTAGTGTAAGCTTCCACCACTTACTAGCCTTTAAGCTTAATTGGTCATAAAAGCTTGTTAACAAATCATCATAAATCCACTATCTTGGACAAAACTAGAAAATTGAGATCTTCTTAAGATCCTCATAAGTGATGTAATTTCCTTAGATTGGATGAAAACCTTCTTTACATTTGTCTATACACAAATTCTTTCTTGTGTAAGTTTTAAATGTTTCAAGTTAATTAGTCTTCGCAAAGCACCATAATTATCAAGTACCAGTCTAGCATGCTTTAAACTATAACACTCTAGCATGTGAACAGAAGATGCATCATTCTGATCCTTCACAACTTTAAGAGATAACACATTATCTTTTCAAAACATTCATTTATCAGTTTAGACAAAATAATCATATTTCATTTTACTATTCCTAAGCGTCGTCTTTTGGAATGCCTTTAAACAATACTTAATTCATCCGTTAAGTTCATAACTTGGTTGTCTTTAACCTTCAAGGCTTCAACGTAAGTCTTTAATCCAAGTCGCTTTGGTGAACACATTTATCACAAACATGATGAATAACAAGAATATAAATCACTAACATTTGGAGATTTAGTCAATTAGATTGACTTTCAACAACATAGCATTCTTAATTTCCTAAAGTGATGTAAACATTTCTATTGTTGTTTCAATGCAACTATTTATTGGACCGCCTTTCAAAAATTGAAGATAAATCCTCCAAATAGATCCAACATTTATGGCAAATATAATCATCTGCAAGTCCATCACTAGCTATTGTAAGTCTCATATAATAGATCTCACAAGATTTATAAACTCATTTACAAGAATAATATATATTTCTTTCATATGTTATAATTATCGAAAACATACAGTTGTGCATTTCCATATTAATGCTCTCAACATTAGATCACTTATCTTGCTCTTGTGTATTTTATCTCAGTACACTCACCATGTTTTCTCATGAAACTCTCATGATGTTTTTATGCATTTGATGTCTCGTCTTAGCTTTAGTCAATGTAACAACTTACAAGTTATTTCTTACGTAAAATTCCTTTTGCACTATCCATTTAAAATTATTCTTCTTTTTTAACATTAATTTTTTGTTTAAAAATAATCTGTAAAATAATTTTGTGTCACAATAAATATTTTTGTATTTGGTTGTAAAACTGCAAGTGTTATCCGAAGATTGAACACAAAATAATAATACAACCGAAACTACGATATAAAATCTAAAACACTTTTTAATAATAAATATTCAAATGGATAAATCTACGACGTCTAGACATCAAATTTCAAAGTGTTACTATTATCTTCATGTAACGCCCGTTAATTTCCGAAAAAAGGTTTAATCTTGTAGTGTTATGTACACCTTTCGGGCTTGACCCGGCATTCTCCCGGAAGCTCCTTGCAAACCTCGTAAACGTTCTCACTTAACTTTCCACCCAAGTTGCTACATACTTCAATTTGGAGGGACTTGGATGTAACTATTTTATATCATAAAACAAAAGAAAACTCAAACCCTAAACCTATTTGCAGCCATCGGACCTGGACCCCCCTGCTCGTTTTCTTCTGCCTAGCCAAGTTTCAGCCATGAAAACTTCAATTCAAGGTCGGTTTTATGATTTCCAATGTCTTTTACACCTTAATTGATCATATTAACGCGCTTATTGGTCGTTAAGATTGAGTTTTGATGATAACAACTTGCTGACAGATTCGTATACGTTTATTGTAGAGCCTGTAACGTGATGTTAATCCACTTTTTTGATCGATTATTGATTCCATGATGTTCTACTTTGAGTCTAATTTCCAGAAAGGTATAATACGTAATTTTTGGACGAGATTTGAATACTTTTTATGATTTTATAAAATCGAGTGTCAAACCTGATGCGGGACGACGGATTCTGGTCCGTCTTCCCGACATCATAACCTTTTTTCAACAAGTCTAAATTGGTCGGTTCCACTTCTGGAAGTTAATATTTTGAGTTAGCAACCAAACACAATTGGAATCGTTTAATTTGGCTGGGTAATGAATTTTATAAAAATAAAACCATTTTGTTGCGCAGCTGAAATAGCTGCACATACCTTTCTGTGTTAGAAGAATTTATGTAACACTAGAAAAATATAATAAAAATATTTTTATAAACTTAAGATATTTATGTAACACTGGTAAAAATTTAATAATTTAATTCCATGGTTTTCCTATGCAATAAAATACATCTTTGCATGCTAAAATCTGCATGTTATATTCGTATTGATCAATAAGTTCGTTTTAGGCTTAACCGGTGGCTGCCCTTTCTCGCATCTTTCGGGGCTGTTATAATTGAAGTTCGTACTCCGTCATATTCTTAGGTATATCACTTACAATATACTAAAATTTCATGGTAAATGGAGGTGTTTAGGTCGGTCAATTGATTTTAGTTCGAAAACTAGGGTTTGTCGGGTGTAGGATTGGCAATTGTTGAGTTCGATGCGTTAAACGATCAGATGACCGACCGAATCAGTTTTTACAGACCTAGGGGGGTTTAAGGGCTATGGGAAAATTATATTTTGATGCACGGGGCTGTTGGGGTTAGTGCTTCGTCAATCGAGTCGGCGGTGCGTGAATTTTCGTTTAAAACGTTAAAGTAAGAGTTGTAAAAAGGAACCGTCAACCCTATCAACTCGGGTGACATAATCTTGATGAATGAAAAGATTTAAAATAGAATTTGGTCCATTTGGGGCTAATTCGTTTAACAAATGGTTTTAAGGTTTATTTCACGCGCATTCGACCCGATTTGTTGGGCCTTGGGCCAAGTTGTTGGGCCTTGGGCCAAGTGTTGGGCCTTGGGCCAAGTTGTTGGGCCTTGGGCCAAGTTGTTGGGCCTTGGGCCAAAGTGTTGGGCCTTGGGCCAAGTGTTGGGCCTTGGGCCAAGTTGTTGGACCTTGGGCCAAAGTGTTGGGCCTTGGGCCAAGTTGTTGGGCCTTGGGCCAAAGTGTTGGGCCTTGGGCCAAGTTGTTGGGCTTGAACGGCCCATTAGGCTAGAGTGTTCTTACAGTCTAGTTTAGTAACGCGTTGTGTATAATTTACAGGCCCTTGCTTGTGATTGTGCACTTAGGGATTTCCTAGCTCATTGCAGGTGTTCGGTTGATTCAGGTGAGTTCATGATGCCCTTTTTACTCTTTTACGTTTTGGGCTAGCATACACACCGAAACACAATTTTAAACGATTTTACTCGTTACAATGATTTGAATAGTTTTACATGGTCTCACTCGTGATGGTGCATTTTGAAAGCTATATTTGAATTATTTTATATGCCTTAGGATATTTTAGACTCGTTCATGGTCTTGTGTCCTTAAGATTACATACACTATTGATGGTCTAGACTCGAGGACGTTAGCAGACTTGGTAGTAATTGAATATGAGTAGACCTATCTACTTAGTTCCCGTATGGGATGATATATATATATATATATATATATATATATATATATATTTATGTAGGAATATATATGTATGTATATATGGAGGTATGTATGTACGTATGAGGATGTGTTACCTTATAGCCTACGATTGTGTAATGATATTTAGCTCCTCGTGACTAAGAATGATGTATGTAGGCTTATTGATGTGTGTGTGCATGGTGATTCACGGCCGGGTCAAATATATTACTCGGGTTGTACCCGTGGTGGAGAGGCCCGTGTGACGTGACCATCATTTTGGCGGGTCAAATATATTACATGGGTTTTAAAATCTCGTGGTGAAGAGGCCCGTTGATGTTGAGCCGTGATCGGGTCAAATATATTACTTGGGGAAGACCCGGGGTGAGGAGGCCCGTATCACGTGCTTGGATGTATGAACCGTGGTCGGGTCAAATATATTACTTGGGGAAGACCCGGGGTGAGGAGGCCCGTATCACGTGTTTGGATGTTAAATCGCGACCGAGACAAATATATTACTTGGGGATGACCCGGGGTGAGGAGGCTCGTGTTGCGTGATTTTGTTTTATTAAACTGTGACCGAGTCAAATATATTACTTGGGGATGACCTGGGGTGAGGAGGCTCGTGTTGCGTGATTTTGTTTTATTAAACTATGACCGAGTCAAATATATTACTTGGGGATGACCCGGGGTGAGGAGGCTCGTGTTGCATGATTTTAACGGTTTTGTTAAACCGCGGCCGAGTCAAATATATTACTCGGGGAAGACCCGGGGTGAGGAGGCCCGTGCTGTGTGAAAAGATGTTTAATGTTTTATTCACTTATGATTTGGTTAAGAAAGGCTATTTATGATTTTATGGTCTCATGATTTTCCACTACATTTCATACTTATGGAATTTAAATTTTTAATGAATGTCGTTTATGAAAACTTGAACTCACTCAGCTCAAGCTGACTTTGTGTGTATGTTAGATTGACTTTCAGGTTAAGAAGTGGATGCTACCGCTTTGACGTGCTGGATGCTACTCGGGAGGTTGAAGGCATTTCTGGTCGAGGAATTCAAATAAAACAAATATTTTATTTACATTTGATTTTGGACACCTGTACCCGTGTTTGGGATATTTAAATACTTACACTTTTTCCGCTGTTATTTACTCTGAACTTGTTTTAAATAAAACGAATCGATTGGTTTTAAATTTTTGTGAGTTTGTGGACGTGATTACCAACTGTAGGATTCCCGGGATTCGGGGTCTTACACTTCAACACTTTCATCATCCGACCGAAATCATTTCAATGATATCATTTTATGCTTTATATTAAGGTACTCCCTCAAATAGAACTCCATGCACGCATATCCTCATATACTCGTTTCAATTTTGAAACCATATTCTAGAACAAATACGTTCAAAATAACATCAAGACAATCTATCTTGTTCACACAACACGAAGTTGTTTTCCACCATAAAGTACCCTTGAGAACGTTATCTTAGTTTAACATACACCACTTTTAGCAAGAGTAGCAAACCATTTTGTAAGATTTAAAAAATGCAAAACCTTGTTTAAAAATCATACTGAATCATTTCCTTAGTTTTGCAACATATTATATTATTAATATTAATAAGGCTTTATAAAATATCCATGTGCTAAAACAGTTTCTAGGACACATGTTTAGAAAAACATGTTATAACGCTCACATTACAAAACTTAACGTTTTCATATAGCATTTTCCAACGATAGAGTTTATAAAATAAACCATTTCTAATTGTTTCTAGTGCACACGCTAGAAAATTCAATATCCACAAAAACATTTCTAGTCAGTAAGGTTTATAAAATAAACAATTTCTAATAAGCATATTATAACTTAAACGATTCTAACGCACACATTAGATGAAAGGTAATACATACACGAAACATTAAACGTTAAGGCAAAACCTTTTAAATTTGTTGGTTTTTCTAGTGTATAGCCCAAAAGTCACGACATTAACACCGAGTTAATGCTTGAATTATTAGTAAACTTAATGGGAAGAATATAAACAGACACACATAGAATCTTTTATGCATTATTTCACAAAAAATACACATGTACATCTCACTACAGTATTTTCTAACACGCCCGTCAGAAAATTAAAGTTTACACAAAATCTTTTAAACACGTGTTTTTATATATATAATGAATCATATCTTACATGCATGTTAGATATTTAAACATATGGAAACGAGGTGTTTAGACAAGCTTCTTAAACATATTAATTTATAAAAATAGTCATTCTAACACACATGCTAGGAACCAAACGTTTACAAAATCTAATAAACCCGATCTAACGCGCATCTTAGATTATTAATGTTTACAAGAAATAACTGGTTTGCTAAACACTATTTCTAACACAATTGTTAGATATAAATGATTGCAAAAATCGTTAAAATAAAACCAATAAAATCTCAATGGTTTTCCAAGACCATTTCTAAAACCATAGTTAGAATATAAACAATTACAAAAATCATTTCTAAAACCAAACGGATGAATCAAACATTATGTTTTGTAACACGGTATAGGATTTAAGATTGCATCATAATCACTAAAAATCCAAACTCAACAAGTTGTACTACGCACGTAATTTCCAAAAATACATATATTTACAAGATTATAATCTCTAAAATATTTTTATTTTAAACCATTTCGTTAACCCAAAATCCTTATAAATAAGGTTTTAAGATTGTAGCAACAATCTCCCAAAATCTGTTTTAATATTGTAGGACATGGGTCAAAATATATTTAAAAATAATAAAATAAGATAATTATAACGATACTCTCGTTACACAAAAGAAATACCATAGTACAATACCGTGTACAAAATATAAAAAACGAAATAAATATAAAGTATATAAATATTCATGCTGATGTCTTTGGTGAGAACTTCAACATTAACTTCTTGACTTGAATCTTTCACTCGTTGAGAATCTTCACATTCGTCTTAGTTTTCCTTGGTGTGACTAACTCCATTGACTGCAACAAAGGATTAATAAAACAATATATATATATATATATATATATATATATATATATATATATATTGAGCGTGGTTGAGGCACGTATTCAATACGCTTCCCTTAAAACAGATTTCAGGTCTCTACTAAAGAGTCTGTATGTCTCCCATAGTACAACAACTGGACAGTGTGGGCAGAAGATGGCACTCGCACCCGAGATTGCATTAAGTAAAGTGGTGTTATTGAAAAGAAATAGGGAAGAATAAGATGGTGATGGAAATGAGTAGGGAGTACTCCTCTTTATAGCTTCCCACATATGAGGTATTCAAGTGTTCCCACTTCTCCAAGAATTCTTTTTGCCTCTTATGAATGAGACACAAAAGAACTCTTATATAGAGCCATGCATTGATGAAGAGTCTCTTAATAATTAGAGACTTAATATAAAACATTAAAGCTCTATAAAGTGACATAGGTAATCCAGTTAAGATACATAAAACATCACTTAAGAGTTTAGTCTTCAATTCACCACTTGAAGAGTCACATATAATAAAACCACCAAATCTCCATTCACCATATTTTCCAACAGTAATCACTTATTCGGAAATGTTGGAGAAAATGATTTTTTGTCTAGCTTTGAGCTTAAACTCCCTAAATAATAAAATAACCTTCACCGCCACCATTTGAACACCAATGCTGCCACCACTATCGCTCACCACAATCACCGTCGTTACCACAACCAACTAGGATTGTAATCGAATCAGGTGGAGCCGAGCTAAGCCTGGGCGAGCTCAAGCTCGAACTCAAACAAGCTAACTCGAGCTCAGACCGTTTTAAGCTGAGCCGAGTACATTAACTTTATTTCTATTTATTTTTGTTAAAGTTATTGATATATAAATGACAAAAATATAAATTTTAACAACAATTTGTACAAAATTTATAACTGGAGAAAATATAATATTATATGTTTAACTTTTTTCTTTTTATGATGTTTTATAACTCGAATGGCATTTTATATATATAGGGTCGGGATCAAATACAAATGAAATTAACGTGCTAATCAGGAGAATCAAGTAGAATAATTATATATATACAAGTAGAGTAATTATATAATTACTCTATGATGTAATTACATAAGATGTAATTACATAATTACTTTACTTGTATATATAATTACTTTACTTGGTTCTCACAATTAGCATGTTAATTTCATTTGTACATTAACTTTTCCATATACATATATATATATATATATATATAGGGGATGGTTCAGGAGAGAAGTCATTTTATTGTGAGAAGTGCGAGAAGTTATTTACAACCCTTGACATTCCGTTTTTAATGTTTTTAGTGTCAAAAGGGTATATTGGTATTTTATTATCTACAAGCCTAAAATGAAACTTAACATGTATTAATTACATCTCATGGCCTGCATGGCCACTTAATATTAATTATTCTAAAGATAGCAACAATTATTAGAGATTAGAAACAAAGGAAATGCACGGTTAATCATATTAGTTTTTATTTTTCTATCACACTATTAAGATATTTTCATTATAATGTAGGAACAATTGTTTTATTGTGTAGGAAAAAACTATATCGCATGTGTTAGAAAAAACTATATCGTATGGTTGTAATTTCAAGTGTAGGACTTATTTTGATAATATGTATGAGTAACTTTTATAAAATAATTTTGTGTGAGTATATGATGTTGTGTAGGTTTTGAATTATAAAGAATGAGATTAGATATTTAAATCTACACAGTATGAACAAAGCCTACACATTTAGTATTTATATGTAGGGTTACTTATTTTGTATGTAGGCTTCATACATGTACGTTGTTTATGATATAAAAATTTGTGTAGGATACATAAACTGTTGTGTAGGAATGAAAGATTGTAAAGGACAAATTTTGTCCTTTAAAATAAGACGAATTACGGTTCGTGTCCTTTTTTTAGTTTCCTTGCAGGCGGTGTACTTTAAACTTTTTTTTTCTACAAGTTTTGTCCTTTACGCTAACTGGGTTAGAAAAAGTCAGTTAAATCCCCTCACGTGAGGTGCATGTGAGGGCATATTGGTCTTTTTGCCTACCCTGCAACTTCTTCTTCTTCTTCTTCATTTTGCAGATCTTTACCTTCCCCTCCTTTCTCTCTTATTTCTCTCTCTACGCCACCACCATCACCATACCACAACCACTCCGCCCATGGATATCCTCAAACACCATCACCACCGCCACCACAGCTCCAGCTCCGACCACTCCTATGACGCAGACGCCGCCACAGCTCTGCCACCAGCCACTCCGGCCATGAATTAAGATCTGCGATTTCGATTTTTCAGATCTGCGACCACCAACCACAGCTCCGTACACCGCCGCCACCAACCACTCCGGCCACCACCACAGCTCCGCCACCACCGCTCCATCTCCGTCACTGCTTATTCGCCACCACCACAGCTCCGCCACCACCGCTCCAGCTCCGACCACTCCTATGACGCCGACACGAGTTGTGTGGTCCACTCGGCCGCACCGCTCCACCGCTCCAGTTTTCGAGCTTCAGTTTACGCGCGTAAGCGGAGTAAGCTAGAGCCAAGGATCTGTGATCATCTGCTTGCTTACGGATCTGATCAAATCTAGGTTTTAACGGATCGGATTTCAAAGCAAGTATAGATCTACGAGTGGCTATTCCAGCTGCGTTGGCGCTTAATTTAAAACCTTGATTCTACAATAAACACAATTAATTGATGCATTATTAATTACACTATTAATAAGTAAAAAATAATGTGTAATTGAATAAATATGAATAATAATAATAATAATAATGGAAGAGGATCTTACGGAGTGAGAGGATGAGGTGAACAGGAAGGAGGCTGTGAAGAAGAAGATGACAGCAATGGAGAGTGAAGATGCGAATAGGTTGAATGTAATACGGCGATTGTTACCGGCGGTAGTCGGAGATCTCCGAAGGCTACCGGAGATGGCCATTTGTTGACGGAAATGGAATGACCGACACACAATAATAATGAGATTAATAATATTTAGACACTGAAATACGAGTGGAAGAAGGGTGACCGGGTGTAGTGTGGGCTATTGGAAAATGAGGTGTGACGGTGGATGAGAGCGGCCGTGTGGGGCCAGACATTATTACTTTTTAAAATAAATTAATAAGGAATCGAGTGGCGTCGTAGGAGTGGTCGGAGCTGGAGAGGTGGTGGGGGAGCTGCGGTGGTGGCGAATAAGCAGTGACAGAGATGGAGCGGTGGTGGCGGAGCTGTGGTGGTGGCCGGAGTGGTTGGTGGCGGCGGTGTACGGAGCTGTGGTTGGTGGTCGCAGATCTGAAAAATCGAAATCGCAGATCTTAATTCATGGCCGGAGTGGCTGGTGGCAGAGCTGTGGCGGCGTCTGCGTCATAGGAGTGGTCGGAGCTGGAGCTGTGGTGGCGGTGGTGATGGTGTTTGAGGATATCCATGGGCGGAGTGGTTGTGGTATGGTGATGGTGGTGGCGTAGAGAGAGAAATAAGAGAGAAAGGAGGGGATGGTAAAGATCTGCAACAAGAAGAAGAAGAAGAAGAAGAAGAAGAAGAAGAAGAAGAAGTTGCAGGGTAGGCAAAAAGACCAATATGCCCTCACATGCACCTCACGTGAGGGGATTTAACTGACTTTTTCTAACCCAGTTAGCGTAAAGGACAAAACTTGTAGAAAAAAAAGTTTAAAGTACACCGCCTGCAAGGAAACTAAAAAAAGGACACGAACCGTAATTCGTCTTATTTTAAAGGACAAATTTGTAATTGGGTCTTTTGTTTATGTAGTATACGTAATTGGTGTGTAGTAATTAAAGACAATATTTTGTTTGTGATATATAAACTTTATGTAGGATACATATATGCAAGTTGTATGTACCATAAATTGTTGTGTAGTATCTATAAATTGTTGTGATGAATAAAAAGTGATTTGAATGCTTACGGTTTTTATTTATCTTTTTGAATGACCAACAAAATTTTATATGTTTCAAAAACGAAAGTTATAGCAGAACGTTTGATTTTTCTATGATAAATTTTTGATCAATCTTTTTTTGAGGGGCTCAATTTGAATGTAGGATGAGGAGATCAAAAGAGTCTTAGTGTTTTTTTAATTTAATTAAAAATAAAGAATTAGAAAAATATAAAAAAATTAAAGATCTGAGAATGATGTCTACGATTAAAACAAAAAACATTATAAATGTTTTTAATTTAATTAATAAATAGAAAACTAATAAAGGTGTAATAATTAAGAAATGAAACTTCTAAACATTTAATAGTTACCAAATATAATAATTTTAATTCTTACCATTATACCTCTAGATTTAATTAAAAGAAAAAATAAAAGAAAATTTTTGATTGGTTGAAATAACTTCTCGCATTTCTCACACTAAGATGACTTCTCTCCAGAACTTAAACCTATATATATATATATTCTTTATTCCGAAGGCTATTATTAATATTATATATTAAAATTAGGGTATGTTCTAAACGAGCCATCAAGCCTAGCTAAGAACAAGCCTCGAACAGAGCTAACCCATTCTCGAGCTCGTCTCCTTTAGATTTAACCCCTATTCTCGAGCTCGTCTCCTTTAGATTCAACCTTTTTCGAGCCTAGCTTTTTCAAGCTCTTTTTCGAGCGAGCCGCGAGCCATGAACTTTTGAAACAACCCTACCATAGTTTTCACCACGACCACCATCACACCATCGTCGCCACCATCGCTAGCACAACCACCACCAGCAAACACCACTGTCGTCACCATCATTTCTTCCACCACTATCATTTTCTTATATTTCATAAATTATTTTAAGCATGACTATTTTTTTTATTTGTATTTCATTCATGCGTCTTTTCACGCCTACCAAATGGCATAAATTAAAAATTCAATTCATTCTCATAGATTAACCAAACACGATAATAAAATGGTAATGATCTAATGTATTCTCTCGTCCATTCCATTCCCTCGGCCATTCTATTCCATGTATCATCCATTCTATTACCCCCATACCACACAATTGTTAATCATGCGACTTTGTGAGCATTTGATACGTGTCTTGGACATTAAATTGAAATTCATGCTAGATGTGCCGTATCGCATAAGTCTGATCGTGTTAGCATCAAACTACGTAAGCCTATGGATAAGTCGTTATGACCAACTGTGATTTAACATTGGAGTTTCTCTACTCATGCTTCATGGTAAACTACTAAATTAAATTTCAAGTCATTTAGGGTTTCTCTGCTTATATTTCACTAAAGTCGCAACACAACCGCACCCATAAGCATTAGTATTGGTTTATGATTTCTCTGCTCAAGGGTCAATGTAGCGCAACTGTAGGGCTAATATTCTATATTATTATATGGATTATGTATGTCTTTCGGCTTGCTTATAATGGGTTTATTATTATGTACTCAGTGTGTTTATTTTGCAAACTAAGATCCGAAATCCGAGTATTGTTAGTGATTTTTTCTAACTAACAACACGGATTGAACCGAGTAAGTGGTGAAATCCATTATATAGGACCTACAGCAACACCACAAAACCACTTAAGCTAAATTTAACTTTGGGTTTCTATGTGTCAAGTTCAAGTTATGGATGATGAAGATAACTAATAACTAATGAAGGTAGCCCACACCTCTCCTTAAACGACGCAGTTTCATTTCCATCATTTGTAAGTGTAATTATGAAAATACCTAAATGGAGTTCAATTAATATCATAATGTTAGTAACCAAGGCTTGTAAAGTAACGTGCATTTAACGAATGTTTATAAATTAATTTATTAGTTGTTCTACATTCATATAACTAAATGAAAGAATATTGATGCATACCTCGTATGGTCATTAATGTTCGTGAACATTTGTTTACATTTATTCATTTACATTTAGTTGTGTTCATTTATTTTTATTTAATTTTATTTAAATAATCAACCAATGTTATTGTTAATAAACCCATGTTAAGCCCCAAAAGCCCAACCATATGGCATGTGGGCATCGAAAGGATGCCATAGACATCAAATTGAACTTCAAGTTGATATATCACATAAACCTAGTCGTGTTACCATAAAACTACATAAGCCATGTAATCCGTTGAAGCTCATTTTCCAATGTCTTAGGCATATGATACCAAGTTCCATCTTCCATTACTTGGTAACAAACTAATTCTTTGGTTCGATGACAAGACTCGTTATTATTCTTCAATAAAATCAACCTATTCGAATAATGTCCTATTCAACATAAGCAATCCTTCGAATAAGCATAGCGAACATAGTCGTTTCAACTATAAATTGTCCCATTCAGACAAACTAACCAGACAGAAACTCGTAGGCCACATAATCATGTTCCAATCTCGAACAACCCAAAATTTATGCTAGAAATTTACAATAGTTTAATCTTGAATCGGTCAAACATAGCTTTGTAATAACGTATTAACACCCGAAATTGTAGTAATTTATCGATGAAACATAGTAAATGTAGGAAGAAATCATCCAACAATCAAGTCGTTGAAATTTTTTCTCCCCTTTCATTGATAAATTCAGCAAGGTCTTGTAATGTCCTCAAAAACTAATAAACTCCTCTCTTCAATAAATAGTGTCTCCCCATCGGGCAATAGATATACTTGTGAATAGTCGTTCCAAAATTTTCAAGAATATTTCCCTCTTATTTGGACTATTCCAAAAAGAGTTTTGTTCAAGAAAACCATATGTAGATGTAGTTAGTAGCAATTATAGTATATAATTTATTAGAATGGGCCACATGCCTTCTATTTCCTAGGCCCAATATATCTATTTTTTTGTGGTCCAATAATATAAATCCAAAAATATTACGCCCTATTCCGCACAAATATTGATAAAACCTAATTCTTCTATAGTTATCTCATAAGAGATATCTATTTAGTAGCGAGTAGCGCCACATGCAGCCAATAACCCTAATTGAAACTCTTGTTTTCTAGTATTAGAGGAAAACAACCATCGTATCCGAGGGTAGGAATTACATATATATCCGTTACTTATATGTAATTCTTTCTTGTTTTGAGTTATTTCATTAATGCGAATTCCGTTTTCATTTTATCATTAATTTTCAATTTTGTTATGAATGGGCATGCTTACTTCTAATCGATTTCAACATGTAGGGAAATGGATCTCAGATATATCAGTTAATTATAACATGTTGATTGTTCATAGAGGTATAACAAGCACGCGGTGAATTCACATGGTAATATTAACCTTAAGAGTTATGAAGCATATATTCCTTTATCGTTCGTTTGTTTACATGTCTAATTGTTCTTTTGAAAATTGATGCATAGATGAACGATCCGCAGAACGAAGGTTGCTCGAAGTTTGATAGATCGTAAATCTCTGTTAGGTGAGTGTGAATTTCGTTTTCTAGCCGTACTGGAATATTTGATTATGAATTTTGATGATCATTTGTGTGCTTGTGTTTAATAATTCGTGTCCACGATCTATAGACGGAAGGAATCTCGAAGCTTGATAGATCGAAATTCCACGCAAGGTGAGTGTGAATTTCAATTACTGTTAATGATTATGCTCTAATCTATGTTATTTTGCATCGATGATTTATGTGTGAATATGTTTAATCTGTGTTTGTTTATAGTCACAGCTTGATGTTTAAAGTGATTGTGTGTTGAGATCTAGGTTATGTAGTTAATGTTGTATTCTGTAGGTTTTAATTATATATATATATATATATATAGGGGTAAGTTCAAGTGAAAACTTCTCTTAAAGAGAAAACTTAAAAACTCCTAAAAAAAACTATTTTTAACTTTTTTTAAAAAAAATTTTTCAAGTTTCTTTTTTTTTTCATTATTCTTATATGTTGTTATTGGTTCTAAAAAAAATCTTGTCGGTAACCTCGTCGGTGTAGTACACATGTGTAATAGTGTGCATTGCATATATGCAAAAGTGTTGTATTGCATAGAATACAACACTATTGCACATATTTGATACACACTATTGTATATATACAATATAAGACTAATACGCACATCGAATACGCATTAGTACGTATGTGTAATACAACATTGACGCATATGTGCACTACATCGACTTTTATTTTATTATTATTTTTTTTGCATATAATACAATACTACTACACATATACAATACACAAGTATTGAATATATACAATTAAACCCTATTTAACTTAAAAATACATAGTAATACACATGTGTAATACAACAGTTTAGCACAGTAATACTAATGCGTATGTGCATTACAGCGGGGTTTTTTTTTTAATTTTTTTTTATTTTTTTATTTTTTTCGAGTTAATGGTTAGAAAATATAAGAATAATGGCAAAAACAGAAATTTGAAAATACTTTTTTATTTTTAATTAAAAATAATTCTTTAGGAGTTTTTAAGTTTTCTCTTGATCCTCCCCCTATATATATATATATATATATATATATATATATAATGTTATTGATAAATAATAAGAAAAATTTGCTAATGTAATAAAAGAAAGCAGTTTTTGGACACATGTCGTTCACACAGCAAGCCCCCCATTTTAATTTTCACCACATATTATTTTTACACGTGTCATACCTCTCATTCAAGCATTAGACGGTTACCTTTTGTGATGAGAAGTTGCCGCCGGACGGTTTCTTCCCTATCATAATCTCTGTGATTCGAGCCTAATACTCACTCTCTTTAACATATATACTGGAACAGTTAAACTCCTAATTTGCTTTCTTATTGCCTTTCTTTTCCTCTTCTTTGGCGATTTATAAAGTTTTAAAACATAATCAGTGCATAATGATTTTGTTACTAAGCTTTTTGTTCGTTATTTGCAATTTATGGATTACGAATTATGATTTTTGGGCTTTTAAAACATAATCCGTGCATAATACTTAATCTTTGACACGAAGGTTTCATTTTGTTCCAAATTCCTGGTAATTCCAATTCTCTCTTTTGACATATTTTCTTTAACAAAACATTTATTCTGAAATTGAAATTCAAATCCAAATGCCATTATTCCAAATGTTTTTGCTAAAGCTTTTAGCACCAAAGTATTTAATTTGTAACAATATCAGAACATCTCTTTCAAGTGAGTGTAACCGCTGGTATCATGTGTGTTTTTAGAGGGTGTACGGTTTTTCTTACAAAAACTCTTCATTGATTATACCTGTGTGTTTTTTGGTAAAAGATATGATCTTTTTGGTCGGTTCTTCTCAAGGATCATAATTGTCATTGTCATTTTTGAATTAACGGGTCCGAATTACCATTTCAGTGAATGGACAAAATTATAATTTTTTTATTCTTCACAGTAGCAAATGAAGTAACAGGCCTTGCATTTTGATTCCCGATTCCCACATCACAATAACATGATAAAACGTTGTATCTACTTTACCTTTCTTAGTTTTTACTGAGTTGTTAATATACCGTTTCAGTTATTAGTGATGCTATGTGTGAGGAAAGACTTTGGGACATGAAGGACAACGGGAACAAGAACTTTTACATGTGTGAAATTCGAAGAGATTTCACCATTGATGCAACTTTTAAGGGGAATGCGTCTCGTTTTGTAAATCATAGCTGCGATCCCAATTGTAATTTGGAAAAATGGTAAGGATTTGAAGCTTATAATTGTTTTGTATGTTCTTTGTTCTAGCTAATGTTATCTTGATTGTCAGTATATTTATATGCATACATACATACATAACGCACGCATAGGGGAGGGTTCTATGCAGAATACAGATTTTTGCAAGAACAATAAGAACAAACTAAGTTATTCACTTTTTCAATCTTAAAATTTTTTAAGTATGAGAGAGAAAATGGTTGAAATGCAGATTTTATTAATCTCTCTTGATTTTCAAAACAAGATAGGAACAGTTTTCGTTTATTTATAGAACTCACACGTGTGCAAATTATGTGTAGGCAAACATTATAAAATTAAAAGAAAACCATATAAACTAATTAATTTAATAGCTTGCCGGTCATAAGTTCACTTTATTGTGGCAAAGAGTATATTCAAGCTCGTCCCAGTTATCCGTTTTTGCTGTTCTGAAGCATATATTCCTTTACATGTTAGACATGTTGAATTACGTCACCACTTGGGATTAGTTGTTAGTCCGTCAATTCGCAATTAGAGCTCTAATTACTTTCCTAGAACAATATAAGTGATGTAAACAGGCAATTCTGATTTCTGAATAAGGTATGCATTATGTTGAATATATATTAACAATTGAATGACTGATACTCCGTCATGGCAGTGTTAAATTCAAATTTCAATATATGTAGTTAACAAAATCAGTTATGGTTCTATATATTATTTCTGTATGTGCCTAGGGAATCAGTGTATTATGATTATAGGAGGTAAGGCCCTTAACGATTATATTCGGACTCATTGTTAATTAATCATGTTAAATGTCTTAACTGCAGGATTACTTCAATCATCGTTTAGATTAGCATCTTTAATCATTGTTTATATCTATATTTATGATTAATGATTTATGAGTGTTTGCAAGATAAATTGTTTCTCAAATATAGATTGTTTGCTTCAACATTTTATTTATGGATACTGGATACTAAAATTTGGAAATCTTTTGGTTATGAGTTTATTTATTCATATGCAGATAAAAGTGCTAGATGATTAACGTCATACTGCTAAAAATGGATCCGATGAATCAAGAAGTAAGGCCCGATCTCGAACAGCCAAAACGAAGCCGCTCACAAAAGAACCCTGGTGAGAAATGGCCCCAAAGAGCCCGTTTACAAGTGACTGTTCACCAGCCAACTGATTTTGCATCACTGACCAACAAAACTCCTCAAGTTGACCGGATCAATGACCCAACTCAAGACATGGTTGGACAGGTTATATATAACCGGTGTTGTTCAGGCCACCTTTGATGTGGGTTACTTGCTCGCGGTTAGGATTGGGAACTCAGACATCACGTTAACGGGTGCAGTTTTCAAACCGGGCCACGCTGCACCTATCACACCTAACAACGACGTGGCACCACATGCTGAAATGATCAAACGGGCCAAAATCCCGTTTCCAGCAGACATCCAACCGAAACGTAAGCGTAAACAACGATCAACAGAGAAAAATATGCAACTTGTTACCTACGTCGGTAACGAGCCTGGCCCGGTGGATAGAACGCCGCCAACACCAAAAATCAACAACGGGTTATCCTCCTCGGACCTATAAGTTGGTGATATGAATGAGCCTCTTTTTGTTGAATTATTGCAAACTCTACACTCGTTTCAACATTTCCGGTCGGCCACCTGTGTTCAGAGGCGTGTGTATGGGACCGGGAGAATGACATGTCACACCCCATCTAATGACGGATTATACGTCGGGGTAGACGTTGATTGCACATGAGCACAAGTGACACTATTAAATGGTGTCGATACTTATTATTATTATTAATTTGCAACAAGTACACAATAGCCTTTTGAAATAAAAGGGCAAGTATTGAATAATATATGAAAAACCATTAATTTAAATATATCCTAAAGGTCTACTAAATGTCTTCAAGTCTTGTATAAGTATCACTCATTAAAACCTATAGCATGTATGAAAAAAACTTGTCAACAAAAGTGTTGGTAAGTGATCATAAGTTTTTAATAGATAGTATTTTGTGATATGAATGAGCCGAATTTTTGTTGAAGCCGTTTCAACATTTCTGACCGCCACCTGTGTTTGGAGGCGTGCTGCATTGTGGAACCGGGAGAATGACAGATCTTCTGAATGTTGAATGTTGAAAATATTTGTTTTAGGCTGTCCAACGCGGTGCTGAGCAGGTTGCACAACACTAACGTGACAACGAAGGACGTCAGGCAGGAAATTGATGCAAGTTCGGTGTATGATCAGTTTCTACGTTCTTGTCGTGCAGGCCCATATAATGAAATCGTTGATTCTTGATTTATGTTTCTTCCATAGTTTTAGATTATTTCATAAAAAAAAGAATGTTGCTTTGTTTATGTTTCTGAAATAGGATTGATCGTGGTTGTGGTTTTTTAATGTTTGCAATGGCAGATATTTCCATTGGTTTTGTTTTCTTATTTTTTTTCACGTTTAAACACATTAAAAATTAAAAGGTGGAAACATGGGTCAAAACAATCGGGTTAATCACATCACCCAAATTTTTACTAAGAGAAATATGTCAGGACCGGATTTCGTGACACAGATAACCATATCTGACAAGAACAATCACGAAACACAAAATTGTGAAGACCCTAGAATGTGGTAGGCGGAATCAACCACAAACAGTAAGTTGCTAAATATAGTAAGTTTATGAAGAACAAAGCACCAAATAACTCAAAAGATTTCCATTATCGAAGATATTCAGAAAGATACACACAGAAAACTTAGGATTTATGGAAGAACAAAATGTCAGATGCGGCGAAATAACAAGTCAGAGGCATGTCCCATTAATGAGACGTGTCATTCTATTTATAGGCACATGACATTCATTCTAGAAACCCTAATCATTACAAAACATTCTTAAAATAAATAATGTTGGGCCATATTTTGTAATAAAGTCTTTTGTATTATTACGATCATGTCACGATATATTTTATTAGCTTTCGGTTTGTTTATGTATGTTTGGGCCCATGGCCATATATGTTAAGCCTATTGGGCCATAAATAATAGATGGGAGCACGGCATGCCTTCACCTATAAAAGGTGAAGCATGCACATGCTACAACTAACCTTTTGCAAATCTGTAATACCTCGTCTAAAGCGGAAACGCCTGAGTGTGACGTACAGATTGCTCAAACACACGTGATACTATTAATCTCTCTTGATTTTAAAAACAAGATAGGAACAATTTTCGCATCTAATTTTCTAATCTTCATCCTCGCATCTCTACACCTGTAGCATATGTATAAAATAAAGTCAGTTTTGAACATAGCTGGTAAGATTCCCACAGTTTGTATAAATTCATAAAAGTATACAATTCCATGAAACTTGTGAAATGAGCACATAAGGGTTCTTTACACTCGATGCAATGGACCTGAGTGTAAAGAACAAATGAAGGTACTTTCCAGTTGGGGCTACCAACGTACTCGGATATGAGGTCCCTGTTTCACTCGATACAAATAGACCTGAGTGCAAAGAGGGGGCGTATGATCATACTTATTGAGACAACCACTTGAAATCCACGTATATAAAAAATAAGCAAGTAAACACACAAGTCCATGATATGAATTGTAGTTTGTAAGCAAACATGTAAATAGTAAGGTTTGATAGGATACATATACTACCTCTAAAATATGAAAACGTTTTAAAAGGGGGTGTGAGAAACTCACCTTGAAATCGAAACTAAACTTGTAATATAAGCCGAAAACATGATAACGAAACGAAGCAACCGAAAGCGCGTTAAAGAACTCGAAACGATTGGAACTTTTTGAACTATAAATAAAACAAAAGTAAAATCTAACTAACAGGATTATAAACGTTAAACAATTTAATTTTAGGAATTAAGCATTACGTTAGTGTGTTTTATTAGCATTTTATGGCCTTCATATATTTAAGTTTAATGAAATTTTAACGATGTCTAGTATTTAACATAATACTAATATAAGAGTTATGATAATTACACGGCACGGGTTTTATATCGAAAAAGTAATTATGTTATTTGATTAAAGTGAACTAATATCTTCATTTTGAAAAACAACCAAACGATTTACAATGAAGTGGCAGGTAAGCGGGCAACAAGCTGCACTGCAACATAAGGGAGCTGACGAATTAGGAGCTGACGATTTACAATAAAGTGAACGAATTAGGAGTTGACGAATTATAAACTCATTTTAACGGTTTTAATTATTATAATACTATTTAATATTATTAGTGAGAGGCTTTAAAATTATGAGATACAAAATTAATTTGTCTAATTTTATCCGCGTTTACAAGCGTAGTTAAAGTTGCCGAAAAAGAATTGTAATATTAAGTGACAAGTATTTAATATTATAGCAATTCAGGTTTTACGATTTTTAACGAAAACAAAAGTCGGTTTTTAGGTGAAAACGGTAAATATAGTTTTTATATTTGATTTTATTTGATTTATAGTAGGTTATAAAAATATATATTTAGTTTATAATAATTTTATTGATTTAAAATCATTTTTTTAAATAAATTATTTAATTAATTCTAATTAATAAAAGCTGTTAAAAAATAATAGCAAAACAAGTGTCTGACACGTCCTTGCATTCACAGCCTCCCGCTCTAACTAGTTAGTTGAGGCAGCATGTTAATCAGTTTAGCTATGGAAATTAATATATATAAATATATTTTGTGAACTTCATCTTCCACACAAAGAAAACCCTAGAAAATCTAGTCTCTGGATTGGTTCCCTTTTCGCTTAGATTATGTTAGGGGTTATGATTAATGGATTAAACCGATTCAAAACCATATATCTATTACCTTAAAAGCTGCCGGAACAGTGGAGAACGAAGGTGGCCAGAATCCGATCAGAATGATCTTTGTTAAGGCTTCAAGTGTGTTATTATGTTAATTTGAAGTTGTGAGCGAGTTTAGACGAGTTATAGGATGTTATTTATACTAAAAATCGAGTAAAAACGAGTTAATTCTATTGATTAGATCGCGGATAATTATCCAGCGTTGGTTACGGAAACAATTGGCGTTATTAGGCCGTTAAGATACAATTAATTCGTTGATTAACGATTAATATTGAAAGTTTAAGTCGTTGGGCTAATTTAACGGGTCAAAGAGACAAAGATTGAGGGGTTTGGAGGTGGTCAGAGCCGTCGTCGGCGACGGCGGCTTTGATGGCCGAAAAATCGTGGGTTTGGGAGGGTTGGGTTGGGTTGGGTTGGGTTGGGTTGGGTTTATAATTAATTTATATATTTTAAATACAAATTTTCAATTCAGTCCCCTTAAGTTTGAAATTGTTTTTAAATCATAATATAAAGTATTTTTTATACATTAAACCTTAACTTTGGAATGTTTTATAAAGTTAATAAAAGTTAATATACTTGGATTATTTTCGTATTATACCTGATAGTTTGCGAATACATTAACTTTAATAAAATTTAAACCGTGGCGTTTCATTATTTGAACAAAATGAAAAGAAATTGAACAAATAATAATCGTAACTCATCGTGATCTTTAATATGTATAACAAAACAATATTGAAATAACAAAGCGAGTTGATTTAATGAATATGAAGCAATAACGAATGTCACATAACCACATGCGACGAAACATAATGATATATATATATATACGTAATATTTATAAATAAAAACCAAAAATTCGAAAGAGGTCGGGCTTTCGAGTTTGAAAAGTAACAAATGTTACAAAATCTCATCTTATATTTTTCACCAACTCTCTCCACTACCTCTCTACCTTACCATTTTCAGAAATAACCAAGCATTCTCAAGATCCAAGATCTTGGTTACACCTAAGTGATTTCTACTAGCTTGGTGTGAGATTGATCCAAGAACATAGTTGTTTTGGCTCTACTAGTTGAGGTTCTAGGGTCACAACTTTGGATTTTGGTCTTATTTGAGTGTTTGTGAGGCATGTTTTAGTGTAACTAAGTGTGTTCAAGTGTTACAAGTGGGTTTCGGCTGAGAAAGTGTGTTTGCAAGCTTCAAAGATGATGTGTGAGTGAAATAATGTGTGTTAAGTGAGCTATATCGTGTGTTTTATGTGTTTATATGTCTCGGACACGATTACTTTGAGTGGTTTTACGTTTACAGGTGAGTGGAGCTTAAAGGAGCTAAACTGGATCATTTGATATGGAGTGGAAATGAAGATATTATTATGTGGAGTGATAGAGAATTTGAATACGAAGACGTGGCCGAAAACGGGACGTAAAACGGAGCTATAACGAAGAGGTTACGGGTAAAACAGTACGGTGGGATGGCCACCGTAAAGCAGACAGCAGTGACCTTAAGCTACGGTCGCCACCGTAGCTTACGGTGGGCTAACCGTAGCTTACGATCGGCCAGGGAAAAAAGCACGAATTTTTGGCTTTTGTTCATTATTTAAGCTCGTTTAAACCCTATGACGGCCCATCTTCATACCCTAACATAATTGGACGAATTTGGAGCCTCTTTCCACCATCCTAACACTTCCCAATCATCACAATCATCCATGTCATCAAATGTTCAAGAATCAAGAGAGCTATTGACGATGCATATGCGAGGCTAATTCGTTCGTGACCATCTCCGGACATAGGGTTAAGTAGTTTATTGGAATGTTTGGTACTCTAAACCTTAGCTTTTGGATTTTATTTGTGTGATTAAAGTGTTTTTGGTAATTGAATGATTTGTAGTTTATCAGTTAATCGATTTGTGATCATCAACAATTAGGATTGAGTTCTTAGTGTCATGGACCTAGCTATCTTTAACCATAATACTGAATTGATTCTTAACACCTAAAATTGGCAATCATTTAGATCATTGTTTAGTTGTGTCAATTATTCGGATTAAGCTATGATAATCAACATAGTCAAACATTTAGTCTTTTAGTTTATTGATTCAAACAAAGGGTACATTCTAATAGGTTTAATTATCTATCCTACTTGCTTCAAAACATGAAACCTAGAGGTTACTTCTTAATAATTGTTTACAAATCAAATTAATAGTGTTTTCATTATCAAATTTTTCAAACCGCTTGCCATCGTCTGTCCATTTAGTTATTAATTGATATTTAATAAGTCATGAGTCAAACTTGCATTTTCCATTGATTCCCTATGGAAACAACCTTACTTACCCGTACTAGTTACAGGTATTTAAGTCTTATAAATACTTGTTTTTTATTAGAGCACGGCATCTACATCAAAAAGACTTTTTGAGAAAAATGTTAAAAATGTCCTAAATCTCAATTTTTTTGCAACGCATTGGAAAATGATAGAAAAAATTGGTATTGTTTTTCAAAACTGACATATATAATATATACTAAAAAAATAGAAACATACTTATTTTGGGATGTGTCGGTAGGCTCAGCCGATAATGAAATGCTTCTGAGAATATAATAAGATACCTATAATTAATATCATTAAGTCTTGTGGGTTCTCATCTTAGAAAAATAGAGAAACTGAAATGTCTAATTTAATGAATAAGCACCAGGGTGGGTTAAAGGCTTGTAAATCTTAAAATTTGATTTCATTCAATTGGCATATAAGTAGTGAGCATAAATATATATATACATACATATATATATATATATATATATATATTTATATAATATTGAAAAAATATCCAATAATTTAATGTGTCTTCCTCTATTATAGTGACTTGGAGATGACATCTATGGATGAGGATCGATAAAAGTAATTAAATCCAACAACCTCTGTGTTTTCCTTCGAGTTAGCAGCTTGGCGGTAGGCCTCTGGGTGAGGATCAATGAACGTTCATGAATAAGGACCAACAGCTTATATGCTTCTCACCGGGACTAGCAACCACGGTGAGAACAAGGGTGATGTCTAAATTATGGTGAAATGCAAATGCTAAATTAATTCATTCATATATTTGTCCATTTATGAAATTAAATTTTAATAATTATAAGTTTTTAGGTTGCACTGATAGAATAAAGTCTTTATGGTTTTCTCTTTGCTTTGACATGCCCGAAACAAATTAGGTGAATTTGAGATTCTAGGATTGAGACCCTTAGACCGAATGTTAACTTGAATTTAAACTTTAAACATGATTAGAGGTCTGAATTGTCGGCGGTTGGGTACGTTTAAGTGGACAACAATATCGGCAATCGTAGTTTTTGTGTTATCTGTAATTAGTTAAAATAACCTAAATGTTTTGTAAAGATAGTTTCTGGTTCTGATTCCGTTGTAAATCTTTTTCGGGACGAAAAAGGAAAGTGTGGGAATATGATGTATGGGTGAAATAATGTGTGTTAAGTGAGCTATATCATGTGTTTTCTGTGTTTATATGTCTCGGACACGATTAGTTTGAGTGGTTTTACATTTACATGTGAGTGAAGCTTAAAGGATCTAAACTGGAGCATTCAAGATGGAGTGGAAATGAAAATATTATTATGTGGAGTGAGAGAGAATTTGAATACGAAGACGTGGCCGAAAACAGGACACAAACGGAGCTATAACGAAGAAGTTACGAATAAAACTGTACAGTGGGATGGCCACCGTAAAGCTGACAGCGGCGACCGTAAGCTACGGTCGCCACCGAAGCTTACGGTGGACCGACCGTAGCTTATGGTGGGTCGGGCGAAAAAACGTGAAGTTTTGGCTTTTGTTCATTATTTAAGCCAGATTAAACCCTATGACGGCCAAGCTTCATACCCTAGCCATCTTGGACGATTTTGAATCAATTCTTCACCGTCTTAACACCTTCCAGTCATCAATTCTTCCATGGTTTCATCCTTTCAATCCATACTCTAGATAATCATGATGCAGAGGCAAGGCTAAACCACTCATGACAACTTCAGGTGTAGGGTTTGCATATGAACTGATAAATATTATTTATATGAACATTACATGTATTGGGATTTAGTTTTGATTAATCATTTGGTTGATTGAATCTATATGTTTATTGGAACTGATTAGACAGTTGTTTTTACGGGACTTTCGTTTATCATCAATTATTTGGTTTGTGTTCATCAACATTTAGGATTAAGTTCTTATCGTCATTGAATCGTTTACCATTAATCATTGATAAACGCTAAGTTTTATATTAATGAACTGGTAGTTAGATAAAGCGTGTTCGGTTGTGCCAATTCTTCGGATTAAGTTCTGTGAATCGTCATAACCAAACTATTGTGTCTAGTAATCATTTATCTATTCTAATGAAAATCATGTCTATGTGATTTCCCAATTTGTATAAATTATTGTCAGTCAGTTTATTGCATATCCTGAACCTAAAGGGTGGTCATTGTTTTTTTAAATCGTTTTACAACCAAATTAATTTCCAAACCGCATAACATCGTTTGTCCGCCTAGTTTTAATTAATTAGTGAACAATGAACTATAGTAGGACTTTCCACTGATTCCCTGTGGATTCGACACCTTATTTGCCCTAGCTAGTAAAGGTAATTTATAAATGTTTTTGATTAACCTTTCGACATCGATCAAAACTTGGTTATAAGTTGTGTTAAGGGTGTTAAAGTGTTCTTCGGGTTTCTTAAAGTATTTAAAGCTTCAAAGCTGGGTAAAAGCATGTTTGTTTGAAGATCGGTACGTAAACTATGGAATTTGTTCCTTTTTGGAAATTTGAATCGAATCGGATTTTGAAATCCATTCTAACTGCATTTTGAAAAATTCAATCGAATTAGATTTAAAAATTCCAGAATTCCATTTGAATCGCATTTCAGGAAACCAATCGGATCACATTTCTAAAATCATTCGAATCGCATTCTTGAAAATGAATCGAATCACGTTTCCAAAAAACGAATCGAAACCGAGTCGATATAAAGAAGAACATATCAAACACTAATAAACCAATTGGGATCGAACTTTTTAATAAGTAGTCAATATAAAAAAGTGTACATGAGTGTACATGAGACGGCAAGATTCATAGGGAAAAAGTTGTGGTAGTCATTTATGGTGGTGATGAGATGGCCAGAAGCCTGCCGGAAAAATCAAGCTTGCCGAAAGTAGGCTGGAGAATATGATTTGATGGTGTGAGTTTAACTATATAATTACTAATATAACTTTATTTTTTAATTCATTTATTAATGATAAGAGATATGGGTAACTTGGTAATTTGATATGAAAATGTGAAATATGTAATAACTTGTTTAGGTATGGGAAAATATGTAATTAAGAGTGTTAAGTAGGAGAAATATATAAAAATCCCTTGGTTTTAATATTTTTACTATTCACTTTTTGAATCAATACTTTTCTTTACATAAAGTAATATTATTTTCAATCGTCTAAACGAACTGCTTACCGTCAAACTTTTGAAAAGTAAGATTTCCGCGTAATGAATAAGAAATGTTAAAATGGATTATTTGTTGATTAAAGATCGATAAGTAACTTTAATATTATTTAAATTGTTTATGATTTTTTTTACTCAACCATTATAATATTATAAAATATATTTATTGCCTTATCGATCCAAAAACCATTATAAACCCATTCTATCATCTCCTATTCGTTTACATCGTTCGGATATTTAATTTTGGTTATACAAGTTTAGGTTAATTCATTGAGTTCACTTATTTGTACATTGAAAGTCGTTCACTGTTTATCCTCGTTATCGAAGTGAGTATTCATACCCCTTTTTCCACTTTTACATTTGGGGATAGCATGCATTACCTACTACCAAACCATGCATTTTTATTTCAAGTGTTTATTTCAAGTTACATATTACAATTAAATCTCATGTTGTGTGTTGTATTACTTGTTTTATGTTTATGTCTCATTATGTGCTTAATTGTATTACTTGCAAATTTTATTTTTATATTGGCTCAAGTATATCTCAAACTCAAATTTGTATGATCATACCTTATTCATATACTTTTGGTTTTGTGCTAACGACAATGAATACACATCAATTTTTCATTTATCCATTTTAAATAATGGATACACATTCTAGTTAGTTGTTTTACATATTCATATATGCTTGTAATAGCGCTCAACATGGGAATTATAGTTTTTCACTATATATATATACATATCACAAAACTTATGTTTACTCACCAATTACTTGTAGTTGACAGATATTTTCATGCATGCTACTTGTAACTTAGGTGATTTTGATTCAAGCGAAGACCACCTAGTTTTTACCAATAGGATATTTCAAAGACTTTATACTGTAGTGTTCATGTCATTACTTTATAACAAGTTTGATGTACATGTGATATGCTATGAATAAATATAAACAATATTTGTCACTATAATAGTGTTACGAGCTTATGATCAATCTTTAATGTACCGCCCCGACGTATAATCCGCCCGAGGTCGGGGTGTTACACAACGGCAAGCAAAAGGTTATCCGTTAGTGTTATCAATGACGGCGTGAGGCGCTACCCGCCACTGAATAGATGTCTCTTATGAGATAACTATAGTGTAGCGTTTGGTATGCAGTAATAACAGGGGAATAGAATGATTCATTGCGTGGGAATGAAAAAAGTGATGTTTGGTTGATCAATGGGATGGAATCATCCATAACACATGGAATCCCATTCCATCAAAACCATTCCTTCCCACCCCCCCCCCCCCTTCTTTTTTTTCATTTCATTCCTCATTCACCCTACTTTTTCAACAACACCACCACTTAACAACAACCACCACCACCAATACCATCGCCACCACCACCACCTGACCACCGCCACCTTACCACTAACGCTACCACTGCCAACACCACCACCATCACAACCACTGCCACCTTACAACCAGCGTTACCACCGCCACCATCATTGCGGTAACCACCGCAACCATTGTCTTTGCCTCCACTTGTCCATCACCACCACCTCCACTGTCACTGCTTGACTGCCACCACTGTTGTCACCACCCTACCATCGCCGTCACTACCAATGCTACCACTGCTTGACCACCACCACCACCACAACCATCGCCCCTGCCGCCACCACCATTTTTGTCACCGGAGCTACCACCACCGTCGCCAATGTAGGTTTTTTTTTGGTAAAAAAAAATTATTTTAAGATATGAGTGTTTTTAATATTTCTATTTCATTCCTACAATTTCTTTGGATACCAAACAACATAAAGTAATAATTCAATTCATTCTTATAGGTTAACCAAACAAGACAAAGAAATGGTAGTGATCCATTTTATTCCATTATCCATTCCTTCTCCTATTCCATTCCCCCTTCATTCCATTACCTCCAACCAAACATACCCTAGGAGAATTAGGGTTTATCAATGTGTGTATGAAGTAGGGTGCAATATTATTGGATTTATATTATTGGGCCACTAAAACAATTAGATGTGTTGGGCCTACGAAAAAAATGTGCAGCCCATTCTAATAAATTATATACTATAAATATCTGATATGCTAAACATAGTTATAAAAACACGCTAATCTAGACATCAAGCAATAAATTCTAGACTCTTTAACTTAACTAAAACTACTAACCGCCAATTGAACCGGTCGACTCTAGTACAGCTAAGTAAGTCCGAATATCGAACCCACGAGACACTTTAAATTACGTAAATTAGCTAATTAGACTCAACTGCAGACATGGCTTATTTATTTGTTTGTTTTAAAAGGGGTTTTTATTAAAATACTAAATTTAAACTATTCATTAAAACTAATTAAGACTAAACGAGTGAATGAAACGAAATATAAGTTTGTTGATTTTAATCAAATGATAATGAGAAACTACCTAGGCTAGAATCCCCTAAGTTTTAGTTGTCAATTAACCGGGAAAATATTTAGTTATGAAACTAGGATCGTAAATTAGACACTTAAAAGAAAACTCGAACAGGAATCCTAAACATTCTCAAGAAGACACCTATGGACTTCTAATAAGTTTTAACTCACACCAGTTATATAAATCAAGTTTCCTTACGGTCACCTAATTAGTTATGAACAAGTTCCTTTATACGAAATCCTACCTTACAGCATGGAAATCAAAGGCGGTCTAATATATTCAATTGACTCGATAGACAAAATTGACCAACCAAACCTAGACCGACTCCATACGAAGAAATAAGTCTAGAAGGTTTAATCAACAAAGACCTATCAATAACCTAGAACCTTACAACTATTTTTAGGTTAGCAGCACACTTAGGTTTATTTGATTAAATAATATTATTCCTATGATCTTAATGCATATCAATCATAAAATAGTCAAAAACAAAAAGTAGATGACCTAATAGCAACCTATCATGTGACAAACAATAATCAAGGCAACTATGGAATAATAAAACTCAACAAACAACCCTAAGCACACATATGCATCAATTAATATAATCAAACTTTTTAACTAATTCATAAATCCCAAATCAATCACAACATCAACATAGGTTCATCATATGCCTAAGTAGTTTATAAAGTCTAGCCAAGCATTGCAAAATTAAAAAAAATAAACTTAAAGGAAATAATGGTGAAAAATAATGTAAACGGAAAAAAATAGGTGATAAAACACGTAGTCTTCGTTCTTGATCGAAGAGCACTTCATCGGCCGATTCCTTGCCTTCTAAATGATGGGCTATATCACCTACGGACCTCTGAAGATCTAAGAGTGTGGACTGGTGATTTCTTAATAGCAAATCATGATCGATAAATTTTCTCTGAGTTTCCTAATCCATAACAAGTATTTACTTCATCATCTATTCTAACCTACCAATACCACTCAAATCTTACCCATTACTCCCACCTTGACTATTCTGATCCCCACTAAACGACTGATTCTACCCCCAATTAGGATTTAGATTTGACTGGAAACCAGGGGGTGCACCGGAAGAACGCCAATTAGAGTTATAATTATTTTTTTATAGTTGTTCCAACTTGAATTATTATTTCCATTAATTAAATGCATTAGGAACCCTATTCTGCCCTCCTATGAACTCTACCTGTTCCTGACTCATCAACGGAAGTCCCATGCCCCCCTCTACATAGTTCACATTTATTTACCTTAGCCTTAATTTCTCTCGTCTCAGGCTCTCTAAGGCAGTAGCCACACTAGTATCTAGATTGACCTGGTGCACACCTCGGACGGATGAGGGTGTACTAGTGACGGGATTTGAATTCCCATTACATGGCTTTTTAGCAAACTTGGATTAGGAAAAACTTTCAAATAATTCATTACACTCAGTCACATTTTTCTTATCCATTAAGTTATCTCCAGTAGCAGTGTCGAAACGAGATTGACTCTCATAAGTCAGCCCATTGTAAAACTTCTCAACAAGGGCCCAAGGAGCAAGACCATGCTGTGAACAACGAGACAGTAAGTTTTGGAAACACTCCCAAGCTTGATAGTACGGCTCATCCGGCTGATGTTCTCTAAAATATACATATCATTTTATAAATATTCTCTACTTTTTAGATACTTTTTAGCCAAGTTTTTATTGAATATTATTATTATTTTGTTCATGTGAGTTTAATGGTTTCAAAAGACAATAGGCTAAAATTGAACACTTTTGCTAAACTTAAGACCGACGAATGACGAGTCGAGCATTTGATATATAATACTAATTATTATTATAATTATATAAAGTACATAAAAAGAAAAAGAAAAAAAAAGAGAAAAAAATCACATAATGTTATGTGACGTTTAATAATAATAATAATGTTTTGTGGATTTTGAAGTTCATTAAAATTCTGTTATTATTTATGTAGCCCGTCAGTTGGATCAGAAAGAGCACGAGCTTGTTAATGCGGATGCATGAGTCACGAGGCCCACTAGAGGCTTTCTTGCAATAAAAGATTAATGCATTAATATGATTAATAGGTCGGTGGAGCCAAGGAGAAAAAAAACCCTATAACACAAACATTATATATATATATATATATATATATATATATATATATATATTCTTCTAGTAGGATGACAGGGTGAACAGGAAAGAGGCGCCGCACTTAATATTTTTTTTTCTTTCGATTTCGGTGGAGCAATAACAGCCACAATCTTGGGCTGTTGATCAGTGGAGACAAGAAAGAAATATGAGAAGCAGCCATACTGGTGATTGATTGGTGAACTCACTAAAGGCATCCGTGGTGTAATTTTTTTTATTGGAGAGAGGTGAGATAACAAGACATAATACAGCCGCAAGTCAAAAGTTTTTGGAGGTGTTCGGGTTCACATCTACTCATCTAAACACGGTTCTCTTGGTTTAACTTTATTATTTTTACTATGAACTTGATTGTTGAACTTATATTTTTTATTTTCTTGGGCATGATTATTGGCTAAAACCCTATTAGTTGCCTAGGCTTTGAATGAATATTTGTTGACTTTTGGTTTGATTGTCGGTATTGGGTTATTGGTGTTGGACAAATATTATTGTAATAGACTTTTTGATGTTTTTAAGATGAATATGCATACTTATTATTAATTTACTTTTATTCAATTGTTCCATATGTGTCTTTGTGAAAGTCTTTCATTGTGTAGACGCATATTAGGTTACCTACTGTGTGTTTGTAACTAGTTTATGGTTTATAGTCGACATAATCCATAGGAACTATTGTTTGAGGGTTTAGAGATTTTAAGTGTTCTACCTATCTTGAGACTGAGAGCTAATAGATAGTTGGGGTTGTCTTATTCATTAGGCAGTTTGGGTATAGATTACACAAGAGTGGGTTTTCCCCTTATTGTCTTTTGATTTTTGCTATCCTAAGTCTTTTTGAGCATCATTAGGTTACTCCTTACGTCCCTTACACTCCCGGATGTATTGTGATTAGTGAGACTGAGAGGTGATCTAGTCATTAGAGTACTTTAATATTGTTGGAGAGACTGAGAGGTAATCCAACCAACCGGTTTGTGTCATCGCCCCTTAGGTAATCCTTTTAGGTGACACCCAGAGAATGATCAGGGATCCACTAGGATGTCTAGGGCGTCATATCTTTAGATCCCGGTTCCATCACAGTTTCCATAGCCGATAAGCACCCAAGATTCACAAATAGGATTTCAAGCCTAGGTAACACCTTTCTCATTAGTGGTTTTCATCTAAGTCTTAGAATTTTAAGTTTAATTTATTAGTTCATTTTAGCTTAATTAATTAGTCTAAATAATAATTAGTTTTAAAATAAAATAAATAAATAAATCTACAATATTCTTTTTCTTAATTATTAATTTTTTAGCATCTAGAATCTAGTTTCGTTAATTTAATTAGTGTCTCTAGGGTTCGATATTCCTGGACTTCCCATAGCTATTCTACACCTGATAGGTTCACTTGCCTGTTGCTAGTGGTTTGGTTTAGGGTATTCTAGGTTTTTATTACTCGTTGCGCTAGGTTATTAATTGCAATATTTTTATATACCACTTTTAGGCACATCACCGGCTCCATGTGGAAAGAGTGGATTTGATTACAAAGACGAGATGCTTTGGTAGGCGGAAAGTATTTCTTAATGAATGCGGTACGCAACGCCTCCTAGGTAGTAAATGCTCTAGCATGTTGCGAATCGAGCCAAGTGGTGGCACGACCCGTGAGTGAAAACGGAAACAAATGCAGAAAAATCACATCTTCATTGGCACCTTGCAGATTGAAAGTTCTGAGAACACGGGTGAGATGGGTGAAGTGTGCTAGTGCGTCTTCATCTTCACGGCCATGAAACAGGTTATGTTGGGTGAGATCGGCCATGATGTAGGAGGGGATTTGTCATGAATTAGGGTTATCTATTGTGGGGTGATGATGGGCGAGGGGTCTCCGGTGAAACCATCGAAGGCTTGTTGGTAAACGGTTCGGTTGTTGTCGGCCATTTGATTAATCGGAATGGGTCGAGGACTCGACGGCAGTGAACTGTGTGGTGATGAATTCGATGGAGAATCTATGTTGATCGGTGATGATGAACTGGCTTCGGACGGTAACAAAGTAGGTCCAAGACAATCCAACGGTGGTCCTTGTGATCGAAGATGTGGCATAAACCTAAAAATCACACAAGACCAAATCAGTAGACTCTATGAAAACACTACAATATAACTAAAAAATATAAATAAACTAAACTAAACTTAAAATTAGACTAAAACTAATTAGACAACTACGATTGAAACACAAATGGCATGTATATAGCATGTAAGTCTAATCAAAGCTAATGACGCAATTGCCAAGAGTCCCCGGCAATGGCGCTAAAAACTTGATGTGCTAAAAGTAGTTATAAAAACATGCTAATCTAGACACTAAGCAATAAATTCTAGACTCTTTAACTTAACTAAAACTACTAACCGCCAAATGAACCGGTCGACTCTAGTACAGCTAAGTAAGTTCGGATATCGAACCCACGAGACTCTTTAAATTACGTAAATTAGCTAATTAGACTCAACTACAGACATGACTTATTTATTTGTTTTTTTTAAAGGGGTTTTTTTATTAAAATACTAAATTTAAACTATTTATTAAAAACTAATTAAGAAAAACGAGTAAATTAAACGAAATATAAGTTTGTTGATTTTAATCAAATGATAATGAGAAACTACCTAGGCTAGAATCCCCTAAGTTTTAGTTGTCAATTAACTGGAAAAATATTTAGTAATGGAACTAGGATCGTAAAATAGACACTTAAAAGAAAACCCAAACATGACTCCTGACCCTTCTCAAGAAGACACCTATGGATTTCTAATAAGTTTTAACGCACACCAGTTTTATAAATCAAGTTTCCTTAAGGTCACCTAATTAGTTATGAACAAGTTCCTTTATACGAAATCCTACCTTACAGCATGTAAATCAAAGGCAGTCTAATATATTCAATTGACTCGATAGACAAAATTAACCAACCAAACCTAGACCGACTCCTTACGAAGAACTAAGTCTAGCAAGTTTGATCAACAAAGACCTATCAATAACCTAGCACCTTACAGCTATTTAGGTTAGCAGCACACTTAGGTTTATTTGATTAAATAATATTATTCCTATGATCATAATGCATATCAATCATAAAATAATCAAAAACACAAAGTAGATGACATAATAGCAACCTATCATGTGGCAAACAATAATCATGGCAACTATGGAATAATAAAACTCAACAAACAACCCTAAGCACACATATATATCAATTAACATAATCAAACTTTTTAACTAATTCATAAAACCATAACGAAAAATAAATCCCAAATCAATCACAACGTCAACATAGGTTCATCATATGCCTAAGTAGTTTATAAAGTCTAGCCAAGCATTGAAAAATTAAACAAAACAAACTTAAAGGAAATCATGGTGAAAAATAATGTTAACGGAATAAAATAGGTGATAATTGTAGCATCTCGGATTTTTCGAACTCGTATTCGTTTACATAAAACCGATTCGGAAACTTATTCGGATCCTTATTATTAATAATGTCAAGTATTTATAAGTATTTAAGGTTAGTAATTTCATTTTATACTCTTTATACTTTCTAAGTTGCTTAAATATTGATTTACTCCAAAATATTCAATAATTGACCATTTATGAAACTACAAGGGCCTAACTTGTCAAAAATCAAAATTTTCCTCTTCCTTGCTGGAGCGCTGCGCAGTGGCACCCTCCCATGGTGGCCACGCGCTGCCATGAGGTATCTGTGCAGTTCGTTGTTGTTTATTTCGTTTCCTAGTTCGTTTTTGGCTCGAAATCGCTTATTTTTGGACTAAATCAAGTGAATTAAGCCCTAAGAAAACTCACATAGCCTAGATACATGCCCATGTTCATTACCCCTTGCCCAAGAACGAAATTTACTGATTTAAATATTGATTTGATCATTTAAAACATATCCGGTTTCTTAAACGAGTGAAATAGCCTTATTTAATTCGTTTTAGTGTTTACTACATAAACAACACCAATATTATCAGTCATAAACTTTCCCTAAACCCTAATTCTTCATTCCCAACTGTCACCATCCTCTGGCCTTTATAAACATCTTCGGTTTTGCTTTATTGTTTGAAGATACAAGCTTAATCAGTTGACTTTGCTTATTCATCGACCTTTGACTCTGCTTATTCATCGACCTTTAACTCCTCTTGTTGGTTGATTCTTTCACTTTCCAGGTAAGTTGTAAACTGAGAAATTGTTCATACATATTCCCTAGTCAATAACCTTCAATCAATTTCCACGGTTGAAGGGTGTTGACCGTCAATTTTCTTAAAACCCGTTAAAGGGCAAAACAGTCAACAAGTTTGACTATCTATTTTCTCATGCTTTTGGTCAGATACAACATTTGGTCAAGAAGACTTTTATTCTCGTAACAAAATTTTAAGGCTACTAACCAGAACCCGACTTTCGACTTGCTGTTCGGATTCTAGTCAGTACCGACCCGCTTAAATCTTTAATTTAACATAGCCGAAGTTCTAAACATCCGTTTGGAATGATTCCAACGGCATTAAGTTCGTTTTTTACTCATATTTTCCATTCTAAAAGTTTCAGGATCTGTCAGTTTGTTTCGTTCGACGCGTTAGGTGACGACTCGCTTAATTTTTAACTCGTTTATCATTAATATTATTCGCTTGCCTTCGATTTAGGTGAGTTTTATAATTCCCCTATTTTACTAAGTTTTCACAGGTTGTGAGGACATATGCATACATATTCGTATTTCATATTATCTATATATCACAAAATAGCAAACGTGTAATTGTGTGTGATTGATCAAATATATTTGTTACCAGCTTATTTGTTTACTTTATCTCATTCGGAGAGGTCCGACATATTCTCATTCATAGTATGATCATACTATTGACCCACGTCCGATTCTCTTAGCAACGGTTTTATTACTTGCTCATGGTTGATTTATCAGTGCCCGATTCGCTTGGCAATGGTTAATTGACACCTTATTTGCACATGGTTTGATTTCATTACCGTAATTTATTACGTTTTGCTTATTTCTTTTATTTATTATGTTAACATTATATCATTGCAAAAGCTGCTGATAATCTCACTCAACATGTGTTGTTGGCAAACTCTATTTTCTACACATATGCAGGTTACCTTTGAATTGAATTTTGATGTGAAAAGGACATCTAGTAAAGACGATAGGGAATTTAATGAAGATTATATTTATCTTGATTGATTATTTGTTTTAAATTATTTATATGAGTTATGGATATTTGTGCACTGTAATTTAAAATAATTAACTTAATAGGTATTTTCATTTATATTTATGATAGTATATTCGAGCTATGAACAATCAACTCACGCCCCAGCATTTTTGCCTTAGGTTGAGGTGTGACAATAAAACCCGTAGTCTTTGTTCTTGATCGATGAGCACTTCACCGGCTGATTCCTTGCCTTCAAACCAGCCAAAATATGCAATCCTAAGCTCCATGAAACTCCAAAATCGGCTCTGGTTTGCATGGTATGCTTAGGATTAAGTTTAAGGGTGTTTATATAGACTTTCAAGGCCCAAAAACCCAAAATTCGTAAAACATTCTGGAACTGGAACCAGAAGCGTCGCGCGACACTAGAAGCACCGCGCGACGAGCATAAGCCCCCTGTCCGCGACGAGCATAGGGGTGGCTCATGGTCTGGTCCGGTCCGGTTCACTCCTGGTTCGATCCAGTTCATTTCCTAATCCTCCGATTCCTCAGTTTGGCTTGTTTTTAGCACTTTTTCGCTACGATCAAGTCCCGGGACCTACATTATTCAAATATGTTAGTAATATACAGATCCTAATAAAAACCAAACAAAAACTAATAAAATACTAATTAAAATATAAACAAAAATTATATATATATATATATAGCATTATATCAATGTCACTAACTACATCTGCAGATGGTTTTTTAAACGAAATTTTTCTAGAAAAATCTGAATAAGAGGGACATTCTTCTTGAAAATTTAGGTGACAATATTTTCAGACTAACTATTCATGATTATCTATTGCCCGAGGGGGAGGACGATGTTGATTAAAGAGAGGAGTTTACTAGTTTTTTAGGATTGTAATGCCTGCTACATCCGATTTCAAGAATTAAAGCTTGTAGAGTATGTATAATTCTCGGGATTTATTAAACGTTTCTCGGGATCCTTCTCGGCACCCCGGTACGTTATAATCACTTAACTTTCTCCTCAAGTTGCTACACACTTCATACTGTAGGGACTAGGGTGTAATATATTTTATATCATAATATATAAAAAAAACCTAACCCTAATGTTATTCAGCACCGATCGCAGCCAAGACCCCCCCTGCTCGAATTTCTTCTGTCCAGCCAAGTTTGATTCGTAAAAACTTCAATTCAAGGTCGTTTTTATGATTCCCCATGTTTTTTACACCTTAATTGATCATATTAACGCGCTTATTGGTCGTTAAGGTCGAGTTTTGATGATAACAGTTTGCTGACAGATTCGTATACGTTTAGTGTAGGGTCTGTAACGTGATGATAATACATTGTTTTTGATCTATTATTGATTCCATGATGTTCTACTTTGAGTCTAGTTTCCAGAAAGGTATAATACGTAATTTTTGGACTAGATTTGAATGGTTTTTATGAATTTATAAAATCGAGTGTCAAAGCTGATGCAGGATGACGGATTCTGGTCTGTCTTCCTGGCGTCATAAACTTTTTTCGACAGGTCCAAATTGGTTGGTTCCACTTCTGGAAGTTAGTATTTTGAGTTAGGAACCAAACCCAATTGGAATCGTTTAATTTGGTTCGGTAATGAATTTTATAAAAATAAAACCATTTTGTTGTGCACTGAAATAGCTGCACGTACCTTGCTGTGTTGGAGGAATTTTTATAATTTTTGTGTCCAACAGAAAAATATAATAAAAATATTTTTATAAACCTAAGACATTTATTAAAGTCTGGTAAAAATTTAATAATTTATTTCAAAGGTTATCCTATGTAATTAAATGCATCTTCGCATGCTAAAATCTACACGTGTTACTCGTTATTGATCGATAAGTTCGTTTTAGGCTTAACCGGTGGATGTTATTGTGTTCTTGTCGGGGCTGTTTGAAGTGAGTTTTTGCACCACAATCTTCCTAGGTATGTCCCGTATATCATACTAAAAGATCATGTTCATAGGTGTTCGTTAAGTTGATCAACTAGTTGTAGTTTGATTGTTATGTTCGGTTGTCTAGAATTGTAGTTTGGCGCGTTTAACGCGAGGGTTGAAGTGATTAACGACCAATTCAGCTCGGGGACACTTGGTTTGATGTACGGGCTCAAAATTCATTTTTATAAGTTATGGGGCTGAATTGGTTGTCGGTTACTCCAACGGGTCGGTACAACGCGCAATTGTGTTTATTGAATAGTTGGTGCGTTGTGCTCGCGGGTTACCGACCCATTTGACTCGCGTGGCGTCGTGTGGACTTTTTGGCTGTGATTTTATCATAATGGGTCCACACGGGCCTGATTTGGATGTTAACGGCCTAAACGACTCCTAAACGCGCGTGTTAGTGTCACCTAGTGCTCCCGAGGGTAAATTGGGAATTCTTTATTCCCGGGAGTACCTAAGGGTAGTTTTGGTGAATGTGAGACCTCGGGGGCTGTTGTGATTAAGTTTAATGAGGTCTAGGGTTTAGGTAACTCGAACCATGTTAGAACGTCTCGTAGGATAAACGAGTCATCTTGATGTCATTAGTATTGATTGAATGTAAACCGACAGGTGTTTGAGTTTTGGGATTTCTTAGGGATTCTCTAGCTCGTGGTGAATCCGCGTCTTGTGTCAGGTGAGTTCTTGATGCCCCGTTTAACTCTTTTTAAGTTTTGGGCTAGCATGCACACCTAAGCGATTTTGCTTGATGAAATGTTTTAAACGATTTTACATAGGCTTGCTAGTATTGGTAGGCCATAGAATGTTAAAGAATGTGTGTATGTATATATATATATATATAAATATTAGAATGGCCAATATTTGGGGAATGTTGTAGTCGTCTCGACTACTGAATGTTGCGTATGCCTACTTCGTATTTGCATGCGCTGAATGTTATGTGTTTGGGTTGTACGTTTGCTCGACCCTGAATATTATTATTGAATATATATATATATATATATTATATATATATATAGGAATGTGCGTATAGAGATGTTCACACGTAAGGATGATTATTTATTGAATGTGATGACCTAACTGATGTAATTCCGTTTACAGTTTTAAAACCGTTGGAATGATTATTAAGACTTTTGTTATTTATTTAAAACTTGAACTCACTCAGCTTAAGCTGAATTTGTGTGCATGTTAGTGTGAGTTTCAGGTCAAGAAGAGGATGCCTTATCGCTTGGACGTGCATGAAGCTACTTGGACGGTGAAGGGCATACGGGATTTGAAGATTTTATTATTAAACATTTATTTTTAAAATTTTTTTTATTAAAGATAATTAAGTTGGTTTTGGGCAAAAATTCCCGGGTTTTAGGAACTTATTTTGTTATTTACTTTTTCCGCCGAATTATACTCTGTGATGCTTATTTTAATGAAAAGAATTGTTTTTATTTAGTAACAATAATTTTGGAAGATTGTTTAAATAAAAAAAACATAATGAACATAACCAAATGCAAATGAATAAACGTAAACAAATGTTCTCGGACATTAATGACCATACAAGATATGTACCAGTATTCTTTCATTTAGTTATATGAATAATTTAGTTTAATTATTTTAATGAAAAGAATTGTTTTTAAGTTTAATTATTTTTATGAGTGTTTTGAATGATTACCAACTGTGGGGTTCCCAGGGTTCGTGGCCTTACAAGTTGGTATCAGAGCCATGGTTCGAGGGATCCGAGCATCCCCGAATGCTTAGACTCGAACTGTATGAAAAGAGACCAGTATGCCCACCGCGAGTAGCTGCACGCCAAGAGGTAACTTTAAATTATTTAGTCATTACTTTAAATTTAAGATTTCCAGCATGTGATTAATTGTTAAGTGTTAGATAGAATGCTAATGTGGTTAGGGGCAGGGGGTGCTTAGAACGGGCCGGTGAAGTAAACGACTAATAACACTTGATCAACGTTATTTAGCAGTTTACCCTTACCTTTCATGTTTTAAATACCACTTGTGTCTGACTATGTTAAGGTTCCGTCTTTGTAGGGATAGGATTTGGCTAACTCTCGAGTCGTTAGCGTTAAAGCTTATCTTATTCCCTAAATTCTCCTGTTCGTTTCCCATCCTCTCGAACGCTTTGCGCGTAATGGTTTAGCTGAGGCGTAGAATACTGTCACTCTGGGTTCCTTGGTACTTGACCGCTTAAATTCCTCGCTCCTTCAAGAATGTATGAGCAACTGTTTAGCTAAGTAGGAGCGTGATGTTATACTAGATACCTTTCTACTTGATGAATTACCGGCGTCAGTCTTATTTGGTTCGGGCGCCAGTAGAAGTTTTGTGTCTACCGCTTTCTGTTCCTCGTTTAATAAATCACCCGAGCGTGTAGTCGATGTGTTTTAGGTTGAGGTCGCCGTAGGAAAATCTGTTTCCGTGTCTAGGGCTACCGTCATGATGTTCCTATCGTTCGGGATTTCCCGGATGTAATTCCAGATGATTTGTCAGATGTGCCGCCGGACTGCGAGGTCGAGTTCCAGATAGATCTTGTGTCGGGCGCAAAACCCGTTACTCGAGCCCTTATTGTCTAGCACCGAATGAGATGAAAGAACTTATGGCCCAGTTGGAAGACTTGCTCGACAAGGGCTTCATTCGACCGAGCATCTCACCTTGGGGTGCCCCGGTCCTGTTCGTTAAGAAGAAGGACGGTAGCATGCGAATGTGCATTGACTACCGTGAATTGAATAAGCTCACTGTTAAGAATCGGTACCCTCTCCCAAGGATCGACGACTTATTTGATCAGCTCCAAGGAGCTAGTTGGTTCTCGAAGATCGACCTTAGGTACGGGTATCATCAGTTGAAGATTCGGGAAGAAGATATTCCTAAGACTGCCTTCCGCACTCGTTATGGGCACTACGAATTCCTCGTGATGTCTTTCGGTTTGACCAACGCACCGGCTGCGTTCATGGATCTTATGAACCGGGTGTGTAGACCGATGCTCGATCGTCCTGTTATTGTATTCGTCGACGACATCCTTGTTTATTCCAAAAGCGAATCCAATCACGCCGGTCATGTCTCGGAAGTTTTGGAAGCTCTGCGAAAGAACAAGTTGTATACAAAATTTTCTAAATGTTCCTTCTGGTTGCGTGAGGTTCAGTTCTTAGGTCATGTTATTAACCCGAGTGGTATTTTGGTTGATCCTGCAAAGGTGGAAGCCGTGAATGATTGGGAGTCTCCTAAGTCTCCATCTGAAATCTGTAGCTTTCTGGGCTTGGCGGGGTATTACCGCCGCTTTATTCCCAACTTTTCGAAAATTGCTTCTTCGCTGACCAAGTTGACTAAGAAGAGTGTTAAGTTCGTTTGGGGTACTGAGCAGGAGGAGGCTTTTCTCGAGTTGAAGAACATGTTAACGCATGCCCTGATTTTAGCTCTACCTAATGGCATTGATGATCTGGTGGTTTATTCTGATGCCTCTTATCAGGGGCTTGGGTGTGTTTTGATGCAGCGAGGTCGAGTCATCGCTTATGCCTCACGGCAGTTGAAGCCTCATGAGGTGAATTATCCTACCCACGATTTGGAGCTGGCGGCGGTGGTGTTTGCGCTCAAGTTGTGGAGACATTATTTGTACGGTGTTCCTTGCGTTATCTATACCGATCATAAGAGCTTAAAATATTTCTTCGAGCAAAAGGAACTGAATATGCGACAACGTCAAGGGTTGGAGTTGATTAAGGACTACGATTTGGGGATTATGTACCATCCGGGTAAGGCTAACGTGGTAGCCGATGCGTTAAGCCAGAAGGAGAGACCAAAACCTATTCGTGTGAAATCCTATCAGCTTATTCTTAAACCCGATATTTTGAAACAAATAGCCAACGTTCAGAACGAGGCTTTGCAGGTGGAATGGATTATGTCATAGCGTGTTTGGGGTCAGGAGAAATTGTTGGTAGACGTCGGTGATGGGGTGAAGTATAAGGATGGTCGTTTATGGGTACCGAAATATGGAGGATTCAGAGATAAAATTTTGGATGAGGCACATTAGTCGCGCTATTCTATTCACCCGGGCGCGACCAAGATGTACCAAGACCTGAAGAAGAATTATTGGTGGCCTGCGATGAAGTTTGAGGTGGCTCAGTACGTGAGTAAGTGTTTGACGTGTCTACAAGTTAAGGCCGAGCATCAAAAGCCGTTCGGGAAGCTTCAACCTTTAGAAATACCTGAGTGGAAGTGGGATTTCTTAGGATTGAATGTAAACCGACAGGTGTTTGAGTTTTGGGATTTCTTAGGGATTCTCCAGCTTTACATTCAATCAATACCTGTCGGTTTTGGGATTCTCTAGCTTCAACCTTTAGAAATACCTGTCGGTTTACATTCAATCAATACTAATGACATCAATCCTGAATATTATTATTGAATGTTATATATATATAGGAATGTACGTATAGAGATGTTCACACGTAAGGATAATTATTTATTGAATATGATGACCTAACTGATGTAATTCCGTTTACAGTTTTAAAACTGTTGGAATGATTATTAAGACTTTTGTTACTTATTTAAAACTTGAACTCACTCAGCTTAAGCTGACTTTGTGTTCATGTTAGTGTGAGTTTCAAGTCAAAAAGAGGATGCCTTATCGCTTGGACGTGCACGCAGCTACTTGGACGGTGAAGGGCATACGGGATTTGAAGATTTTATTATTAAACATTTGTTTTTAAAATTTTTTTTATTAAAGATAATTAAGTTGGTTTTGGGCAAAAATTCCTAGGTTTTGAGAACTTATTTTGTTATTTACGTTTTCCGCCGAATTATACTCTGTGATGCTTATTTTAATGAAAAGAATTGTTTTTAAGTTTAATTGTTTTTACGAGTGTTTTGAATAATTACCAACTGTGGGGTTCCCGGGGTTCGGGGCCTTACAATGATATTACAATACACTGCCGAATTTATCAATAAAAGGGAGAGAAAACTTCAACGACTTGATTGTTGGTTGAAAATTTACAAAGCTATGTTTGATCGGTTTAGGATTAAACTATTGTAAATTTCTAGCATAAAATTTGGATTGTCCGAGATTAGAACATGATTATGTGGGCTTTGAGTGTCTGTCTAGTTACTTTTGTCTGAAGGGAACAACATATAATTGAAACCTGACTATATTGGCTATGCATATTCAGAGGATTGCTTATGTTGAATAATACAATATTCAAACGAGTTGATTTTAATGAAGAATACTAGCAAGTCTTGTCATCAAAAGTTTGTTATCAAGTAATGGAATTTGAAACTTGGTATCATATACCAAAGACATTAGAATATGAGCTTCAACAGCTTATAGGGCTTATGTAGGTTGTAGCTAACACGAATAGACTTATGTGATCTGGTATATCGAACTTGAAGTTCAATTTAATGTCCATGGCATCCTTTTGATGCCCCAAAGTCATATGGTTGGGCTTTGGGGGCTTAACATCAGTTTAGTAACAATAATTTTGGAAGATTGTTTAAATAAAAAAACATAATGAACATAACCAAATGCAAATGAATAAACGTAAACAAATGTTCTCGGACATTAATGACCATACAAGATATGTACCAGTATTCTTTCATTTAGTTATATGAATAATTTAGTTATATGAACGTAACTAATAAATTAATTTATAGGCATTCATTAAATGTCACGTTATTTACAAGCCTTGGTTACTAACATTATGATATTAAATTCCATTTTGCAATTTCCATAATTACACTTACAGAGGATGGAAATTAAACTACGTCGTTTAAGGAGAGGTGTGGGCTGCCTTCATTAGTTATTAGTTATCTTGGTTATCCATAATTTGAACATGACACGTAGAAACCCAAGGTAAAATTTATCTTAAGTGGTTTTGTGGTGTTGCGCTACAACAACCCTTGAGCAGAGAAATCCTAAACCAATATTAATGCTTATGGGTGTGGTTGTGTTGCGACTTTAGTGAAATATGAGCAGAGAAACCCTAAAAGACTTAAATTGAATTTAGTAGTTTATAATAAAGTATGAGTAGAGAAACTCCAATGATAAAATCACAGTTGGGCCTAACGACTTATCATAGGCTTACGTAGTTTGATGCTAACATATAACAAATAATAATAAAGAATAAAATAATCAAAGAAAGAAATGAAGAAATGAGAAAGAAAAGAGAAGAAGTAAAAGGAAGAATGGAAAATATAAAGGAAAATTCCATCCCACATTGGTGGAGGAAAGAAAATGGAAGGTTTTCACCATGGTATAAATAGGATTTCTAACTCTTGTCCCACATCGCTAGATTACAAAACTTGTAAGCTCTTTATAAGGAACAGAATTCACATGATAGTATTCTTATGTGCCAAATCACACCCAGTAGTCCTAGCGGAGGGTGCGAAGCACCCGACGTGCACGCGCACGAGCTTGGGCGAAGTGCGATGGTCGCAATGTGGCGCTTTGATGGCGCACGCTCACATCGCTGCGAGCCGCTTAAGGGCCGCCTTATACGCGAAGGAGTATGCTTAAGCTTCTTTGTGATACGCGAAGATGTGACGTAAAAGTTATGCAGCATTGACACATCACCTAACATGTGTCGCGCCACGTGGCATAGCTAGGGCTCACTCGACAATCCTACTGCAACTTCGCGACATGCGAAGATTCCTTCGCGATACGCGAAGATGCTCAAATTCAAGTATAAATAGGGCAGAAATCTGGACTTCACAACTTGTTCAAAACTTTTCTCTCTTGTATTATACCCGAGTAATTGTAACGGTACCTCTCCGATCGAAAGGAACTTTTATAACACGAATCCAAAAGCTCTACCTAACCAAGGTATGACATTGTTCCATCATGTAAAGTTTCATGTCTCGTGATATCATTATTATTATGGGTTTATACTAATATAGATATACTAAATTGTGCTTAATCTAGGTGCTTAACATTAGAAGGCTTGTTAAATATAAACTTGCAAGGTGAGACATTCGAGTTTTTGCACAACTCACATTTGCGTGAGACAACTGATTTTTCAATGTTGTCATGATGCTTCTCTAAATCCATTAAACTCATGACAAATAGTCTAAATATTTTCAAACGATTTTAAATACATTACAGTGATTAAGTCTCTATAGACTTACGGGATAGTTACTACTAGTATTGTTGGGTTTTGTATACAAGGCTTGCCTACTGGGCTATTACACGTTACTTATTGGACAAGTGTTAGCCAATAAGTAATATGGCCACAGTCACAGATACGGTCGAGTGACAAGTACCTTTCGGTAATTTGTAAGCAGGCAGATGTAAAAACATCTTAATGTTGTAACTGTAAAATGTGTCTTTTATAAATGAATGTACTCACCAGTATTTCCTGTTGATCAAATATTTTTAAACATGTTTCAGGTGACCTGTTAGAAACAAAGGAATGATGCCTGCAGGCTTCCAGCTTAAATAAGTGGCTTGTCACCAAAAAAAAGAAACGTATTTTGTAAATTAGGGTTTATCCCTATAAAACTTATGTTTGTATAAAAATGGGTTTTTATTCCAGTTTATGAAATAAGAATTATGGTGTTTTTATAACTTTGATTAATTTTTCTAACTACGGTTCTGATGAAATAGTCCGCTGCAAATTATTTTAATAAACATCGATACCACCACTCAACGTTCACGGCTCCCCTCCCAGGGTATAGGGGTCGGGGCTGTGACAGCTGAAGTGGTATCAGAGCCACTGGTTTAAGCAATATAGGTATTTTAACAATACCTAATTAAGTGTTAGGAAATAAATGTATTAACCTATGTGTTAACTTTATGGATGAAATTTTAACTACACATAAATATAAATAATATGATTTTCTTTTGGAGGTCGTTGTTTTATTGTTTTTGATTAAACAGCATGAGTGAGTTTTTAGAGGCTTTTGAGAACATATCGGTCAGTACGGAAGAAATGGAGACGGTAAACCCAACAACTGAAGAAAAACCAAATGAACCAATGGTATTCACTGCCCAGTCCTCGACTTCAACCCCAAATCAACCAAAAAGAAGAAAACGATATATGGACTGGAGAAAAGGAATGAGAAAACAAAAAAGAAAAGTTATGATTCCAGTACCAAAACCACAACCACAAATTCAACCACCAACTGAACCACAACCCCCTCCAACACAACCCATCACTGAACTTCCTATGGAAGAAAGGCTAGGCCAATGCCTAGATCAGTGTGAGTTCTTCCAACCAATAGTTAACAACATGGAAGCAGGAACCTCGACCAACCCAAACCAAAACCAAGAAAACCCGCTTCCCCCTGATGACCTCATAAACCAATCTCAATTTGAGGAATGGTGGACAAACGATTGGCAATTCCATACAATGACCACAAACCCGTACGCACCATTCCAGCCGGAAACTGCCAACTACCCCACGATGACACCGGAGCTGACCACACAACTCCGTCATTACGGGGAAGAACTTAATGAAACCGCCAACCGACTGAGAAACATCGGGGATAGCATGATCTGGCGATTTTACGATAGAGAACCCTATATATAATATAACTAATATAATATATATATATATATATGTTTATTACCGTAATTTCCTCTTTGTATAAAAAAATGGTGTGTAAGTAAAAATTATAGTGATGCATATATATAGATTAGATATAGAATATAGTGACGCATATGTATAAATATATATATATATATATAAAGAGTAAATGTCGCAAAGCTCGACGATTTTGACATATTCTGTGCCTATGTGTTAACATATTTTGTGCTTATGTGTGGATAATACCTTGCTTATTTTATTATTTAATTATGATATTAATATTCCTTCTTGTTTGAAATTCATATGTCAAATCAAGTTTCTGTTAACAACCGTGAAAATAATCATGAAAATTCCAATCAAGAAAATGTCCTGAATATAAATGCTATTGACGATATGATAGCCCAAAGAATTACTAAAGCAATCCCACAAATTGCTACAGCTATTAGACAACCAGTAACTGTCATTAGAGATAAAACCGAGAGCAATAAACGGAAATCTGACACTGAAGCTAGTAATAGTGTGAATGGAGGAAATAAAAATAAACAACCTAAAATGTTAAAAACTAATGGTTGTACTTACAAAGATTTCTTGGCTTGTTAGCCAACCGAAATTTATGGAAATGAAGGAGCTATTTCAGCACTACGCTTGGTTAGAAAAGACAGAAGCCATTTTAAGAATTAGTAAATGTGCTGAAGAAGATAAGATATTATATGCTTCTAATCTCTTTATTAATGAAGCATTAGAATGGTGGAATACAATCCTCCAGGCAAAAGGAAGCAACATAGTTTACATTATGACCTGGGGTGAATTCAAAGAAATAGTAGAAAGAAAATTTTGTCCTCCACATGAAAGAGAAAAGATTGCTACTATGTTCTTGAACCACAAGATGGAAGGTGTGAAATGTCGTGAGTATACGATAAAATTTTTTGGATATGCAAGAATGGTACCGGCTCTGGCTTCGCCAAAAACAGTACTAATTTCTCGTTATATTTGGGGATTAGTAAGTGAAATCCGTGATCTGGTAAAATTGGCTAGACCTCAGACTATTGAGGAAGCAGTTGAACTAGTCAATACCATGACAGACGGATTAATCCGAACACAGGAAGAAAACAAAAAAAAGGAATTAGCCCAGAAGATTTCTCAAGAATTCCGAAAGAAAGGGGCAGGGAATCCTATGCTCAGCCTTTCTGTAAGGTCTGCAGAAAGAGGCATTCAGGAAGATGTGCTTTTAAAAAGACCAAATTCTGCAACTACTGCAAGATGGCTGGTCATACAGATGAAGAGTGTAGAAGAAAAGAAACCCGTGTTTGCTATAATTGCGGATAACCTGGCCACATCCGTCCAGAATGTCCCAAGTTGATAAAGGTGCCTGACAACAAAGCTAAGAATACAGATGGACCTAAGAGGAACGCACGAGCTTTTCAGCTTACTGTACAAGAGGCAGCAATGATTCCGGACGTCATTGCGCGTACGTTTCTTATTAATGACGTTTACGCTAAAGTACTATTTGATTCCGGAGAAAATCAAAGTTTCATAAACAAGAATTTTTGTCAAGTCCTAAACCAACCATTAACCAAACTTAAACAAGTTTGCATAGTAGAAACAGCCGATGGAAATTCCACTTATATTCATGAAGTACTTCAAGGAGAAAATATAGACTTATTAGGTCACAAGTTTAAAGCAAATTTGCTTCCAATGAATTTGGTCGGATGTGTTATATTAGGAATGGACTGGTTAGCAGCCAATCATGCTCGAATCCTATGTAATAAGAATTCTGTTGAGATTCGTACGCCAACATGAGAGATTATTACAATTCAAGGAGACAAAGTTCTTAGACCTACAAAGTTTATATCGATAATGAAAGCGGCAAATTTCTTAAGAAAGCAGGGTATAGTATATATGATTTCTGTCATCATTAGCGCCAAAGGAAGGGAGCTAAAAGAAATTCCGGTTGTATCAGAATATTCTGATGTCTTTCTAGAAGATTTACCGGGACAACCGCCTGATCGTGAAGTAGAATTCAGAATTCATGTGATCCCAGGAACATCACCAATTGCTAAAGCACCATATCACTTAGCGCCAACAAAAATGTTAGAATTGAAAACGCAATTAGACGATTTGCTAGAAAAAGGTTTTATACAACCAAGCTCACCACCCTGGGGAGCACCAGTGCTGTTTGTTAAAAAGAAAGATGGATTGATGCGTATGTGTATCGATTATAGAGAATTAAACAAGGTCACAATTAAGAATCAGTATCCCTTATCGAGAATTGATGATCTATTTGATCAACTTCAAGGAGCTCGATATTTTTCAAATATCGATTTACTCTCAGGATACCATCAATTAAAGGTACAGGAAGAAGACATTCCTAAAACTGCTTTTAGAACCAGATATGGTCACTACGAGTTTACAGTTATGCCGTTTGGTTTAACCAATGCACCAGCTGCATTCATGGATATGATGAATCGGATATGTAAACCATATTTGGATAAATTTGTGATCGTTTTTATAGACGATATACTTATTTATTTCAAAACTAGTGATGATCATGTCAAACATCTTCATACACTTTTAACACTATTGAGAAAAGAGAAGCTTGATGCTAAATTCTCAAAGTTTGAGTTTTGGTTACAAGAAGTGCAATTTCTAGTTCACTTGATTAATTAGGAAGGTATTCATGTTGACCCTGCCAAAATAGAAGCGATCATTAAATGGGAAATTCCTAAAACTCCTACAGAAATTCGAAGTTTCTTAGGAGTAGCAGGATATTATAGACGCTTCATTCAAAACTTTTCCCGAATAGCAGTTCTGTTAACAAAGTTAACATGTAAAAATGTTAAGTTTGAATGGGGAGATAAGCAAGAAGAAGCTTTTGTAACTTTGAAACAAAAGTTAACAAATGCCCCAATACTTGCATTACCAGAAGGAACTGAAGATTTCACAATTTGTTGTAATGCTTCCAAGTCAGGATTGGGATGTGTATTAATGCAACGTGAAAAAGTTATTGCTTATGCATCCAGACAATTGAAGAAGCATGAAGAGAATTACACAACACATGATTTAGAATTGGAAGCAATAATTTTGGCCCTAAAAATCTGGAGATATTATTTGTATGGCAGTAAGTTTACTGTATTCACAGATCATAAAAGTTTAAAGTATATATTTAGGCAAAAGGAGCTTAACATGAGGCAAAGACGCTGGATGGAAATTCTTAGCGACTATGATTGTGAAATCCAATATCGTGAAGGAAAGGCAAATGTAGTAGCCGATGCATTAATTAGAAAAGAGCACGAGAAACCTAAAAGAGTACGAGCTCTAAGATTAGAACTTCAAATCAATTTAATTGATGAAGTGAAAAATGCTCAAAAACAAGCAATGGAAGGAAATAACATTGCTGATGAAAAAAGAAATGGTACAATTGACCAACTGACAACAGGAAATGATGAGATCCTCCGAATGGGGAATAGAATTTGGATACCAATCATTGGAAATTTACGAGAAAGGATTCTCGAAGAAGCTCATAAATCCAAGTATACGATGCATCCCAGAAAAGATAAAATGTATCAAGATTTAAAGAAAACCTACTGGTGGATAGGGATGAAAAAGGACGTAGCTAATTATGTTTTGAAATGTATAACTTGTTCGCAAGTTAAAGCTGAACATCAAAAACCATCAGGATTATTTCAACAATTAGAAATGCCAGAATGGAAATGGGAATTAATAATAATGGATTTTGTTACTAAATTACCTACAACGAGAAGAGGTAATGACACAATCTGGGTGATTGTGGATAGATTAACAAAGTCAGCTCATTTCATACCAATGAAGGAAACTTTTAAAATGGAACAATTAACTAAACTGTATGTAGACAAAGTTGTTTCATTACATGGAGTTCCAGTATCCGTCGTATCTGATCGGGATAGTCGTTTTACTTGTCATTTTTGGAAGAGTTTCCAAATAGCCATGGGAACAAGGTTAAACTTGAGCACAGCATACCATCCACAGACTGACGGTCAAAGTGAAAGGACTATACAAACGTTGGAGGACATGCTAAGAGCTTGTGTGATAGATTTTGGTGGAAATTGGGACGACCATTTACCACTGATAGAATTCTCTTAGAACATCAGTTATCATACAAGTATTAATGCTGCCCCATTTGAAGCACTTTATGGACGAAAGTGCAAAACACCAGTGTGTTGGGCAAAAATAGGAGGAAAACAATTATCAGGTCCTGAAATCATACAACAAACTACTGACAAGATAATTCAAGTCAAGGAAAGATTAAAGACCGCACGAGATCGTCAGAAGAGTTATGCAAATCATCGACGCAAACCATTAGAATTTCAAGTTGGAGATAAAGTGCTACTAAAGGTATCTCCATGGAAAGGAGTAGTCCGATTTAGTAAGAAAGGAAAGTTAAGTCCAAGGTTTGTTGGACCATTCCAAATTATTAAAAGAACTGGACCAGTAGCCCATCAGCTGGAGTTACCAGAAGAAATGGCCGGTATACATGATGTATTTCATGTAAGCAACCTAAGGAAATGTCTAGCTGAAGAATCGTTAAAACTACCCGTTCAAGATATAAAGGTAAACGAAAAATTGAAATTCATTGAGAAACCATTACAAATTGAAAATAGGAAGATCAAGAATCTCAAGCATAAAAGAATAGTTCTGGTCAAAGTAAAATGGGATTCAAAACATGGACCAGAATATACTTGTGAATTAGAATCAGAAATGAAGCGGAAGTACCCACACCTATTTCAATAGATCTCGAGGACGAGATTTAAAATAAGGAGGGGAGACTATAACAAACCATAATAAAGAATAAAATAATCAAAGAAAGAAATGAAGAAATGAGAAAGAAAAGAGAAGAAGTAAAAGGAAGAATGAAAAATATAAAGGAAAATTCCATCCCACATTGGTGGAGGAAAGAAAATGAAAGGCTTTCACCATGGTATAAATAGGATTTCTAACTCTTGTCCCATATCGCTCGATTACAAAACTTGTAAGCTCTTTATAAGGAAGAGAGTTCACATGATAATATTCTTATGTGCCAAATCACACCCAGTAGTCCTAGCAGAGGGTGCGAAGCACCCGACGCGCACGGACACTGGCTCAGGCGAAGTGTGATGGGTGCAATGTGGCGCTTTGATAGCGCACGCTCGCATCGCCGCGAGCTGCCTTATACGTGAAGGAGTATGCTTAAGCTTCTTCGCGATACGCGAAGATGTGACGTAAAAGTTACGCAGTATTGACACGTCACCTGACACGTGTCGCGCCACGTGGCATAGCTAGGGCTGACTCGACAACCCTACTGCAACTTCGCAATACGCGAAGATTCCTTCGCGATACGCGAAGATGTTCAAATTCAAGTATAAATAGGGCAAAAATATGGACTTCACAACACGTTCAAAAATTTTCTCTCTTCTTAAAAACTGGTATTATACCCGAGTAATTGTAACGGTACCAATCCGATCGAAATGAACTTTTATAACACGAATCCAAAAGTTCTACCTAACCAAGGTATGACATTGTGCCATCGTGTAAAGTTTCATGTCTCGTGATTATCGTTATAATTATGGGTTTATACTAATATATATAATATATATATATATATACTACATTGTGCTTATAATGTGTTTGTATTTCTTTATTTGAAAACTCGAGCTCGTTGCGCGACGCGCTTAGGGAACACACTAGTTATTAAATGGCCATTTTCGTCCCTGTGGTTTACTACTTTCGCCACTTCAGTCCAAAATTTTTAATTTTGTCAATTTAGTCCTCATAGTTTTAAATATTAGCCAATTACGTCCCATCCGTCTAACGGCATCCAGCTATGCCGTTAGTTTAAGGGTATTTTTGTCTTTCTCCTTTTAATTTTGAGTTAATGGTCATTTTAGTCCCTGTGGTTTGATATCTTTGCCAATTCAGTCCAAAGTTTAAAAATTTGTCAATTTAATGTTCAATTTAATTCAGTTTTTTTTATTTTTTATGTTTTTTGTTTATAACCCTGAAGAGCATAATTCAAGCCCAAAACCATCGAGCAACCTCAAATAATGGTATGCATTTACTCTGTTGACAACAGTAATCATACCCCCCCCCTTATATTTAGTTTCTAGACATTTCCTAAAATCTTCTCAATGGTGGAATTCAATGGTAAAGTGGTCAAGGTAATTCCCTGAAACCGAATTATACAGAAAAAACTAAAAATTGTTTTGTTGATTAATGTATAATAGTTGATTACGACCCAGATTTTCGTTATGATATGTTAATCTCTAAACCCTAAATATTATGCATTCATCAAAGAAACGATTTTTAGTTTTTTCCGTACAATTCGGTTTCACAGAATTACTTTGACCACTTTACCATTGAATTCCACCATGGGGGAGAGTTTAGGAACCGTCTAGAAACTAAATACGAGAGGAGGGGGTATGATTACTGTTGTCGACTGAGTAAATGCAGACTTGTTTTGGGCTTGGATAATGCTCTCTAGGGTTATAGAAAAAAAACTGACTTAAATTGACAAAATTTCAAACTTTGGACTGAATTGGCAAAAGTATCAAACCACATGGACGAAAATGACCAATAACTCAAAATAAAAAGGAGAAAGATAAAAATACCCTTGAACTAACGGCATAGCTGGATGCCGTTAGACGGATAGGACGTAATTGGCTAATATTTAAAACTATGAGGACTAAATTGACAAAAATACAAATTTTGGACTGAAGTGGCGAAAGTAGCAAACCACAGGACAAAAATGGCTATTAACTCTTATTATCATTATTATTATTAACTATCTATTTAGCAGGAAGAAACAGTACAAACTACAAACCATAAACCCTAGCTAGCTGCCATATCTACTTCAACCTCTGCCCAAAACCCTAACATGAAGAAACCCAAATCCAAGCAAGTACGCATCCAAGGCCGCCAATCGGAGCTTCAAGAAATCGAATTACTCAATAAATGGATCCAATTCGGCAAACCCGAATCGGGTTCGAACCCATTATCACTCCCGCCGTTGCCGGCCAAGTCTCCGGTGGGCCGTATTGACGATAACACGTACTCTCAGTACGCCGGGTGCACCAAGTTCCAGCAGCTGCCGATATCCAAGAATTTGAAAGATGGGTTGAGGCAATCTGGGTATAAGGATATGACTAGCATTCAAAGGGCTTCGTTGCCGCATTCGCTTTGCGGAAGGGATATTCTCGGTGCGGCGAAAACGGGTTCCGGAAAGACACTTGCTTTTATCATTCCGGTGAGTTGATTGGAGTGATGGTATGGTATATGTGCACTGTTAGATGCTTAATTGTTAACCGTCTGAAATTTTATGTTCTTGTTTGTTTGTCAAGGAAATGAAGTTTTCCGTGAATGGTTTACAAACACAAATGAACAATTTATTTGATTTGGCTAACTGAGAATGGTTGGTGTTACGGTTCGGTGCGGCTACCAAGTTTGTGTTGGTGTTTTTTTTAACATTCATATTCATATGTTAATTTACGTATAAATTAATCGCGTTATACTCATGTATGTTTTTGTTTTATAGCTAATAATTTTGCTTAAATCTATATGATAAGCTTAGCAAAGTCATTAGAAAATAGAAGACGTTAACAAACACATTGTCGAACGTTCACAAAAACATTTGAATGAGCATGGCCTTTGTTCATGTTTGTGCATTTAGATAATTGAAGGAAATTCTTGCTTATGTTCGGTCAATTTTTAAACGACCAAACAGAAACAAACTTCCAGTTGAACAGTTTGTTTACAGCCCTAATTGTATTTATAATGGCAATAATATTTACTGTAACAAAATTATATAGTCATATGGTGTTGATGTAGCGTATATATGTAGCAAGTGTGTTTAGGTATTCATTGTAATTCAATCTTGTTAGCATAAGTATTAATACCATATTTTATGGTTTCTAAAACTTGCTAATTTATAGGTTTTGGAGAAATTATATAAGGCTAGATGGGGTCTAGAAGACGGGGTCGGTAGCATTATTATGTCTCCAACCAGAGAATTAGCAGACCAGCTTTTTACTGTACTGAAATCAGTAGGAAAACACCATGGATTCAGTGCTGGTCTTTTGATTGGTGGACATGAATACGATGAAGAAAAGGATCATGTTAACCGTATGAATATTTTAATTTGTACACCTGGACGGCTTCTCAAACATATGGACACAACTCCAAATTTTGATTGTTCACAGCTACAGGTCATAATTTATTTGTCAAACATAACATTTTTTAAATCAAGATAATATTTTTAATAATTTCGTTATGCCTGTCAACAGGTTTTGGTACTTGATGAAGCTGACCGAATTCTTGATGCGGGATTTAAGAAAGAAGTGAATGCGATTGTTTCACAACTTCCGAAACACAGACAAACATTACTTTTCTCTGCGACACAAACGAAATCGGTTAAAGATCTTGCAAGACTTAGTTTAAAAGACCCTGAATATATTGCGGTTGATGAAGAATCTATAGTTGCTACACCAAACCGTCTGCAACAAAAAGTCATACTTGTTCCTCTTGACCAAAAGCTAGACATGTTATGGAGTTTTATAAAGGCGCATTTGAATTCGAGAATTCTCGTTTTTCTTTCTACCTGCAAGCAGGTAGCTTTTTTATGTTTTAGTTTTCATAAGATTCTTGGGGGGTTTATTTATTTATTTTTTTTAATTTGAGCCCGTTTTGATAGGTAAGGTTTGTGCATGAAGCATTCAAGAAACTGCGACCCGGAATCCCGCTAAAGTGTTTGCATGGAAGGATGAAGCAAGTAAAAAGAATGTTCATTTTACAACAGTTTGTTGAACAAAGATCGGTTCTTTTTTCAACTGACGTGTCTTCACGGGGACTTGATTTCAACAAGGGGGTTGATTGGGTTGTTCAGGTGACCTAAAATTCTGTTAGAAGTGACTAAACGGGCGGGTCGGGCTGGCTGGATAATGGGTTATAACTGATTTGGTTTTCTTTTATCAGGTGGATTGTCCTGACGACGTGGCAAGTTACATACATAGAGTCGGTCGCACGGCCCGTTATGAATCTATAGGGCGGTCGGTTTTGTTTCTTGCGCCTTCTGAGATGAAAATGCTCGAGAGACTACAAGAGAAAAAGATACCTGTTCAAGTTGACAAGGTAATAATTACTATTGTTAACTTGTTATTGTGGTTATTAGGCTTGTAAAGGAACCAAGCGAACATGAACATGGTGTATTTATGTCCGTTTGTTTAACTTTAACTGAACAACCGACCAAGCACTAGCAATTAAAGGTATGAGTTTTTTTCGTGTTTGTTTGGTAAAATGATCATGTTTTTGTTCGTTTATGTTTGTTTGTTAAAAGAGCAAACGAACGAATGTGACTGAACATAGAAGAGCGAAAACATGAACATTGGGCCTATAATATTAATAAAACCATACTGAATTGTAATGTGTTATATTTTAATTCCATAAAACTAGACAAGTTGTAACATGCCTTAAAAGTATAAATGAATATATAAAAAAGTGAACTTAATAAAAGAATATAAATTGAACGTAATAAATGATTCTAACTATCATAAATAAATGAGCATTCACTAACTTGAATGAAATAACAAAACATGTTCACGTTTGTTTAACTGATCACAATCCGCTCGCTGAATGTTCGGTTCGCTTACAAGCCTAGGCTCCTAGCAGTTTTCATTTTTTGTTGTCGTTTGAAAGTTATGTTGTATATTTAATGTTGTAGTTTTAACGTGTTGCAGCCAAACACAAAACGATTGCAATCGGTTTCTGGTTTACTAGCTTCTCTGCTAGCCAAGTACACAGACTTGCAGCCTTTGGCTGAACGGGCCTTCAAAACATACGTGAAATCAGTTTTCAAACAGAAAGATAAAGAAATCTTTGATGTGACAAAGCTTCCCATCGATGAATTTTCAGCCTCATTAGGTCTGCCTATGACCCCAAAACTCCGCTACCTTGACCGCAAAAACATTGACAGAAATACCCCTCCAGAGCCTGTTTCAGTTCCCCAAATTCCCACAAAGAAAGATTTGATAACACCAAAAGAAAGTAATGATTTACTTGAATCAGAAGATGAAGAAGACACACTTGATTTACTTCATACCAAGGAAGTTGCAGATGGTGATGAAGTGAAAGCAGCTGCAGCCGATGATATGTTGTATGTAAACATATAATATATATATATATATATATATTGTTATATTAAAATTGATATTTATATTGCACAATATTTTGATACTTTTTTTTACTTTTTGTGTAGGCCTACAACTAGGGTTCTTAAGAAAAAGAAGCTGAAAATTAATGTTCATCGGCCCGTGGGGACCCGCGTGGTATTTGATGAAGAAGGTAACACGCTGCCACCGCTTGCAAGATTAGCTGATGTCAGCACCACCGACTCTGCGCTTCTTGATAAACATAAAGGTAATAGTTGTTCTGATAATACTTAATACATTAAGTGTTTTTGAATATGATATGTGACTTGTTTTTATTTTATTTTACTTTTGCAGTGATGGAGAGGTTTGCAGAATTGAGGGAAGAAATGAAAACACGGGACAAGGAAGACAAACTTCTTGACCGTAAAAGGCGTAAAGAGAAGAGAATAAAGGAGAAAGAGAAGTATAAGAGAGCAAGAAATGAAGAAGAGGAAGAAGATGACGATGACGACGAAGATGATGTTGACTTTAATAAAGTCAAAAGGTCAAAGGTGTACTTTGATAGTGATGATAGTGATGGTGAAACGAAAGATAAGGCAGCTTTGAAGACTGATGAAATCTCTTTAGCAGAACAAGAAGAAATCGCTCTCAAGTTGTTGAGTTCTATGAACTCATGAGTTTTGCTGTTTGATCTGATGATCTGAGTTTTGCAGTTTGAATGGTTTAGTTTGTAATACTTTTTATCGATGAGTCGCGTCTAACAAATGAATTTGTGTTTGCACACTGCATGAAAAGTATGGTCAAAATTTTGTTATATTATTGTGCCATATACATTGCTTTGCAAGTTTTGAAGCATATATTATGTTTGAGTTAGGTTTATCATTGTACTTTATGCCCCATCATATACATATACAGATACTTATTCTTACACCAACCACACGTCAACCCGGGTCCTTTGCGGTGAGACTAATGATGTTCTGTTTTGTAGAAACAACCCAAGATGATAATTTCTCTCTTCCGGTGCAACCTCGTATATCAAGCATCTACCTGTGCGGATTTGGGCTTCAACACAAGTATATGAAATCATTTTTTATATTACAATTATTGTCATGTTTAGACACGATAAGACGTTTGATGACATGGGTACCCCTACCCACTCATGAGCTAAAGAATCTTAGGATTAAAGGAACATCAAACATAAGCTTATAAGCCAGGGAAGCTTGGGAATAAGGAAGCAGCAAACATAAGCTGTCAGATGGGGAAGCTCGATACTTGCCCAACAAGGTTCCTAAGTTGACCAGGACGCTCTTGCTATAGTAACGTCAGAAAAAGTCATAGTTGACGAAAAGCTGGTGTCTGCCATAAAGTAAAAGTAACAAGAAAACAAATAAAAGCTTAGCAAAGCTTATACAAAAATGGCATACACCCGGTCTGCATAAGCTGAAAGAAGAGCTGACGTTTTCCTCTTAAGAAGCTTCAGCTTCCGACTGCCTATAAAAGGAACATTTCACCAAAGGTATCATCATTCTAATTTCACTCTATTCTCTCTAAACTCTCTCTATATACTCCAACTTTATCATCGTGTCATATCACTGATTATCGCGCCGGAGGTTGATTGTAGGAGAACCCCTCCTACGGTGAGACTAACTGGTCATTTTTTCTTTTATTCTTAGCAGGTATAGAAGCTCTGGTTGGGATACACTCTTGAACGGCCATACTCTTCTTGTTACGTTGTTGTAGAAACATGTTTAGCAAAAAAAGGTGCGATATGCAATTTTATATTTTTTTAAAATAAGTAAAACTAAGAGGTTGTTTTCATGTTTGATACTTTTGTTAATCGCATCGTCAATTTTATACTTTTGTTTTCATGTATATCGTTTCTCCTTCTTGGTACATAAAACGTATAACTGTCATTCTCAAACCACCAAAGCCAATTGTTAAGCGAGTTGTTTTCATGTTTGATACTTTTGTTAATCGCATCGTCTCTAACTTGTTAAACACGTTAGGACACGAACTGACAGCCCTTGTGCTACAAAAACACTCAAATAACTTAATTTATTTACTTTCCGTATTCGGATTTGTGACTTCCATTTTTTATGTGCCGCATAGAACTAAGGATGTACAAGCTGGGGAGGTTCTAGGTGCATTTTGTTGTAAGAAAAATTCGGTGGTCATATCTTTACACAGAGACATAATCGGCTTTGTTGCAAAACATGTATATATCATAAGTAACACGATGGTAGAGATGGATGATCGACTTATTTAGATATACTGATAATTATAATCCTGATTCGTTAAAAGATATAACCGAGAGGTGGCAAGGTCGATTTCAAGGCGAGGATAAGGAGGGGATCAAATCGAAGCTATTATCATTTAAGTTTTATTTATTTAAAGTTTATGTTAATATTTTATTAGTTTCCTACTTCTAGTCAAATTGTGATTGTTAGGTCTATAAATACTTTGGAGTTTTTTTTATAATAATAAGAAGTTGAAGATTTAAGTTTTGAAGTTATAGCAAAAGGCGTCCTTTATGTTTAAACGTGTTTTCATTAGACGTCCTTTAGCAAAAGAAATGGCAGAAAACATGCTTCATGTTTCAAATCTCCTTCACGTTACGTCCTTTAACACTAACCCAGTTTTTTTTTTTTATTAAATCTAATCATGTGTCCTACACATAAGGGTATATCAGTCATTTCACCATTTATATAAAAATATTTTAATATAAATAAAATTAAAGAATTAAAACTCTCTCTCTCTCTCTAACTCTCAACCTCGACCACCACCAGAAACACCACCTGTCTCTCCCCTCTCTATCGGCCGCCGCCACCACCCCTTCCCTTCCATCGGTATCCCAACCCCAAGTTCAAATCTATCGATACCACTATATCTTTCTTTCGATTTAGATACGGATTCATTTTAGGCCATACAATATTGCTCCGATTATGTTGAATTGTTGGTATAGGTTAATTAGGTTTTGTGGTTTGATGGATTTGGGTTCTCTGGTTGAGTTACAGATCCGGCAATGGTTCTCGGGTCAAGTTACAAATCCGGCAACGATGGATGCAGTGGTGGTGGAGAGTGATGTTGACAGTGGTGGAGTAGGTGGCAAGTGAGGGCGGTGATAGTGAAGGTATGGTGACGGAGATGGTGGTAGTAATTGATGATGGTGTTGGCATAGTGTGTAAAGAGGGAGATGATGAAGATGCAGGTTGTAGAGAGATGTATTTATACAAATGGTCTTTCAAGAGTAAAATACGAATTTACCTTCATGTGCCTACACATGACCAAATTTAACAAGTAAATTTAACGGAGTTGGGCCAAAGGATAGAGTTTTTAAACGTAAAGAATGTTAATATTGAACTTTACCCAAAGTTTCATAAGTCAATATTGAAGTTTAATATAATCAATTATTTTTTAGTTCAAAAGCACTTCTTGGTTTCTGCCAATCGAAACAATAATTCTCCAAGGCTACTTCACTATTCCGATCACGTATTCAAGCATCAAGATTCTGCGTTGGGTTTCTAAATCCAAATTATCTTAGATGTCAAACGTTAAACTGAAAAGTTTAGCTAAAAAAAGGAGTGGGCAAAGTTAAAAGTTAAGCTAAGATGTCCAATTAATTACTCATACATCCAACAAATTCTTCAAACCAAATTTCATCGAGTTAAATGAAACAAAATAGTTGATGTTTTCGTGTCGTTTGGTTGCAACATACGAGGTGTGAAAAGCTGCGATCAACAACCATAAAAGGGCAAGTACACAGCTAGGGAAAGCGATATAGACTTTTAGCGCACATATGAAACGCATACAAGAAAGAATGTAATGTGTCAAGTATAAATACTCGTAGAAGAAAGCAACTGGATTTTTATACCAAGTTACTAACCGTCAAAAAAACCGAGACGCACACCATAGCAAGTTTATGATGCCCTAACCATTAAAAAGCCAAATACCATTAAAAAAGATAGTAAAAAAACAATCACTTACAAAGCACACTAGGCTTTCCAACATACTTAACAAAGCATCTTCAAACAAACAAACAAAGATCAAGAACAATAATAATAAAAATGTCAGTAGGTTCCCCTGTTTAGCATATCATCAAACTCTATACTACAGACCCACTTTGTCACAACTCTCCACATCACTGCAACACCACAAAACAAAACCAAATCAATTTTCAGCCACTGCATAACAAATCCCATAAGAGCAATTTAAAAAACAAACATCAAGACCGGTTTACCTGCTGCTGCTGTGGTTGTTGCTGATAACCACCATACCCACCAGCTCCTGCATAGACCCCATAATAAGCATTTGGATCCTGAGCTGGTGGAGCATACCCATAAGCCGCCGCTGCCGCCTCGTATCCCTGTCCATAACCATAATAACCACCACCACTGGCACCACCACCATACTGGCCTTGTTCGGGCTGTCCCTGCAAACAAATCCAAGTGTCAAATACAAACACCGCCAACTATGGGTTTACTTTTTTAAAATTAATAAATAAACTCAAAAGTCAAACCAGTTTGCTGGAAGGACTCCGGCCCCATGAAAGGCGAACACTCTGACCTCCTAACTCCGTCCCATTCAAATGTGACAAAGCTTGCTCTGCAGATTGCCTATAACACAAGACGACAAAATATTAGGCATGACATATATATATATATATATATATATATGAAAGAATATTGATGTGTTGTTACCTGGTAGCAAACTGAACAAATCCACAACGTTTACCCATAGGTATCTTCACATGAACAAGTTCACCAAATTGGCCAAACACTTGCCTCAAGGCTGCATCAGAAACACTTGGATCCAACCCACCCACAAATATCTGCGATCATAATTTGTTTGTTAAAGATGTGGGATATAACCCAACAAGATCCATCAAAAGAATAAAGACAAGAATACCCACAGTTGTATTGTTAGGATCACTCTCTCCTTGATTTGCTTCAGCACTCTGGTAGGAAGCTGCACATGTTATAAATGTCAGAAAAAAAATAATTTCTCAGAAGTCTCTAGAAACCATAATTGACTTTTTTTCAACACAAATACAGCCATATAAACTTCATAGCACTATCTTGACTAGGAATCAATACCTACACTCCAGCTTCCGATTGAGTTACACAATTGAAAATACTAAGAACTATAACACAAACATAAACAAGTACAACCAAAATGTAATAAGAACACATCTTAGAAGGTAACTTAATTAACTAGAGGCATATGCGAGTTAGCATTAAAATATATTAAGATAATCAAAGTAAACTACAAACCATACACTTGAAAAAACATAAATTAGATAACAAGCTTAACTATCCTACATTAGTAATCTACACAAACAAGGTTTGAAAGACCTCATGAACACGTCTGACATTATGTTAGGAATCGATATGAGTTGATTGTGATAGATTGGTATTAGGGAAGAAAATAGGAACAATATAGACGAACGATTGTATTACTGAAACGTAAAGAGGAAGTTACAAGATATTCCAGGGCTATGCCCTCTCTCCATGCATCACGCAGGAGCCTTAAAGATCTAAACAAACTTAATCCTAACCCTAACAAGCCTTATCATCTATTACTTATACTACCAATATATTACACTTTAGCCACTTGTATTATTTTCCGTTCACCCCCTTTGAGAATACATATATTGCGTTTCCGTCATAGCTCATTCCCATCACATTATAACAAAGAGTACTTCCATATTAGAGCATAAAGAGCTCATGAATATGTCTGACATTATAACAAAAATTACTTCCATATTAGAACATGACAGTAGATAAACACGTGCATCTTCAAGGAGCCTGTAATTCTTTCCAATGGTAGAGTTTATCCCTAATCACCCTCTAAGTCTGTTAAAGTTCCTTTCAAAACAAGACATACACTAGCAATTGACACACCATTTGACAAAAAAGTACTCGCACAGATAACATATGCACAAAACCAACTTGTTTATATCAATTCTTGTAGTCTAGAGTTGATGATCTATGACCCGATGAAAGTACAACTTTGCATCCAAACTCACTGATAGATAACATAGTACATTTCTATCAACCCACCAAAAACAAAGAATTAAAAAAAAGGTAAACTTGGTACTGAAAAATGATCTATATTCTATAGAAAATATAGGATGAAAACAGAGAATGCCATTACCACATAAAGAATATGACATAATGTGAGAAAAAAAGTACTTGGTTCTAAGAACTGTAAAAGCACCAAATAGGGAAGAAAGAAACGCAACTACAGAATAGTAAAAAAAACTGTGTACTTTAATACTGGTAACCAAATATAGAAGTAGAAAATAAAAAGAATTGAAAGGGAAAGCTAAGCTGAATGTAGAAAATGAAACGGAAAAGGAACTGTAATAAGGAAAGAAGCTCATTACATAAACATAACCACTGACCTAAACCAGGCCACTGCGATTAAGTGGAATCATTTCAGCTGAAATCGGTTCCAGGCACCCAAAAATGAGAGCCTCTCTGGGTCCTGCTTTTGAGACAACATGAGCTTTTATAAGTTTTTATGCATACTTTTACATGGTTAAAAATACTGCCTTGTAACTAACTGCTGAAATGAAATGACTAAAATTTATAGCATCCCCAAGAAACAAACGACTTAACATCCAAGTGCATAACAGAAAAAATCAAAAACAAAACAAGTCTACCTAAAAGAGAGAAAATCTAACATAAATTTAATCAAACAAAAGCAATCATTTGAGAGTAGTTCCACGAAGAGTGACAACATTTAAGAAGTTCAAAAATGTACCTTTTTGCATGCCACCGCCTCCTGGACCTGCCTTTGTAGCGGCAGGGCCGATTCTCATTGGCCTAGAAGAACAAAGAACACCATTCATTTCAGTCATGGCACGAATTTGTTCACTCTCATCTCCAAATCTAACAAAGCCATATCCCTTGGTCCGTCCAGTTGCTCTATCAGTAACAACTTTTGCTCCTTTCACAGATGGATAAACATTTTTGAATGTTTCTTGAAGTAAGTAGTCCGAAACATCTGCAGCAAGATCACCAACAAAGATTGTGTAATCAGGAGTATCACCATTGCGTTTCTCCCCTGCACCAAACGTAGCCCAGTTGAGCCTGAAATTCTGCTCAGTTGACGGCATTATAGTTCCATTAAAGGTCTGCAATGCATTTTCTGCACCGGCACGACTCCTGAACTCAATAAAACCATATCCCTCAGGCTGTCCACTTTGCTTGTTTCTGATAATTTTCACTGAAACTACCTGAAAATAATATTTGAATAAAATTCAGATCTTCAAAAAGTTAAATAAAACATGACATCAAGTTAGAGTTACAATAAACAAGGCAATAAGTATGCTTGGGTTGATTTGGGTAGATTTTGAGCTCAAACCAAACCAAAAACCAAAACTTGGGTTTTTCGATTTAAAAAAATCATTATTTTCGGTTTGAGTTCAGATCTACGTTCTCTGTTTTGACAATTAGGCTTGAGGTTTTGGGGCAATAAAATTGGCACAAAATACCAAATTTCTACCTAAAACCTTTTCATTCAATAAAAAATTAATTGATTATTATACATTTGGATAAAATATATAAATTACACTGTTTAACAAATTCTTATAAATTATTAAAACTTTTAATCAAAACTAAAATTAAAAAAAAACTTATAAATTATTAAAATTTTATGCAAAACTACAAAAATTATTAAAAAAACCATTAAACGGATTATACATTTGGGCTAAAATATATAAATTACACTATTTAACAAATTCTTATAAATTATTAAAACTTTTAATCAAAACTAAAATTAAAAAAAAACTTATAAATTATTAATATTTTATTCAAAACTACAAAAATTATTAAAAAAACCATTAAACGGTTTTGATTACATGTAAAACCAACCGAAAGTTCAATTTTTGCGAAAAAAATAAAACCAAACAGTCATTTTTTGTTTGAGTTCCGTTACTTCAGTTCAGTTTTCTCGGTCTCGAATAGGTTGTTTCGATTTCATATATTCATGCACACCCCTAACTTTCATAATAAGTTAGTGTTACAATAAACATAACACTAAGTTAGGGTTACAAATAACATGATAATAATAATAATAATAACAACAACAATAATAATAATAATAATAATAATAACAATACCTCTCCAGTATTATAAAAACAATTGGTAACATAATTCTCATCCATCCAATACTGCAAATCACCAATCCACAACGACCGGATCTCATCACTCGCCTGAGCTCCTCCACCATACTGCTGCTGCTGCTGCTGAGCCGCCGCGGCTTGCATCATCTGCAGCGCGGCTTGCTGCTGCTGAGCCGCCGACGGCGCCTGATGCTGCTGGGCCCACATATGCGGCGGCAGTGGCTGCTGCTGCTGTTGAGGCGGTGGCGGCATCATCCACTGCGGCGGTTGCTGGTACTGCTGCTGTTGCTGTGGCTGCATCTGAGCCAGTTGTGGTGGGGCCATGCCGTTACCTGGTTGCATCATGGATAGAAACCCTAAGATTAGGGTTTAATTGATTGATTGATTGATTGGGGTGTATAGACTGTAGACCCTAATTGAAGATAGGGTTGATTTGTGCCAGAGGATATTTTTGTCCGATGAGAGGTGTGTTTTATAGTGAGGTTATGACAACTGGGCTGTGGTTATTATGGGCTGATGAGAAGAATGATTAAAGCCCATTAAGTCGTACTCATTTCATAAGCCCATTAACCGGCTGGAAACCAAACCGAACCGGTTTGACAGGAGTGTTGATGGAGCCATTTCCCGAAACATCAACGGAGGGCGCCTCAACCGCTTCTGCTGATGCAGGGCCCGTCCACAATACCGTGTCGAATTCGACGGAGGGGCCAGCTAGCCCCGGTCACTTGAAAACCCGAACCGGCTCGGAACCGGTTTTTTTCAAACCGGGTAGAAAATGACACCGGTTCCGGTCAGGAACCGGTTCGGTTCCCGACCCGAACCGATGCCCAGAAATGCAAACTTTTAGGAACCGGGTAGGGTTGGAACCGGAACCGGTTTTTACGTAAAAACCGGTTCCACCGGTTTTTTTTGAAATTTAAATATTATAGCCGTTAGGAACCGGTTCCAACGGCTATATAGCCGTTTTTGACCGTTGGAACCGGTTTTTTAACTACAAATAGGTTATTTTCTTACTATAAATAGCAAGGTTTGTTTGTGTACTTGTTAAACCACTTTCAAAACTATAAAACACACTCCAAACCACAATTAACCTTAAACCGACAACAAATGGCAACTAATGATGACGTTGTTATGGTGATCGAAACAACAAGATGCCCCGATGTTTGGGTTCATTACGATTTGTGTCTCATGACCGACTCACATGAGTTGGCACGTTGCAAATATTGCTCGAAGTTTCTTAAAGCAGAGTCCAACTCGACATTACGAAAACATACGAATAAGTATTGTCGAGAGAAAAGAAGTTTGGAAGCTAAAAAAACGGAAGTGGGAGAGTCGTCCGGCTCTACAACCCAAAAATAAGTATTCCCGGATTAAAACGACGGACTTTGTTTTTTATGTTTTAGTTGTTATGTTTAGTATCGTTTAGGTTTTAATAATGTTTGTAACAGTTATTTTTTAAATAAATAAAATGTTCGTCATTAAAAAAGTAACAAAAATTAATCATGAGTAACAAAAGTAATTATAATAAAACAAATCAAAACTAAATATTAGTTGAACAAGTTACAAATAATTTTACCAAAACAAATAATTACAACTCTTCTTCGTCTTCATTCTCGTCTTCACCCTCGTCTTCGTTATCGGAAGAAACCCCGTCCTCCGCCTCCTCATCATGAATATTACCGTTAGAACCGGTTCCAACGGATCTATTGTCTCAAAAACCGGTTCCAACGGCTATATTACCGTTGGAACCGGTTCCAACGGCTAATTGGTGTCTAAAAAACCGGTTCCAACGGCTATATTACCGTTGGAACCGGTTCCAACGGCTAGTTTGACTTTTGTTTGACCCTTCAAAAAAAACCCGTCGGAACCGGTTTTTCCAGGTACGAACCGAACCGGTTCCAATTAAGAACCGGGTAGGAATCGGGTTGGAACTGATACTGACATACAAATAGGAGAACCGGGTACGATTTTAGGGTACAAAAATACCCAAACCGGGTATTGTACCAACCGGGTTGGAACTGGAACCGGTTCCGGTTCGGTTCCACCAGTTAGGTTCCGGAACCGGTTTTTTTGTGCACGTCTACATTAACCGGCTGGAAACCAAACCGAACCGGTTTGACAGGAGTGTTGATGGAGCCATTTCCCGAAACATCAACGGAGGGCGCCTCAACCGCTTCTGCTGATGCAGGGCCCGTCCACAATACCGTGTCGAATTCGACGGAGGGGCCAGCTAGCCCCGGTCGCTTTCCATACGAGCCGGATGAGCTGATCGGGGGCGACTCCGTCTCATCCATCCAAAGGCGGCTAACAGATTTCACCCAAACCGCCAGTTTTGGTACCGGTTCCTCTTTTAAACTACCAAATCAGTTTTAAACTGGACCTGTTTAAGCAGTGGCAAAGCTTGGGCTTCGTCACGGCGCTGACCAAAGTCACGGGCCCAAAAATTCGGGTCGACGATTCGGTTCGTGTCGGTGGTTCGGTTCGGGTCGGATACAATATGACATCTATATATCTAAGTTTTTTTTCATTCATTCAAACGATTGTTCTTACAATTAAAAAAAACTAGATAATTTTTTAACCAACGGAGACCTAAAATATTCATAATAATGCGAGAGCCGAGAGGAAGTTAGAAGAGGAATTACAAAGCAGCTCGACGACCTTTAAGATTTTGAATTCCTCAATTATGGATTTCGAATCAAATGTTTCAGCAATTTCTTTTTCTATGTAATCCACCAAGCTATTCGCGAGATACTCATCTGATATATTATTGCGAAGGCGATTCTTGAATATTTTCATTGCTGAAAACCCCCTCTCTGTTGTTGCAGTAAAAACTGGAAGTGTCAAGATTAGCCGAACCACTCTATCAACCAATAGTACGTCTCACATTTCTGAGTTTCCACAAGATTTTAGCATAAATCAAAAATACTTGAAAACACCACTTAGATTGGTATTCTTTGGCATTTCATAATTAAAATTCTGCAATTGATATTGTAAAAGAGTAATTTCCTGCTCCCTAATCAATCCCCGTTATAGCCCCCTCAATTTTGAGTTTTATAAAAACATGTTTTTACTATTCGACTACTATTTTTTAACTTTTGTTTATAAAAATTGCGATGTTTTATAAAAAAATCAAATGATGGGCTATTATATTTAAAAAAAAAAAAGGCAATGGTGACCGGTAGCATTTTGGAAAAATAAATCGAGGTGATTGTGCTTAATACCTATAAAAAATTTAGGGAAAATCATAAAATTTGCCCTACTGACGAAAAAATGGTAGTGACCGGGGCCACCCCGGGTCCCCAAAGAACTTCGCCATTGTGTTTAAGTAAAATCAGTTCTAAACCGAACCGAAAACCAAGCTGAACCAAGTCAACCTCTCTTGATTCTAAACCGAACTGGTTTGGGTCAAACCAGTCGGTAAACCAGTTCGGTTTGGGAAAAAACCAGTTTTGTACACCTCTAGATGGAGTCATAGACTAAATTAGAGGTGTACAGAACCGGGTTTTTTCTCAAACCGAACCGGTTTGGGTTTTGCATGGTCAAAACAGACCCAAACCGTTTCGGTTTAGAAACTGGTTTCAGCATAAAACAAGTCAAACTGATCCAAACCGTTTCGGTTCGGTTTAGAACCGGTTTTATGCCAAAAAAAAAAAACAAAACATGTTTTCAAACCGGTTTGATTGTGAAAAGGCCGAATCGTTATACAAACTGGCAGTTCGGTTCGGTTTGGGAACCGGTTCGACTTAAACCCGTTTTAGATGTGAATCGGGCCGGGTTTTTTTACACCTCTAGACTAAATGCATACACCAATCCATTAATTTTTTCTTGCGTAGACATTGATGGTTCGATATTCAGGAGGATCATGCTAGTTTTTAACATAGGTTTATGGTTTTTCAGTTCAGTCGCGGGTGTTATGGGAGTAGTGTTCAACTATGAGCGGTCCTTTGGATGTTGACCGAATGAGTGGTTGTGTGGATGTCTATTGAACTAGTGACTTGCTTGATTTGTAATTAAACTAACCGCTTCATTTTGGTTTTAAGAACATTGGTTTAATGTTCACAATGATTTTGTCCTCTCACATGTTGGATTTATAAGTCTAGCACATGGTATATGACAAATTTACCATTGACGTATGAACTCAAAAGGTCACGAGCTAAGCAATTGATCGAAATATGGATTTAATTGTTGTTTTGACGTACACATCGGTTAATTTCAAGACTGTTGTTATTAAGTAAATTAATAAAACAAAATAAATCATTTTATATGGTTAGTAATTTTTTGGAGTTTGATGATATACACACATAATGTGGTTATATATATCACACCCCGACCAAAGGCGATGGAACATGCCGAAGTGTAACGATTGTCCATAAGCACATGACACTAATTAAAGTGACAGTATTTAATAAACTCATTTCATTTCACAACATCGAAAATGTCACATAACAATTATCCATAAAATAACCATAAACAAGATATCACAAAATATGGCAAATTTGATATTGTTCATTTTTACTAATATCCTAAGGTCTTTGATGTCGTTTTCTTCACAATCATAAATCAACCAAGATGCAAACCTGCAACATTTCATAAAATAAAGTTTGTCAACACAAAGGTCGGTGAGCAATTCATAAGTTTAATCATATCAGTATATAATAAAGATAACCACAAAACTTGCATACGAAACGATAAATAAAAGTGGTAATTTGGATAAATAGATATCGCTAAACACATTAGCGACACCTAGCTATAAGGGGATGCCAAATAGTCTAGGATTTTATAGTTATCGTTAATTGCATTACGTTAACGACACCTTGCTATAAGGGGATGCCAAATAGTCTAGGATTTTATAGTTCCACCAACCAAAAGCGATAAACACATAGGCATATAAGCATAGAACACCAAATCGAGCAATTATTTAGGTAAAGTATACAACTACGTTTGTGGTTTAAGATTCAAATATAAAGCATTTTGTTGAATAAGTATGAAATGTCACCCCAAAATAAAAGATAGAAAATGAGGTATGAAGTACTCACCTTCAAGTAGTAAACTTGAAAGATGATAATTTGGAGATTTGTCGGAACGACGAGTTTAACGCACAATGCCTAAAAAGAAAAGAAGTTTTGAATTTAGAAAGGTTGTCTTGAAGGTCTTTAAACAAAATAAATGTTGAGAAATGTAAATAATTAAAGTTCAAGGTTTAAAATGTGACTATTTAAGAATTTATAATAATAACCCTTTAAAAATGTAAGTTTGCTCGAAACCGGGTTAAAGTATCTAACCTTAATATTTACTCAACCTATGTTAAGTAATAAGGTGGGTAAAATGCAAGAATGCAAATCCCTTTGGAATAAAGATACTAAAACGGGTTTTTTTTATCGAGTGTTCGCGTTGTCGGTTCGGGTCTTGATAATTGGTCAAACCCAAAGTCAACTTTCCAAAATATTGAATGTTATGAGATAACTCAATAAAATTTAATAAGACTTAACCAAGTATGTAGTTCCATTGTTTTAGAACTAACAACGCACGTTAAGCGAGTGTTCGGTTTTGTCGGTCCAAACTTTGTTATGAGATCAAGTTGGATCAAACATTTCCAAGTACTTAATAATATATTTAAAAATCAATTTATAACTATTTTTAAAGAAATATACAAGTCTTGATGGCTAAAAAAAAACACACTTGTGTGTCTTAAGCGAGCAAGAATCGGTTTGGTTCGGTTTCCATCTCACAACAAGTTCATAGATGGTTTCCACATGTCCAAACACTAAAGAACTTGTATAATAACGTACAAATAAAAAAATACCAAAAGTTAACAATAAAGTCTTTAAACAAAAGTTCGGTTTTCGGTTCGGATCGTGTTTCGGGTTAAGACCGAGGTAAGATTCTACAAACCCATAACCATAGAATTTGTAAAAATGATTTTAGAAACTTAGATCTAACACTAAGTATGTTTAAACAAACAAAAACTAGTAACAAAGTTCAGTTTACGGTTTAGAGCTATTTACGGTTAAACCGAAGCATAGACTCTTAAAAACCCATAACCATGGAACTTGTAAACATGACCAACAAACTACAATAAGCAAGATTATATGTATGAACAAGTTATATAGATGTATATATATCAAGGACACGAAGTCTTCCATGAAGCCTTGCCTTATGGGGTCCGAAACCTCACCGACCGGAATCGGAGAAGTAACTACCAAAGGTAAACAAGGGGTGTATATTATATATATGTTGCACAACCATAAACAAGTATTAATAAGGCTACATAAACTAATTAAGATGAAAGACCAAAAGCCTTCAAGAACACTTAAGAAGATAACCTTGAATCTTTGATGTTTGAGAGAGTTTTTTTTTTGGAGTTGTAGCAAGGGAAAATGAAGAGGAAAGGTGGTGTATATATAGGGTAATGTTGGTGGTCAAATATGGGTGTGAGACACAAAAGTTTTCATGCAAAATGGATCAAGACAAAAACACAAAACAACAAAAAATAAATAAATAAATAAATAATAAATAAATAAATAAAAATAAAAATAGGATGTTTTCAAGACCCAACAAGTGTGAAACAATATTGTAACATAAATCCATCATTTTGATTATAACATAAGCTTCGGTTTACAAATCGGGTCGGTTTACATAATAAACAAATACAAACGAATACAAACAAGACCCGAAATTGACGAATGTCACAATATAGATGTGTGTTCTTATATAGATGATTTGATGCAAGTATTGTTGTTCGTGTGACATGTTTTATATATTTTTGCAACTGGATTTATGTGTGGCGTCCCATTTTTTATAATGTTTATTCTTATATCAATGAGTTACATGATACACATTTATCATAACGGTAAAGGCGTCATTTTGTTTTAACACGCATGATGGTGTCCCTTTTATGAGGATAATGTTTGTCTCTCTAGTTCCCGACGAGGGCGAAACACATGAATAAGGGGTTTGAACAAATTTAAGCTGGTCTTCTCATTTTTTTTTCTCAACCTCAAAGTTTGAATAAATTGTTTGGGTTGGTTGTAAATGGGCTATTTCTTCAAGCACTTGCTAAATCACGATCAAAGAGTGTTATCCTTGTGTTGTGATCTTGACATTTTGGTGCAAATACTAGCAACTTGGGGGTTCTAGACTTGCTTGGTGTGGATTACTTTCGAAAAACGGGACGCTTGGGTCTATTGTTTATCGTTTTCTATCTTGTTCTGCCACTTATCAAATGTTGTTGCGTTAACACCATATGGACTGTTTTAGTTTTAAGTTTACTTATGTATGGATCTTGATGGTTTTTCATTTATAAGTTCTGAAAACTAACATGTTAAGCTTTCATGGGAGAAGATTTACATAGTGACATGCTAAAAACTCGACATCACAAACAAAAAACGGCTAAAATAACTCCACTTCTCATTTTGTTCATTTCCTTAAAACGAACATACATGAAAATGTATCCCATTTTTTCATTTACTTTGGTTTGTTTTTGTTTATATATGTTCATTTAACCTAACTTCATTTGTTCATGTTTACTTACATACTTATTTAAACTTATTTATTATTTGTAAGCTACAGTAACTAGTCCACCATGCACCAACCCATCACCCAAAACAAAATTTTGCACCAAGTAATCAACTAACAGAGTGACCGAGTGAACAAGAACACACTCAGTTACATTCATTCATGTCCACCCAGTTATAATATAAACAAACAAACAAAAACACACTCATTTTCTGAACAAACAAACACGAACAAGATAATCCCTACATTCAAATATTCGTTTGCTTGATTAAAGCTAAACGAACCAACATGAACACGCCTCATTCTTGTTCATTTGGTTCATTTATAATCCCACTTCACCCAAAGTCCATAAACACCCTATAACATGCATCGATGCTCTATTATTTATGAAACAATTGTATTTTTCAATAAAAGAAGGAAATTTCTTCTAATGTAAACGACATCGTTTGTCTTAAAAAAAAGTAGTTAGTCGTATTCCTTGTTCAATCATGTGTTTTTAGCTTTATGTTTCTTGGACGAAATTGCTGTTAAAGGTTCCCACGATATTGGTACTTTATAATTTGTCACATAAATTAGAATCAAAGGAATACTAGATTTATATAAAACTTGTACATCATTTGATTAAAAAAGACACTTCAAGCAACTTACAATAACAAAACATTAAAGAAATATGATTGAAGAAGGAATTTCGGATACGAATAGTACACTATTCATACTTGTTCAACAATGAGACCTTTTTGATGAGAATGTTAGCGATTTCCAGCAGTTAATCCTGCAAAACAGAAACCATTAGTGTCGTTACAAGAAAGCGGTGTTTCTAGTAAACACCATTCGACGTAAAAATTCATACTAGGTTCTTTAGAAGAGAATAGGTACGAAAGTAAAGTGTTACTGAGTGAAAGAGCATATATGAGTCCTCTCTGTTATGCAGCGCTTACAGTGATGGAGTGTATGGTTGGTGTCATTAATCACGTCTGTTGATACAAGTTTGTGACAATGACACATGTGGTCTAATTGGTTATTGGGAAATATTACTTCTGCCCATTTGTTCACAATAAATCGTGAAATTAAATGCTATCGGATCCGGATATTCCTATTCATGAATCAGGTTAATACAAATTTGTAGTGAATCTGAGTCCATGGAAAAATTCAAATTGAAAGTTAAAAAAGAAAAACCACTTTAAATGAAAAAAAAAAAAGGACAATAATTAATTTGAGGTCTAAAGTTGGAAAGCATAACCAAAAAGGGTTCTATCTATAATAAATAAACATAAACAATAAAAACAATTAAATCAAATAATTATATAAAATACATGCTACCTAATTCGGACCAGACGATACCTGAATCAGACGACATCCTTAAATTCAGAGTCTACACGAAAACAATAACTAAGAATGCTTCCAAACAACCTCAAAATACTGTTACCGTTGTCGGCGGTGGGTCTGCTAATCACCGCCGTAACGGCAACCGGAGATTACGTCCGGCCACCAGCTCGAAAAACTTTACACTTCCCATGGGATCCAAAGCCTTCATCTCAACCTCAACAGGTTTGAATTTAATTTAATTGGTCTTTATAATTATACATGTATTTAAGTAAGCCTAGGGTTTTGCTAAATCCCTAACTGCTTATTCAGTTGTTAAAGTTAGGATAAAGCACACACGAAAGCAATAAACGAACACTGGGATTTAACGTGGTTCTGTTTAAAATGGCCAACGTCAATGGGCGTTGGCTAGTTATTCTTTTATTTCGGTGATAAACGGATTAAAAACTTCATGATTTAGAAAGACTAAATAGGCCGGGCTTAGCGCCGGCTGCCTACATGGTGCGCATTAAACCGAAAAAAACAAAAAACCGATCCGAAACCGAAAAAACCAAACAAAAACAAAAGCCGACAGTTTGGTTGGTTTTATGTTTTTGTATTGTAAAAACTGAACTTATGGTTCGGTTTTGGTTTTGCTTTTGTATGTACTAAGAACCAAAAGAACCGAACCGAAACGAATTTCTAGATTTTCATTTTATTATTATTATTATTATTATTATTATTTATTCTATAAGAATGTAATAAATATGTTAATGTAACTCAAATATTTTAGCACAAATGTATAACAATCAATTAGTTATTAATTAACAAAATGATTTAGGCCTAAATTCATTATTCTGGGTCAATTTTTTTTTTCGGCCCAAAAGTTTCAAGCTCAAATGGCCAAACCGAAACCAAAACGAAACCGAAAAACGGAACGTTTTTAAAATTCCAAAAGTTGCAGTTTCTCTTAGTTTGGTTTTAGCCCAAAACCGACCCAACTGAACCATCCACAATAAAACTGCCCTGCGCCCTTCTCCTTTTCTGCGATCTCAACTAATCCGGCCCAAAAGGCCCACGAGCCCAACAGTTGATCTTACTGCAATGACAAATCATGTAGCCATGTAGGAACTTGTTGCCATTTTATATGGTAGATTTTGTTGAATAAATATTAATGCAAGTTAGGAGGTACGGAGTGCATGCGTGTTAAAAATGTATTCCGATTTCTAGGGCCTTTTGAAATATACTTGAAGTTTCTGTTCATGCAGGTGCATATTTCCTTGGCAGGTGAAAACCACATTCGGGTAACTTGGATTACAAGTAACCCATCATCTCCTTCACTTGTTGAATACGGTACATCACCCGGAAAATACACTTCCAGGGGTCATGGAGATACAACCTCTTACAGCTACATATTATACAACTCAGGGACCATACACCACACTGTTATCGGGCCACTAAAACCCAACACCGTTTACTATTACAGATGCGGAGGCGAAGGAGCCGAATTCCACTTCAAAACCCCACCTTCAAACTTCCCGGTTACGTTCGCCGTAGCCGGTGATTTAGGTCAAACAGGCTGGACAAAGTCAACTTTAGACCACATTGATTTATGTGAGTATGACGTGCACCTGCTGCCTGGTGATCTTTCGTATGCTGATTACATACAGAGACGGTGGGACACGTTTGGTGAACTGGTGCAGCCGCTTGCAAGTGCAAGACCTTGGATGGTTACACAAGGGAATCATGAGAAGGAGAATATACCGTTTTTTATAGACGGGTTTGAAGCGTATAATGCCAGGTGGAAAATGCCGTATGAAGAAAGTGGATCAAGTTCGAATCTTTATTATTCGTTTGAAGTTGCAGGTGCTCATGTTGTAATGCTCGGTTCGTACACGGATTATGATGAGAATTCTGAACAATATAACTGGTTAAAGGTAAGTTTGTTATTTATAAGCTAACAATATAAATTTTGTTAACATGTACGTACTGATTTTCTGTTATTTTATTTAACAGGCGGATCTTTCAACCGTAGACCGTAAAAAAACACCATGGTTACTTGCATTATTCCACGTGCCATGGTATAATAGTAATTATGCACATCAAGGTGCAGGTGACAAGATGATGGAAGCAATGGAGCCGTTGCTTTATGCTGCAGGTGTTGATATTGTTTTTGCTGGTCATGTGCATGCTTATGAACAATCGGTATACTGTTTATTATACTTATAGTAATTATTTTAGTTATAACATTTATTGGTTATTGTTCTTATTTTTCAGAAACGCGTCTATAATGGCAAATCTGACCCGTGTGGTGCTATTCACATCACGATCGGAGATGGAGGAAACAAAGAAGGTTTAGCACACAAGTAAGTTCTATTTCACGAAACTTGGGTTTTTACTATTTTGCCCTTGCACAAAGAACAGGTGAAGACGCAGTTAACTTGCTCTAAGGGCTATTTGTGTAATTCATTACTAAAATTTTCTTCACATTAACTGCATCAAGCATACATTCTGGAGATGTTATGGCCACTGACACACGGGGTTTGACTTCGGTTGACCGTGAATAGGTACAAGGATCCGTCGCCAGAATGGTCTGTGTTTCGTGAAGCAAGTTTTGGTCATGGTGAGCTGAAGATAGTGAACTCGACTCATGCGTTTTGGAGCTGGCATAGGAACGATGATGATGAGTCCGTGAGGTCTGACGAGGCATGGATAACCTCGTTTACAACTACGGGTTGTGATACTAAGGAACAAACAGAAGGTAGAGAAATACTTTGGTACCCTTAATGTAGTAAATGCTGGTAGTATAAATCACACTCGATTTCAGTATGCTTGTGTATATACGCAACCGTCAATCATACATGTTACTTGACAGTCGCTATTCTCTATATCTTATTTGCCACCGCCTGTGTTATAGTCTTCGTTATAGCCATTTTCACCGCTGTCCCTCGCTTATGTATATTTTTGCTTGCTTGATTATTGTTTCAGTTTTAACAATTACTGTTTTTTCATCAATCTAAAGTAATGTCAACACTGCGACCGATTTGCTTTGCCACCGATGTCCCACCCTAACCCTCACACCACCACCGTTGTTCACAATCGCCACTTTATAGTGCCGCGTAAACAATGGGCACCATCACTACCATACCTTATACTATACACTCTTAATATTGTTTTTAGATCATACTGCAAGCCAAACCGCTAGCAACGATTTTTTTTAATTCTTTTAAGTTTGAAGCAAAAGCAAACATTTGCGTAACAAAAGCAAGACAAATTGGATTTTAATAATTCAAACTATTACTTATTTACCGATAACCATTCATATCTAGACCTTAACTAGGGTTAGAGGTGACAAAAAACCCGGTTCTGGACCTAATCTGGCGATTCCTACCTGGAACCAGACCCGACCCTACCCTACTTACGGGTATGGACCGGGCTTTGGGTTTACCCAGAATTGTACCCGGAACCGACCCGGACCCGGTGGAACCGGTTCCATCAATACCCGGTCAAAACCCAACCCAACCCTACCCGAAACCCGGTGGAACCAGTTAAATACCCAACTATACCCGGAACCAGTTCCTACCCGAACCTGGTTTTGACTTTTGTTGATCATACCCGGAACCGGTTCCTACCCGGTTTCGGTTCATGAGAATACCCAATTTATGCACCTCTAACTAGGGGCATCTTCATTTCCGCTCAATGTTCTTCACACGTTTCTCTATTGCTGATAATCAAACCATCCATGGGAACGGAATCAAGTGGAAATTAAGTGTAAATCTATGATTATTATGCAAAAGACTATTCTTATAATAATAATAATAGAAGTGAAAGAAAGAAGTGTCACTGATTATAGATCAATCGTCTATGAATTATTATTGGTCAATGAGTTATAGTTTTGATTATTAAAATCTAATTTTGTAAAAAACAAAATCAAACGTACAAAAGGTGCGGTTTCATGATTTGAGACACTTCATCATCTAAATAAATACAAACATATATGAGACATCAATAGAAGTTTAAATTTAGTTGTGTCACATGATTATCGATGTTTGGCAACTAATTTGTACAAATTTACATATTTATAAAAACCATTTGTTTTATTCCTTGTAAAATGATCAAATGAGTTATTTAAAAACATGTAACAAGACGTTTGTAATCCAAGTGGAGTATAGTATGATTAGCATAATGGTTCTCTCGGGTTTTTTACAATCTAAATCATAAACCAAACCAATCAGTACAGTTTAAAAACTTATAGCCCAAACCAACTCATCGCCAACCCAAATCAATACCACGAACACCAACAAAACACACTCTTCGAACAAAAGTACCAAACACTAGATGTTAGAGGTGCATAAAAAACTCGAACCCGGAACCGGACCCGAAAAAAATACCCGGAACCGGTTTTTGTTATACCCGGGTTTTTAATACTCGAACCCGTACCCGACCCCACCCGTAAGATACGGATAGGGTATGCATTTCAGTACCAAAACCCGTACCCGGAACCGGGCCCGATTTATACCCGGTAATACCCGAAAACCGGAACCGGTTTACTCGAAACCGGGGTTTTCCAATACCCAAAACCGGGTTTTTCAAATACCCGAAATTACCTGAAAATACCCCTAAAATTGTAACCCCTTAAGAAAAATCCAATCTATACCCGAAAAAACCCAAAATAGAGTTTTTCAATACCCGAAATAGGGTATACAAATACCCGGTTTTAGAATACCCGGTTCTATACCCGACCGAACCCGATGCATAGGGTATGGTTTTTAGAGACAATATCCGGACCTGAACCCGACCGGGGCATTAGCAATACCCGATTTTTCAATACCCGGTGAACCCGGGTATTAAAAAAACCCGATTTGTGCACCTCACCTCTACCAGACTCGATTAAAATTTAAAACTTTCCACCAATCCATCATTATCCCATAAAAACTTGAATCATAGTAACATAATAAAACCGGTGGCCCAAAGTGGTTGGTTGGGCCGAGGAGTATGTTTAAAGTACAAAACTACCCTTGATGTATCATAATAATGTTGTGTATATATGCTCTCAGATTTGACGCTAGCTAGGGCTTCAGCTGCTGGCCGTCGACTTCAGGTCTACACACAGTAAGTTTATTTCTATTTCATTAAATAAATTGTTATTATTAACGATTTCAATAGATTAATTAGGTTACCTTGTTTTATGATCCGATCGGTTGTATGACTTTATTAATTGTTGAATTTGTGCTAGCAGTTAGGATCTCGTTTAATTTGTTATATCTGTTGTATAATTAATGTTTGTAACTGAACTGATTTGTTCCTAAATTTTGAATATAAGTAGTGAGTGGTAATTTAATCTAAATTAGTGGTGTGCACGAAACCGAACCAAAATCAAAAAACTGATCTGGAACAAAGACAGATATTATTTCGGTTTTATGTTTTTGTAAAAACCTAACTTAGGGTACGTTTTCGGTTTTGCATATAAAAACCGAACTGAATTTTATATTTTTATTTTAAGTAATTTATAAAAAATTTAGATTATATAATGAAGGATTAAAAGAGATCATGACTGGGGTGTGCATGAAATCGAAAAAACCAAACCGAAAAAAGCAGTTCGAACATTGAACAACAAAAACCGACGGTTTGGTTTTATGTTTTTGTAAAAACTGAACTTGCGGTTTAGTTTTTGGTTTTGTATGCCATAAAAACCAAAAAAACGAACTGGATTTATATATTTTTATTTTAAATAATTTGTAAATAAATTTACATGTCATCCCACCCTCCCCAAACCCTACCAATAGCTTTTTGCTATTTGTGGGATTTACTGGGTATGGTTGTCGTATTTCAAATAATTTGTAAAAATTTAATAAGTATGCTACTCAAAATATTATATAACAATCAGTTAGATATTAATTCTTAAAATGTTTTAGGACCAAATTCATTATTTTGGGGCAATTTTTTTTTTCCGGCCCAAAATTTTCTAGCTCATATGGCATAACCGAAAAAATCAGAAATCGAAAAACCGAAACGAACAGTTTTTAGAAGTTCAAAAGCTGAAGTTATGGTTTTTGGTTTGATTTAGCCGAAAATCGACCCAAACTGAACCGTGCACATCCTTATTAGATGTGAATTTGACATTGATAAGTGCAGTGTATGATTTTGGTTCACTTAAGGATATTGCCATCTTAAAATTGTATGTAGGGTTAGATTGACAATGGCAGAGAATGGATCAGTGAACGATGATACAAATTTGGAGATCGTTAACAACGAAGCATCAGTTGATGAGTTATCACGAGAGGTTCAAGAAACACTTTCAATCTCACAAAGGCACAAATTTTGGGAAACGCAGCCCGTCGGTCAGTTCAAGGATCTGTCCAACACGAGCCTGCCCGAAGGCCCGATTGAACCACCGACACCTATCTCTGAAGTTAAACAAGAGCCTTATAATCTACCAAATCCTTACGAATGGGTCACGTGTGATATGAACTCTGCAGACACATGTGCAGAGGTTTATAACCTACTGTCAAACAATTACGTTGAAGACGATGAAAACATGTTTAGGTTTAACTACTCAAAAGAGTTTCTCAGGTGGGCCCTACATCCACCGGGGTACTACAAAACCTGGCACATCGGGGTACGTGTCAAGACTTCAAAAAAGCTTGTGGCTTTCATAACCGGGATACCTGCAAGAATGCGGGTTCGGGATGAAATTGTAAGCATGGCAGAGGTTAACTTCTTGTGTGTTCATAAGAAACTAAGGTCCAAACGTTTGGCCCCGGTCATGATCAAAGAGGTCACGAGAAGAGTTCATTTGGAAAACATATGGCAAGCTGCTTATACGGCAGGGGTCGTTTTACCGACGCCAATAACTTCTTGTCAATACTGGCACCGGTCTTTGAACCCTAAAAAGCTTATTGATGTCGGGTTTTCAAGATTAGGCCCGAGGATGACAATGAGCAGGACATTGAAGCTGTATAAGTTACCTGATACTCCGGTTACACCTGGGTTTAGAAAAATGAAGCTTCGTGATGTACCCGCAGTGACCCGATTACTTCGGGTTTATTTACTGCAGTTTGTGGTTGCGCCCGATTTTGATGAACTTGATGTGGAACATTGGATTCTTCCAAAAGAGGAAGTTGTTGACAGTTATGTGGTTGAAAGCCCCGAGACTCATGAAATAACCGATTTCTGCAGTTTTTACACTCTGCCATCATCGATTCTCGGGCACCCGACTCACTCGATTCTGAAAGCGGCTTATTCTTATTATAATGTTGTAACCAAGACTCCGTTAGTTCAGCTGATGAATGATGCTCTTATTGCTGCAAAACAGAAGGATTTTGATGTTTTTAATGCGTTGGATGTGATGCATAATGAGACATTCTTGAAGGAGTTGAAGTACGGGCCAGGTGATGGTAAGCTTCACTATTATCTTTATAATTATAGGATTAAGAACATCTTAAAACCATCAGAACTTGGGCTTGTGCTTTTGTAGTTTGAAAACTAGATCATGGTTTTGGATATTGTGTTGGTTTTAGATTTTGATAAATATCTATGTACTCTGGTTGGTAATTTGATCTCTTGAATTCATAAACATCCATCTCTTTTAGTTAAGTGAATTGTATTTTCATAGTTTTTGTTTGTTAGATATTTATAGCATATTGTTTTGGGATTGTCATAGTATTAGTATCAAGTTTGTTTTGGTTTGTGAGCCTAGTGCCCTACTCGGGCTTGATAAGTGAAACTTGGGTTTAAGACTTAAGTTCGTATATTCAGTGAGCTCAATTTGTGTTTGTGGTTTTAGCGAGCCGGTCACGGATGGCTCACTGGCGACTCATCTTGTTTACACCCTACCTCCAATCTATAGGGGCACTTCTAAGTAGAGGTGCACAAATCGGGTTCAAATGGAAAACCCGAACCGGTTCCAAACCGGTTTTTTCACACCGGGTTGTAAAATGGCACCGGTTCCAATCAAGAACCGGTTCGGTTCCCGACCCGAACCGATGCCCAGATATGCGAACTTTTAAGAACCGGGTAGGGTATGAACTGGAACCGGTTTTTACGTAAAAACCGGTTCCACCGGTTTTTTTTGAAATTTAAATATTAGAGCCGTCAGAAACCGGTTCCAACGGCTATATAGCCGTTTTTGACCGTTGGAACCGGTTTTTTAACTATAAATAGGTTATTTTCTTACTATAAATAGCAAGGTTTGTTTGTTTACTTGTTAAACCACTTCCAAAACTATAAAACACACTCCAAACCACAATTAACCTTAAACCGACAACAAATGGCAACCAATGATGACGTTGTTATGGTGATCGAAACAACAAGATGCCCCGATGTTTGGGTTCATTACGATTTGTGTCTCATGACCGACTCACATGAGTTGGCACGTTGCAAATATTGCTCGAAGTTTCTTAAAGCAGGGTCCAACTCGACATTACGAAAACATACGAATAAGTATTGTCGAGAGAAAAGAAGATTGGAAGCTAAAAAAACGGAAGTGGGAGAGTCGTCCGGCTCTACAACCCAAAAATAAGTATTCCCGGATTAAAACGACGGACTTTGTTTTTTATGTTTTAGTTGTTATGTTTAGTATCGTTTATGTTTTAATAATGTTTGTAATAGTTAGTTTTTAAATAAATAAAATGTTCGCCGTTATTAAAAAAGTAACAAAAATTAATCATGAGTAACAAAAGTAATTATAATAAAACAAATCAAAACTAAATATATAGGTTTGGGCATCAAAAACCGGTTCCAACGGCTATATTACCGTTGGAACCGGTTCCAACGGATCTATTGTCTCAAAAACCGGTTCCAACGGCTATATTACCGTTGGAACCGGTTCCAACGGCTAATTGGTGTCTAAAAAACCGGTTCCAACGGCTATATTACCGTTGGAACCGATTCCAACGGCTAGTTAGACTTTTGTTTGACCCTTCAAAAAAAACCTGTCGGAACCGGTTTTTCCGGGTACGAACCGAACCGGTTCCAATTAAGAACCGGGTAGGAACCGGGTTGGAACTGGTACTGACATACAAATAGGAGAACCGGGTACGATTTTCGGGTACAAAAATACCCAAACTGGGTATTGTTCCAACCGGGTTGGAACTGGAACCGGTTCCGGTTCGGTTCCACCAGTTAGGTTCCGGAACCGGTTTTTTTGTGCACGTCTACTTCTAAGTATGTAATAACAGTGGCTTGCGTATTTATATTATGTATTTGTTGGATTTTTACTAGGTATGATTGTTATCATGTTTTAATGAATTCAAAATTTTTGAATGACAAAATATTTCATTAAAAAGGTTAATATTTTTTAATCTATTTAATAGATTACTTTGAAGTTTTTAACATTAAAAACAAAAATTGATGCGTAAGAGAGATATTGTTATAATCTCATTAAAATCTCAAATTATGCATTTGTGCATCAAAAGTTGAATTGTAGTAAGCTATTTATATTTTCATTTAACATAAACTAAAAGTAATAAACTATATAATGGCTACATGTTTTAGCATGAAGAAAGATTAATTTTGAGTAGCTCATGAGCGAATGATTTTTCTCATTTATACCAATGCTTGGAAGCTAGAAGCGGTAAATCCGTAAAAGAGATGTGAAGCTTCCATTTAAATGTAGAAGCAATGAACAGAAAATAAAACACCAAATTTAGCACACAACAATTAGAGTGAAACCCCAAAACCCATATATGTTAGAAATTAATGTTAAAAAGACTAGGTTGAGACTATGGGAAAGAATGATGGATAAGACGGTGAGATGACACTAATGTGACGAGTGATCTAAATTAATAAAAGACGGGATCAAGATTAATGAAAGGCGCGTATAATGCATAGCCTAAATAGTTTTCCTTACTACACTCTTTTCATAAAAACTCTGAGATAATTATGATAAAGGGGCTTTTAATTAGAGATGACAACGAAACCTGAACGCGATGGGAGAACCTGAAACATTTGGGACATTTGGGACGGTAATACCCGTCACATTAGGGCATGGAACGGGTTTCGGATTACATTTGAAAGTTCTACCGGGTTTGGGACGGGTATGAAATTTGTTGTATGCCTGATTACCCAACTCCATAACAATATGAAAGAAATATTATTAACATGCATGACATAACTGCGAATCAGTTTGTAAACAAAGAACATGAAGTAACGACTAATGAGAATACATGGTAACGTGCTACACCCCAAATATTTATAAAGCATGGAAAAAGAGGTTATGAAACTCACTTGTTAAGTGAAGCGAGTTTGAAGAAGAAAAGCAATTAAAGGAGTGAATTGGGTAGGTGAAGAAACACTAGGTGACCCGGGGCAGATTACGGATAATCTGAGGGTTAAGTAATGTTTCCCACGAGGATGAGGTCCAGCAGAGAAGATTGTTCTTCAGGTGATCTGCAAAATAGACACCGTAAGCTCGTCACTGAGAAGGGGGGGGGTTCCTCCTTGTGACCACCCTCCGGCGTGAGAATCAGACTAGATTGCTCTGAATATAAATGTATATTAAGAGATTGCTAGATAAGATAACAAGATATCAGATGATGTCCTTACCATTCCAAGGTGTTGGAGTATTTATAGCCGAAGGTAGGTTTCCTAGAAGGTACAGCCGACTGAATAGTATTCCTGTTCTACCAACAGTGGGCTACGCTCAAGCCATGCTGGTTGGTGGATAGGCTGCGGCCTACATTGACAAGGTCGGCTGTATACTGTTCCTTTACTGCCGGCTATGCACTGTTCCACCAACTGTAGGCTGCGCACGTCCCACAGTAAGGGTTGGTGAGTAGGCAGCGGCTAATAGTGACAAACAGTACTAGAGGGTGCTCCTCCTCGTATTGTTGTCGGTGAGCTGTCACCCTGTGATTGGTTCATGGGCGTCTCTGGTCAGATCGTCTGTTTTGCCCATACCTTGGTAGGTATAGTACAAAAGATCTTCCAGAAGCATACAGACTGGCTCATTTGGGCGGGAGTATTCCCGCCTTGCTCATTCTTTCATGTGACTACTGAAGTAGCTAGTGCCTTGTGCGTGTAGCCTTGCTGTCAGTGCGGGTAGCCTTCCCTGATGGCTTGTATCCGCAACTGCGGGAACAAGCGGGGTACTTCACCATTGGGAGGCTTTCCCTGCGGGTACAGCTGGTGTACTGCGCGTAAGGTTTTCTGAGCATGGTTGGTTCTGCGGAAGCAGTTGGTCGTTGCGCAGACGTCCCTGTTCAAGGTGAGTCTTGCGGATCCAACTGGGCTCTGCTGGGACCTACCTCTTCAAGTCCCCCCAGTCCAATGTTCTTCTCATGAATTATTAATAAGTGAGGTGAACTTTTGGACTAGCAAGGGGTTTTGAAAAGGGTTTTTAGTTTTAAGGTTTTCCGTGGGGATTCTTCCCGCGGTTTTCCTGATGTCACGCAGAAATTCCCGACTTTTCTGCTTGATCTTTGGGTATGAAGCGGGTAGGTCTGTAACCTCCTCGCAAGTCAGGAGCGTTGAGTCCCACTTGTGTGGATTCTCCATGGGGTTTTGGTAGTTTTCCACATAGTGATCAATTATGCTAAAACCACCAATTCCATCTTGGAGTTTCAAACAATATAGTTCTCGACGTTCCCGTCATGCGGGGATGTTATTCTCGTTTCCGCAAGCATGGCCCAGAAGATCCTTCTTGGTTTGAATTCCCTGCAGAGTGCTAAGTATGTGAAGGGTTTTGCCTTGACACTGTACCCGCACTCGTCTTACGGTTACTTTACTTCCAAGGTATTCCTGGCGTCAATTCCCTGTGGGTGCTAAGTATGTGAAGGGTTTTGCCTTGACACTGTACCCGCACTCGTCTTATGGTTACTTGGTTGCCAAGGTAAGGGGTATTTTCCCGCTTACTTTTGAATCTTTTTGAATTTGAAATTTTTTTTTTTTTTTTTTGAAATTCGAAGAGTTGGTGAAAGGATAAGAACAGTCCAAACTTCTGAAACGTCGTGCGACGGTTTCTTCTGACTGTGTCAGGACGTGCAGGAAGTTATGGTGACGTGACAGTACCTGGTCATTCCAGACGCTTTTTCAGGCGCGTGGGCGCGATTTTTCGGGCGCGTGGCCGCGAAATTAATGGTACGCGTCCTTTCAACAGCTGTTGCCAGCTTGCTTTTTGCCACGTGTCATAGTTTCATTGCACCTTCGATTTCTCTCTCTTCCGCATTAAATTCATCGCATTAATTGCGATTAGTATATAAAGGGGGAGAGGGTTCTTTGTAATCCACACTTTCACTTTTCTCTTCATCTTCAAAACGATTTCCGGCTAATACTCAACTTTTCAGTCGAGCATTCTCTCGAAATCGTTTTCTTCTTTCATATCTGCAAGATGTCGTCTCACGATCTTGAGGCTACAGCCCAGGAGGCTGGGGTGTACGTCGATGACAAGAGTACTGCTGGCGAGTGCCAGTGTGCTCTGCCTGTCGATCTATATCAGTACATCGTCAGGAAGTTCATGCTCGAGTCTCTCGAGCCTGAGTTTCCTGAACCCCATCAGACGGTGTATGATGCCCCAGAGGCAAGATCGGGGTATATGCTGCATTCTTTGTCTATGGGAATCTTAGGTTCCCATTGACAAAGTTTGTGTACCGTGTCTTATAGAGGCACGGTGTACACCTGACCGAGGTGCACCCGATGGCGATTGCGAAGATTCGCCACTTCGAGTGGGTGTGCCGGATTCTGGGCATTGAGCCCTTCGTCGACCGCCTGATGACCTTCTACTCTTGGAGGTGCATCCAGGGGTGGTATACGCTGATAACCCGAATCAAGGGTTTGAAGATTTGCGCAACCGAGCGCAGTCTTCGTTCGTGGAAGCGGGAGTTCTTCTACCTCTCCGCTCGCGCCATCCCCCTTGCCATGAAATTTAAGAATGGGCAAGCTCTCCCAAGCCTTCACGCCTCCAACTACCAGGAGGCGGAATGGTTCTCGAAGATATCCCGAGTCCAATCTCCGGTTTACCGGTTTGCGGAGTCCGGGATGGTGATGCTCGGGATGAGCCGGGTGTGGAAGGGTGCGGATGCGCGAAAGATCCCGATCGTCCTCGAATACGGTTTGAACTCTGTTCCTTACGGTATGCTCTGTTTCTTTTTGTTGATTTAGAATCTCTTCTAACTTATTTCGTGTTTATTTCAGAGGGGAACGACTTGCAGTCGCTCCTGTATCCGCGGGAGGCTGACAGTCCCGCTCGGATGGGTACTCGTGCTCTAGATGAGAACGAGTTGCCCATCCTAGAACAAACGGCGGATCGGTTCGTGGAGGTCTACCAGCTAGGCCACGAGATCCTGAGCGCCAGGCGGCCACGTAAGGCGCTATTCAACCCTCGACCCCTCAATGTTGAAACCTCTGCTGGAATTCCTCTAATCTTATGTTCTGATGAGGAATCCGCAGATGGTCCTCCGTTGGTGCGGAAGAAGAAGGCTGCCGGCGGGAAGGGGAAGGAGAAGGTGGCCTCCACTGCCGATCCAGTGCCTCGGTCTGACTCAGAGGCCGAGAGCGAGGAGGTGGCGGGGAACCCCGGTGGTGATAAGACCACTGCTCCGGAGGCTGCGACGAATGTCACCTCCGGAGAGCCCAGGATGACAACGGTGACCGGCGTGAAGAGGCCGGCTCCATCGGGTTCATCCCCGCCTGTCCGCACTTTTAGGCTCAAGAAAACCCGTAAGTACAAACTATATTTTTAACTGCATAGCTTTCCATCATTAATACTTCTTCTTTGTGCAGGCGTGGATGTTGACGCATTCCAGGGTGGAGCGGGGAGGAGTACCCCCCCGCCCATGACGGTAGGCTTGGTCAGCCTACCAGAGGCGACGACCCAGGCGGCTGCGCCTGCTTCCGCTGGTTCAGTTGCTCATTCCATTGAGCCAACTGTTCCAGCTGTGATGACATCACAGCCGGCTGTCAGTGCCATTTTTACCACATCTCTCACTGAGCCGGCGGTTACTTTTGCTGCGGACTCCGCAGCGGCGACCGCGGCGGCCGCGGCGGCCTTCACCATGCCTCCTCCGTCATCGGCAACGACGGCCGATCCTTCAGGTATGCATGGGGCTTCTTGCCAACCTCTGCCTCCTTCCCATCTACCTGACCTTTTGGACGGATTTCCCTTAGGTTCAGGTGATGGGTTTGGCGGCTATCGGCCTGTTATTGACCCTACAGGTACGTAGGGTTCTTTTGGCCTAATTTTTATTTATTTTTTATATCATCTTTTCCTAACTGCTTTTTTTTTTTTGCAGTGTCGGATTCCAATGAAGTGTATGTTCCACGATGGAACATCCGCCGAGGAACAACCCTTCGCACACCTGTGGAGTGCGTGGAGTGGGCTCGTCACGCAGCTCCCAGTGGTGCGTTGGGGGAAGCCATGGCTAGCTACCAGGGGGGTAGGCTAACCAATGAGCTTCGGGTTCTCCTGGCCCGGATGCAGCCGCGTGTCGAGCTGCTTTGTCGTGAGAACGACAAGTTAAAAGCAGCTCGCATTCAAGAAGTAGCTCAGGCGCGGGCTGTCCGGGAGGAGAATAGGAGGCTCTCCGCCGCGGATGCGGAGAAGGAGAAGGCGTTCAAGGCCCTTGAAGTTGAGGTTCAGGCCCGTCTCGAGGCCCGTTCCAAGGCTGCCCAAGCTGTTAACGAACAGCTTCTGCTGGCTAAGGAAACTGCTAGGAACGCAACTGAAAGGGCCACCAAGGCTGAAGCTGTTGCTGAGCCTCTACGCCTCGAGAATGAGGAACTTAAAGCTAAATTAGAGGCGCTCCAACAGGCTCATGATGCCTTGGCGATGGAGGACGCGAAGAAGCTCCAAGAGATCCTGGACCAGAGGGGCGTGCTTGACCACACTGAGCGGAAGCTAAAGGGCGTCGAAGAGGCTGCTGCAAAGGAAGTGTTGCTTGCCAACCTCAATAAAAGTGAAGCCGAACGCGCCTGTACCCAAGCTCAAGCCGCCCTCCAAGAAGCTCTGGTTGCCAAGGAATGGCTTCTTCGAGAAGCGTTGTCTCAGGTAAGCTTTTCATGTCTTTACGCTTTTCTTTGTAAATAGAAAAGGTTTTTGATACTTGTATTATTTTTGTAGGTTGTGCATCGGGTCTTCACGGAGACGTCTTATGACGATGCTATGAGCACAGCCCTCAACGCTTCTCATGAGGATGGGGAAAAGGCCGGCTTCCTGCTTGGTCTAGGGTTTGTTGAGAAAGGCATCCCGCCTTCCAGCTTCCCTTTGTATGATGTGGATACTGAAGCTGTTTATGACCAAGCAGTGAACCAGTATGCCGCCTTCCCGCATCCAGTGGTGGAGAAGGTGAACGAAGTCGCTGCTGCTGATGATGGGCTAGCTATCCTTAAAGCTTTCCTTGAACCACCACGCTCTACTGATGGAGCGGGTCCAAGTGGAAGTGGTCCTGAAGCTTGATCCTGAAGATCCCTTTCCACCATTAGCGTAGATTTTTGCTTTTGTATAGCTTCTTTTGTATGCGGGTATGCACCCAGCAATCTTTGTAATTTTGAATTTGATGGAATAAAGATTGTGTTAGTTCTTTGCCTTGTTTATTTTACGCATGTTTTGATCTAACTTAGCAATTTCTTTAGTACTTAGATAAGTTAACTTTTTAACGTGGCAAATTATAAGTTTGTTTCGCTTCCTCTTTCATGATTGTGCGAGTATGACCGTCACTTACACTTAGTAGGATGGCTTAACTTTACTTATATCTGACCTGCGTGGAAGTTTTCCTCATCTTTTCCTTTGAAATTTTCTAAGTGTTCAGAATAAGTTAACCTTTGGACGTGGTAGATGATAGGTTGAAGTTTTGCCTCCTTGTTCGTGATTGTGCGGGTAAGACCGTCACTTGCACTTACAAGGATGGCTAAACTTTACTTACATCCGACCTGCTCGTAGGTTTTCCTTAAACTTAAAATTTTTACCGTTGTGTTTATGCGGGTTTTGCCGCCTTCCACACGTAGTCGTCCCCTATTTATGCGGTGAATACCGGCACATCAGTGTGGGAAGTTCATAAGTATAAAGGTAAGGCTATCAACACATTGTGAAAGGAGAATCATTTCCATTAGAAGTGGCTCTAGGCCTTTTCTTTACAAGTTTGGAATTGATCTACATATAACATTTGCGTAATTGAGCTCCATTCCATGTTCTTGGGATGGGAGTGCCATCGAGCCTTTCGAGCCGGTACGCGCCCTTTCCCAGAACTTCTTTGATAATGTATGGCCCTTCCCAGACCGGGGCCAGCTTTCCTGGGCGTTCTTGGTTCGAAGCCTCGTTGTTACGCAGTATGTAGTCTCCTTCATTGAAGTTGCAGAGTTTTACCTGCGTGTTGTAGTACTTTTGCATTTGTCGCTTGTAGTTCTCTTCACGCACTGCGGCTAAGTCTCTGCGTTCCTCGGTTAGCATAAGATCTAACCGTCTTTCCGCATCATTGTCTTCTGGCTGAATCAAGACCCTTGGTGAGGGTAAACCAATTTCGACCGGGACCATGGCTTCAGTGCCATAAGTGAGACTGAACGGGGTTTCTCCCGTACTGGCCTTCTTCAGCGTTCTGTTTGCCCAAAGGACGTGCGGAAGCTCGTCCACCCAGCCGGATCTGTGTTCCAAGAGTCTTTTCTTTATGCCTTCGACGATGCTCTTATTTGCTCTTTCCACCTCACCATTACCTTGCGGGTGTGCCACTGAGGTAAAGGTGTGGGTGATTTGAAGTTCTTTCAGCCACTGTTGTAGCTTCTTGTCAGCAAAGTTGGTGCCGTTATCGCTCACCAAATTCTGTGGAAGTCCAAAACGACAAATAATAAATTCCCAAATAAATTTTTTGATATGTTTCGCGGTTGTTTGGGCTAAGGGTTTTGCTTCTATCCACTTGGTGAAGTAGTCGATGGCTACCACTAGGAACTGAACATTTCCTGCTGCTGTAGGAAATGGGCCTGTCACATCGATGGCCCACTTCTGAAATGGCCATGAAGAGGTGACTGGAACAAGTTCATTCTTCGGGCGGTGCGTGTTGGGTGCGTAGAGCTGGCAAGACCTGCATTTTCTGATGTATGCCAGCGCATCAGTATGCATCCCCGGCCAAAAGTATCCCGCGTTGTTTAGCTTAGCTACAACAGCGCGGGGACCTGCGTGTACTCCACAGATGCCTTCGTGTACTTCCCTTAGGAGGTAGTCAGCATCTTGGTTGTCCACGCATCATAAGAGTGGGCCAAGAAAGTTACGTCTGTAAAGGATGTCATCGATGAGTTGATAATTCAGCGCTTTACAGCGTAGTTTTCTTACCTGTGTTTTTGACTCTGGTAGTGTACCTGCCGCAAGGTATTTTATTATTGGTGTCATCCACGTTTCTGTGCCGGTTTGGATGACACAAATTTTCTTGTGCGGGACCGAAGGTGTCTCGAGGAGTTCAATGCGGATGTCCTTTCCTAAGTGGGTGAAGGCTAATGATGCAAGCTTGCTTAACGCATCCGCAGATTTGTTTTCACTTCGCTTGACGTGTATGACTTTGCAGTCGTTGAAATCGCGCATAAGGGATTTTGCTTGTGCGAGGTACAGGGCCATTGTGTCGTTCACGGCCGTGTACGTCCCGCTGATTTGATTGGCTACTAACATGGAATCCACGTGGGCTTCCAAGTTTTTCACTCCCATCTTACGCGCAATTCTCAGCCCAGCCAAGAATGCCTCATACTCGGCTTCGTTATTCGTACTTGGAAAATCCAATCGAATAGCGTAAGTGTATTCTTGGCCTGCTGGGTTGGTTAGTTTCAGCCCTGCGCCTGAACCCTCGTTACTGGCTGCTCCATCAGTGTAGAGTCGCCAGACATCATTGATGTCTTGTGCTGGAGAGGGTTGAGCCTCTTCCTGGCACTCTTTTTCCCGCGATGCAGGCACTTCCGCAATAAAGTCGGCCAAAACCTGGCCTTTTATGGCTGGTCTTGGCTTATACTTTATCGCGTACTCCCCCAACTCAATTGCCCATTTGGCTAGGCGTCCCGATAACTCGGGTTTGCCTAGAACGTTTGCAAGTTTGAAGTTGGAGAGAATGGTGATTGGGTGACCCTGGAAATATCGTCTTAACCTGCGTGAAGCATGTATAAGTGCTAAGACTAATTTTTCGAGGGTAGAGTACCGGGTTTCTACGTCTGTTAGGATACGGCTGACATAATAGATTGGCATCTGGATGCCTTTCCCCTCTACTAGCAGGACTGCCCCGGTTGCTCTATCTGTTGTGGAAAGGTATAGGATTAACCCCTCTCCCGCTTTTGGTGCTGTGAGCGTTGGGAGTTCGATCAAGCGTGACCGAATCTCCTGAAAAGCTGCTTCCGCTTCTGGTGTCCAGCGGAAGTGCGTTTTCTTTAAACAGTTTCTCAACGTTGACACGAAAGGAAACGACTTATCCGCGTGGTTTGCCAAAAAGCGATTAAGTGCCACTAGTCGTCCATTCAGTGTCTGAGCCTGTTTGATGGTAGTAGGTGATTCCATTTTGATAATGGCTTCGACCTTTTCAGGGTTCGCTCTGAAGCCATCTTTAGTGACGATGACCCCCAAGAACTTCCCTTCTTCCATTCCAAAGGCACACTTGCTCGGGTTGAGCTTCATGTTTATCTTCCTGAGCGTGTTGAAAGTTTCTTCGATGTCTTTCAACATCGCTTCTGCGTCAGGGCTTTTGATGACCAAGTCATCCATGTAGACTTCCAAGTTCCTCCCAATTTGGGCATGAAACTGGTTGTCCATCAGGCGTTGGTATGTGGACCCGGCATTCTTAAGTCCGAATGGCATCATTTGGTAACAAAATGTGCCATCGGGCGTCCGAAAAGCGGTTTTGTCCTGATCATCAACGGCCATGTGGATTTGATGGTACCCCTTATACGCGTCCAGGAAGCATTTAAGGCGAAACGGTGCCAACGAATCCACCTTAAGATCAATTTCGGGTAACGGATAACAATCTTTGGGGCATGCTTTGTTCAAGTCCTTGAAATCTATGCACATGCGCCATTGTTTGTTATTCTTCGGTACCATAACGGGATTTGCAACCCATGTTTGATATCTACTAACGCGTACGATGCCTGCGTCAAGGAGTTCCTTGACTTGGGTTCTACACGCGTTAGTTTGTTCTGGCCCCATTACTCTGCGCTTTTGTACGATTGGCGTAACAGCCGGATCGCATTTGAGCTTATGCTCTGCCTTACTTCGGGGTACACCAGTCATGTCAGCTGCTGTCCACGCGAAGATGTCAGCGTTTTTCTGTAATAAGCGCTTGAGTAAGGTGCGTATGGGATCAACAACTGTTGGGCCAATGGAAACGGCCTGGTCAGGGTATTTGCCGTTGAAGGCCCATCTTTCTGGTTCGGTGATGGTTGGTTTAGCCATCTTTGGTTTGGGTTTAGATGAGACAGATGCGATGCATACCTGGGGAATGCCGGTGATCATCGCTACACCCTCAGCTGTTGGCCATCCCATCATGCCGTGGACTGAGGATGCCACGGCGTTGAATCTTGCCATCCCGTCTCTTCCGAAGAGAATGTCGTATGTGTGGTGTGGCTTCCTCATTACGACAAAATCCACGTCTTCTGTGCGTGAGTGATTCCCGTCCGTAAGAGTGACGGGGAAAGATAGGATACCCAGCGGGGGGTTTGTGCTGCCATCGAACCCTTCCATCGAGGCGCAAATCGTTTCCAGGCGTTCCTTGTCTTCATCATCTAGCTTGTCGAAGAACTGCCTGTACATCACCGTTGACGAGGCGCCGTTGTCAGCAAGAGTGCGAGAAGTGATGTAGTGCCCCAGCTGGCTTTTGATGACGATAGGGCCTTCTTTGCTGGGTCCTCCTGGCACTCGCGGGAAGCGCACCTCAGCTTCCTTCCACGCGCATGGTTCTGTCGTTCGCCTTTTTCTTCCTCTGATCTTACCATGAACCATGTTGATGCTGATGTCAACGGGCTTTCGTCCGTTGCCTCGGTACCGGTTATCGTTCCTTCCTCCCTTCTTGATTGATGCCACCAGTTGTGCCAGTCTTCCATCCTTGACGAATGCTTCAACAATATCCTTCAAGGATGTACACTCTTCCGTACTATGACCTTTTGTCCCGTGGAAGTCACAGGATTTACTCTGATCCGCATTAGGTCGCTGCCGGATCATTGGAGCTTTTGGCCATGGTAGCTTTTCAGTGGCAAATATCTCCGTGACGCTTTTGGTGAGTGGCGTCCACCGGTGTTTTTGGCTTGAAGGGTGTGTGTTATTTCTTCCGCCAACAAGAGGGTGAGAGTTGGATGAGGTGTCAAAGTTTACCCTTGACTGCCAAATACCTAGCTTCCTCTTTTTGTTCTGCCGGGCGATCCGAACATTGTTTTCTCTAGTCCTTTGCGTGTAGAGGTGTGTACTCTGGGGAAGATCCCTTCCCAGTTGCTTCTCCGTCTCGGCAAAGCGCTTGGCCGCCGTCATGATGGCATCCCATGTGGATGGCATGCCGTCCTTACCCGTCAATGTGCGGATAAGCTCTGGGTATTCGGCGCCCTGGATGAAAGCGGCGCGAACAAGATCTTCACTTATGTTGCCCAGACTTAGCTTTTTGGAGTTGAAGCGAGTGATGAAGTCTAGTAAAGATTCATCCTCCTCTCTAACGCAGTTGAGGATCGTCCACTGTTCTTCAGTATATTTCCTTTGTTGGCTGAGGTGTTGGCTGAACTTGTTCTGAAAGTCCGCCCAATCATATATGTGGTGGACCGGTAAACGATCGAACCATGCCTTGGCCGCTCCAACCAGAGTCATCTGGAACATATAACACCACGTGGGTTCAGTCCAGTTACTGACGGTTGCCCCCGCGATGAATCTGTTCAAGTGGTCGTCTGGGTCGGATAGACCATCATAAGTGCCAATGTTGGACATTTGTTTGGCACTTCTCGGGGCGATTGCTTCCGCAATGTCCCTTGCAAACTTTGACTTTCCTGCATTTGCAGCAGTTGGTCTGAAGGTTTTGGAGAAGTCACGCGGGTTTCTCTCCGCATTCGTTGGTTTAAAGGCTTCCCCAAAATTCCTTGTCGGTTGGAAGTCCGTTTCCTTACGCTTCCCTTTTGCCTTATGGCGAGGGTTTGCGTCGGTATCGGATTCTTCCCGCTCATCGTCTGAGTACTCGCACTCGCTGTTCATGTTGAGATGTTGGCGAGTACTGCCGAATTCGTCAGCCTGTTGAACTGAACGCAAGCGTTCATCCAACTCAGCTTGGAACTCTTTCTGACGTGCTTCGGCACACGCCTTAACTTGATCTAGTGTTTGGCGAGGGACCCTCGTTCGTTTCTCCAACTGGGCATCAGTGAACCCCAGTGGAATATTGTTTACTGCACTTGCCCCGGTTTGGGTAACCGGGGTAGTGTTCGTAAAATTTGTATAACCGCCGTTGTTCCCCCCAGTTGCTGGGGTTGTGGTTACCGGGGTTTCTTGGTCGCTTACTGGCCTTGGGACCGGAGTAACGTTAACCATTTCTTCAGAAATTTTTTGAAAAAACTAAGAATTAGTTTTAGCTTTTTTGTCCCACGGATGGCGCCAATGAAGAAACACTAGGTGACCCGGGGCAGATTACGGATAATCTGAGGGTTAAGTAATGTTTCCCACGAGGATGAGGTCCAGCAGAGAAGATTGTTCTTCAGGTGACCTGCAAAATAGACACCGTAAGCTCGTCACTGAGAAGGGGGGGGGGGTTCCTCCTTGTGACCACCCTCCGGCGTGAGAATCAGACTAGATTGCTCTGAATATAAGTGTATATTAAGAGATTGCTAGATAAGATAACAAGATATCAGATGATGTCCTTACCATTCCAAGGTGTTGGAGTATTTATAGCCGAAGGTAGGTTTCCTAGAAGGTACAGCCGGCTGAATAGTATTCCTGTTCTACCAACAGTGGGCTACGCTCAAGCCATGCTGGTTGGTGGATAGGCTGCGGCCTACAGTGACAAGGTCGGCTGTATACTGTTCCTTTACTGCCGGCTATGCACTGTTCCACCAACTGTAGGCTGCGCACGTCCCACAGTAAGGGTTGGTGAGTAGGCAGCGGCTAATAGTGACAAACAGTACTAGAGGGTGCTCCTCCTCGAACTGTTGTCGGTGAGCTGTCACCCTGTGATTGGTTCATGGGCGTCTCTGGTCAGATCGTCTGTTTTGCCCATACCTTGGTAGGTATAGTACAAAAGATCTTCCAGAAGCATACGGACTGGCTCATTTGGGCGGGCCGCCTTGCTCATTCCTTCATGTGACTACTGAAGTAGCTAGTGCCTTGTGCGTGTAGCCTTGCTGTCAGTGCGGGTAGCCTTCCCTGATGGCTTGTATCCGCAACTGCGGGAACAAGCGGGGTACTTCACCATTGGGAGGCTTTCCCTGCGGGTACAGCTGGCGTACTGCGCGTAAGGTTTTCTGAGCATGGTTGGTCCTGCGGAAGCAGTTGGTCGTTGCGCAGACGTCCCTGTTCAAGGTGAGTCTTGGGGGTCCAACTGGGCTCTGCTGGGACCTACCTCTTCAAGTCCCCCCGTTCTAGCTTTTTTGTCCCACGGATGGCGCCAATGAAGAAACACTAGGTGACCCGGGGCAGATTACGGATAATCTGAGGGTTAAGTAATGTTTCCCACGAGGATGAGGTCCAGCAGAGAAGATTGTTCTTCAGGTGACCTGCAAAATAGACACCGTAAGCTCGTCACTGAGAAGGGGGGGGGGGTTCCTCCTTGTGACCACCCTCCGGCGTGAGAATCAGACTAGATTGCTCTGAATATAAGTGTATATTAAGAGATTGCTAGATAAGATAACAAGATATCAGATGATGTCCTTACCATTCCAAGGTGTTGGAGTATTTATAGCCGAAGGTAGGTTTCCTAGAAGGTACAGCCGGCTGAATAGTATTCCTGTTCTACCAACAGTGGGCTACGCTCAAGCCATGCTGGTTGGTGGATAGGCTGCGGCCTACAGTGACAAGGTCGGCTGTATACTGTTCCTTTACTGCCGGCTATGCACTGTTCCACCAACTGTAGGCTGCGCATGGAAAAAGAGGTTATGAAACTCACATGTTAAGCGAAGCGAGTTTGAAGAAGAAAAGCAATTAAAGGAGTGAATTGGGTATGTTTGGTTCAACACATGATCCTAAAATTATGAAATATTTCTAGATTCAATGTATTGCATAAGAGAATTATGAAGAACCAAATAAAACAAATAAAACATGGATGTTTTAGTTAGAAGTTTGGGGTTTTAAGGCTTTAAAGCAGAGATATATATATATTTATCTATAAATGGTTTTTGGACTTTTTCGTCATAAAAGTTTCAAGTAAGTTAGTTTTATTTGTTTATTAAAAGTTTTGTTGTAATAAGGTTTAGTCACATTCATAAATTTGACTTGTTTCAAGAAAAACTGAAACGAGCCTAAAAAGTAAGAAAATGAGTTTAAGTGAGTGGTTCGTGTTTGTTCAGACACGAACTCAACTTTAAGTCAAGTTTGGTACCAACATCACAAAAATATTATTTTAAAGTTTAGGGGATTGGGTTTAGATATTAAAAGTATAAAAATTCCCAAACTTAACTGAACGGTCGTATAAGCGAGCTGAGTTCGTTTTTGATGAACTAACACCGTTGTCAAATTATTTTGACATGACATCAAGTTCTAAACGATAGGAGAGTGCAGAAACTATAATTTACATACCCAAGGAATGAACTAGAATAAAAAGAAGATTTGAATCTTGAACGATTTGACTTTTGTAGTCAAACTAAAGCAAAAACACCAAATTGACGGCTAGAATGATTTTGAGAGTGGAATGAGTTGTGGCAAAGAATGAGTTGAGGTTAGAGAATGCATTTATAATGAAGAATTCATTAATAACAATGCTTGACCGGATTAAATGGTCAAGCAAGTCTTTAGCCTAATCTTAAGCAAGAATAATAAGGGAATTAAATGTTTCGACCAAAATTGAGGAAGTGGTTGAAAATATAAATCATAAAAAAAATAATTATAAACATGAAATACATGTGACATGAAAATCAATGCTTTCATAAATAAACGCGGAACCGAATTATATCAGAATTTTAAAATGTGTTAGGTTTCGGTTTCAAAAATTAACGATTGTTACATTATGGTGGTAAACATTGTGTACACAACGTTGTGATGGCTCACATTTTCAGAAAAAGAGTCGTTTGACCCCCTTAACGACTATATAAAAAATTAAAAAAAAAACCTTTTATTTATATAAACTTAACCCTCATTTTCGTTTTTTTAAACCACAAAACAAAAACTTTCTCATCCTCTTAACACCATCTTCATTTTTTTTTTCGAATTATCCAACAAATACCCATTATTTTATATGGGGCAACCAAATCACGAACCGATAATTAGGGGATGGTCACAAAGATGGACAAATGACGAAGAGGTAGCCTTAGCAATGGCTTGGGTCTGTGTATCTGAAGACTTGGACCATGTGGAACAACGGACGTTTGGATTTTGGCCACGAGTTTGTCATTTTTTTGTTTCAAAGGGAGGATCAAGGGATCGTACAGAGCACCAAGTGTGTTCGAAATTACAGGCTATGGTCAGACAAATTAATGTTCTCGATAACGACATATTTGAAGTCATAACAAAAGTCAAACACCGATAATCGGGAATAGTTGTTTGTCTATTTATTTATTTAATAAAGTGTTGTTTCGAGTATTTATGTCATTTCATCTACTTTTTATTTATTGAATGATATATATTTGTTTAGTTTTAAATAAAAAAAATAAAAATGCAAAAAAGAAAAAAAAATGATTAAGTAACGATTGATGCAGAGTTTTGAGAAGAGTTTTGACCATAGTTACAGAATTTGCTAGCTATGCCGTGAATTTCATTTTGGTACGTGATGTACCGAATCGGAATTCGCTTCCATACCAATCCCACTTATTTCATGTACCCCATTCCCTGATTCGTCGATCCAATTGAACCCTAAAACGTGTATAGGAGTTGCTGATACGTTGATTCAACTGAACTAGAAATTGTGAATCATAATCAATGGTAAGTCGCTCCAAATCGATTGGAGGGTTTCTGGAAATCATTCCTAATTTGGAGAAGATTAGGAAAGGAGGAAATGGCTTGGCATTTGGTTATAGCTGGAACTCGTAAGTCAAACAACCATAATAATATATTTTAAAATATTTTTAATGTTTTATGATATACTTTAGGTAACTAGTATGACCCTTCAAGCTTTTAAAACTTTCAAATCATCATTCAAGTTACTATAATCACCTTGAAAATGAAAGGAGCTACTAGATTCACCATTCAATTTCTTAAAAACTTCAAAGTCACACCTCATAGTTTCCGAATTCAAATTAATTTTGTTTGTCATAGTTGGTTTGTCATAATTTATGCTTTGAAGTGCGTACACCGAACCGAACTCCATGGTACATCGTACCGATTTGTATCGAAATGAACCTACCCCCCCCATGGACCGAATACGCCCCCTCTAGCGAATTGCGTACCCGTACCGGAGCAAACGACGAATTAGGCAACTATGGTTTTGACTACACCTTTTTTTGCAAAATATTGAAATGTCGACCGGGTGTCACATGACATAAAATACCCAGGGGTATAGCATTTTCACTACACATGGTCTTACATTAAAAGTAGGAAAAAGTCCAAAATTTAAATGAAAAATGACTAGTGAATGATATTTTTTTAATGACTAACAAGTAAAGCCGACCCTAATAACAAAGACAACCCTATCTATATCTATACTATATATAATACATGAGACAAGGGTAATTAAGACACATGATTTTAAGGGTTTTACAAATGCTAATACATAAAGTACATGCGTAAAAATGGGTAAACTTGTCTTTTAAACACAATTCATACAACTTACAAGTTTGTCCACTCATCTTTAACAATATTTTTTTTTTTAATTTAAATTTTAAACTAACTTCCCACCCATGATTTTTGAACGGTCATAATTTTTTACATGTTAAAATACTTTTGTAAAAAAAAATACACCATAAAACGAATATTTTATTCTCTTTAATTTGAGCATGATATTGTTATAATTTTTTCAATTTTAAATAAATTAATATGTTGCATATGGGTGTTTAATGCTAGTTTTAATGGTTTTAAGTTGAACTTATGCGCCCAACTGTTGGTGCCGACTTTTTGTCGTCCAAAACCAAAGCTGAATCATTGAAAATTGAAAACGTACACTTACTAGCGGTCTAGTTTCACAGTTTAAGTGCTGATAATAAATTTTGTTTCAATGATTATTAATTTTAATTATTTCATCAATTCTAACTAAGCATCAACAAAATATGATACTTGAGAGGATCATAACATAAAGAACGATAATTTTAGCCACATAAATGATAAACATTAATGGAGGACCCAGAAGGCGAAATGATAACAAGAACAAAGATTATAAAAAATCTTACTAGAATTAAAATGACTTTGTTAGGTATATTTTAACTATATCTAACTAGTACTTTACCCGTCCGGTGGACGGAAACATCAACACGGAAATGTAACGAATATATTAATTCAGTAACGTGGATGGACAGAAGGGAGGTCTGGATGAGATAACCAAAATAGGTATATGATGGGTTAATTCCACTAAAACGAATTCTGGTCAATTAAAGTCTCTTGAAAGTAATCTAATTGACGAACCCTTTTTAAAAACTTCTTTTAGGTTAGTTTGAAAGAGTTCTTTCTTAAAGTGAGAAAGATGATTTGAAATATTTTTTCAAATGGTTGGCCACTTATCACAACACACTAACACAAATTGAAGTTAGCACAGGTTCTCGTTCCAGTGTTATGGAACTTTGGTCTTGGGTAGGTTACCACAAATCAATGTAATTAAATTTACCTTATAAAAAAAGTATGCCAGTATTTTCAAATAATCCATAAAATACAAGCAAACTGACATAATTGTACGGTTGATCAGACATAAACACAAGAAAATAAGCAACGAAATCCAGTTTCAATGATTTTTCAACACATACAATTTGACAAGAGTATATTAACACCAAGCTTGAAGTGAGAGACACTCATCCTTCAAGGCCACAAGATCAAGGATAAATTTTATTGTAAATGAGAGAATGGTTTCAGATGGGTCCCACAACAAAAACCGGTTTTATACTTCCTCTTGTCAATAGTTAACGGTTCAAAGCTTCCTAAGCATCATCATGACCACCTCTTGATGAGGGTGTCGCCCGTGTGAAAGATGACAACCTGGCCTCGAACCTGGGTGTCGAGTGGAGAGCCTTTGAGCGGTTGATATGTGACTACTGCCTGAACTGAGACAGTTTGACCGACTCTCACTCGGCTCACCAGACGAGCTTGGTCTGCTGCTTGATATTACTGCTCGATTTGAAGTACTACTTGTTCGTGTGATGCGGGCTCTATCTGAGTCACCATGCTGAATGCACAAATAAATATGTAATTTTATGCATAAATGAAATTCTTTTCTCTTATTTAACTAAAGTAACTCACAACTTTTTTAGATTGTGTTGTGTGTTCTGAGATTTTATGTCTTGAATAATCACCATGCAATCCAGTTAGTCTAGCAAATGACTCCACTGTGCCTGAGAATCTATCTTTAACATCTGCTCTCACTAAAACATATAAATACAAATTATCACCATATTTTATATCCTACTTTAATGCAATTTCTAAAATTCAGTAAGCACACAAATGCTAATATCTTATAATTATACAAACACTACCTGTTGGTTCAGTTCCGGTTTCAAAACACACACCTTAATCGAATTCTTTATATGTTAATATGAAAAGCAAAGTGTTACAGGAAGTAAAGATAGAAACCTGATGTATTATTCCATAAAGCAAAGGGCTATAAATAGCACACAGATATCTAACAGAAACATTGCCGGTTTTGAGGGAGGGCGGAGATGGTGATCGAACCCGGCCTGAATAAAACCAAAAGTACAAGGTAAAAAAACAAACTCCTAAGATTTTTTATTATGTAAATTAAATACATAGTGACGAATGAACCGCAAATCCTTAAACTATGCTGGAATATCTTCTGACACATCATTATTCCTCTCCTTCCATTCTTCCCACATGTAACTGTAATTAAACATGGTAAATTAAATGCATAAAAAATTGATGTAAGTCATATAGAGATTCCAGCTTAAGCTTACCATTTGATATCCTGTTCAAGACTTCTGTGGCTTCCAAAACCGGCACTTGCATACCCCTAAATTCAACCTACTTGCTACTCTAAACGGGTCCAATAAGTTGAATGCCAAAACTCAAAAGTCACCCAATACATGTATCACCTTTATTCAAGAAATTAAGTTATTAATGTAGAAGTATAGTCTCTTGTAATCATTCTCAACACTAACTATTCATAAAATGTTTTAAAAAAGACAAATAATATTTCTACCTCTAGTTAGGAAGATAATAATATTTCAACTACCTGAATACATAACTTGAGGAATGAACCCAACTCTTAATTTTCAAGTTGTCACGAATAATTCTGTACATTTTCTCCACATATTTGGGTCAGAAATATTAATTTGACGAAAAAATTATTAAAGAATATGATATTAGAAGATTCAACCGTACATGCTTCCCGCAAAAGGCCTGGCAGTTTAATGTACATGCACCCCACGAAAGGCCTAGCATTTCAATACTGCGAACATCCTCGTCCAGCTTCTTCGTATCTGTCTCATCATCCCATGGTTATACTAACATAAGAACCGCTGATTTAACACCTGAAGTAAACAAATGTAACATGGCTGTTAATTACCATGAAGAAGTTTCATATCATTAAATTTGAGTAATACCAAACAAACTCACTTTCTTTTTTCTTTGCTGATGCTTTAACTTGATCATGTTCTTCAGCTGCCTTCTTTTCCTCCTCTGTCTCATCATCAAAGAGATCAAGGTCATCAGCAGCTGCCTGAAATATTCATTCATAAGAATTATGTGAGTTTAGAGATACTAAAAAAACCCTCTGTAACAGAACCTGAATTACAAAGAAAAACAGAAATAACAACATTCATACACACCTTCAATGTTTCCGTAACAGGAGCAGCTTTTGCAGATGGAGCTTGGGCAAAAATTCCAATTCCAGTGGCTTTAACAGGAAAGCTACAATAATCTTTTCTTTTCAACCCATTCGCAATCGTTTGAAAATTCCAAAACCGATCAACCGCCCGAAAGTAAAAAAAAACTATATGTGAAACCAAACTGATGACCGGTTTAAACTGTTTCAAGGTTTTAAACCAAACTATGAACACTCATAATTGTTATGTGATTAACAGCGGCTGCATTCAACACCCGTCTTATCACACAAACACCCGTATAGTATAACCATATTCCTAGCCAGAAGTAATTGCAACCAAACCACCAACCAATGGCCGAGATATTTATGATAAAGCCATGCCTTTTCATTTGAGGTCCGAATCGTTATTTAATTCACTTCTTACCCAACAAACCGAAAAAACCATACTTCCCTCCCATATTTCTCACACATGATCTCATAACTCCACATTCATCTTAGTAACCAAGGACGAAGACCGGCTAGGGTCGGCTTCTAGTTGGTCTCAGTTTCTAACGTAGCCGAATTTAACCCACCCGATAACTAAAAATCCATAAGATTGGACAAAAAAACCACTCAGCCACCGGTTGCTCATGCAGGCAGTTATCTCAAGTAATATGCCATTTCTTTCTTTTTATGCTTCATAAAGATTTAAAGTATCTTCATATTTCACGTTTTGTTTTAGCCACTCAAGCAAAAACCCAAGAGAAATTCGTACTTTCAAGCGTCTCATCGTTGCTTAATTTCTTTTTGTACTCATAGTTTTGTTAGGGTCACGATACACATCAATACACATGGTTAGTTATGTCTTGACTTTTAGTTGCAGGGATTAAGCCAGTGCAATCCCATGGCTAGGCGATTGGGGGTTTGATACTAATAGTGGACTAGACTATTTTCATAATATTCTTCAGCACCGTGTTAGACCAACTATACAAATTTTCATTGCGAAGTTTGCAACGTGTACCGCAATATTTACAACATGCTAATGATACACAACGACAGGAAACAACACATGATAAATCTCAAAAAAGTGAGTTGAACGAGCTTCTAAGTTGTGATATTTGCAATGTGGTTTGCAACTCTTCAGAAAAGTTTGAGAGAGAAGAAAAAACAAAAAACAACTGCAAAAAGTAAATTAAAAGGTTACTATTTTTAAAAATTTTTATTTTCATAAGTATTGATTTACTAATGTTTTTTTAATAATTTTTTGTGTGGGTTGTGGTGGTGACATGGATGAAGTTGGTAGCCACAAGAGAAGCCGTTTTTAGAGTTATTGTTGCACGACCAAGTCTTTTGTTCAACGTGTGTTGCTGTAGCCAGTAATGTTATTTTGCGTTTAAGGATGTTATTGTAATATGAAATGTAGAAATCTAATGACATGTGTTTTATTTTCACTTTAATCTGGGTTCCAGTGGTGATCAGTCAACGGTCTAACAATTAAACTCGGTTTTAATTAAAAGATTTCATATTTATTAATCACATTAAAAAAGTTTACGCAGCGGAATATTAAAACCAATAATCATCACTTTTAGGAACCTTACAGGATCCGGTTACAAACAATACGAGTACGAGCCAACAAATAAATATAAATTGTAAACTAGCAATATATTTAAGTTTACCTCAGTTAATAAATAACCGGTTGAGACATCAAAGGCTAACGAATAGGTGACACAACGAGGCAAACGACCGGCGGTGGCGGTGCACGGTGGCAACGACAGCGGCGGTGGTGTGCGGACAGCAAGCGGCGGCTGGCAGCGGCGACGGTCGACGGCAGGCGGCTTACAGGCAGCGGTTGTCGCCGACAGGTAGCGGCGGCCAGGGGCTTGGGTGGAGTAAGAGATAATGGCCACTTAGTGTTATAGAATTCATATATTATATAACCTCTCTAATTAAGTTAAACTAATCTTAATTAGTTAAAGTCCAACGGGCCGAAAGACAATTTTTAGGTGCCAACTAACAAATCGGCTTCAGCATTTAACATTTAACTTTAAATAGTCAATAGGCTTCAAAAAAGGATATGAAGATTAAACAACGACACGACACGACACGACACGACACGACAAATGAGAGTTTCTTAATCGATGGAAAAACTCGATCACAAATGGCATCGGCCGACGAAAATTTTATGACGTTCTCTTAGTAATTTATCACTTATCATCTAAAGGATTAGTCGCATAAAGACTAAATTATTATGAGAATAAAAAAAAAAAGACAGACTTTAATAGTTAAATGCTATCTATATGGTTCATATTCTTTTAAAACTTGTAGTTTAAACAACACGTGGCCTGTCCCGTGGTGCCACGTGTTGACACATAGTTGGACACGTGGATCAGATTATTTAACGAGTTTTCGCGTTGCGCGAAGAAATACTTTGCGTCGCGCGAAAGACAATTTTCTTAATTTTTGTGCCAGCTTCTTCGCGTAGCGCGAATTAGTTTCAGTCCAGCTTCGCATCGCGCGAAGAATAATGAAAACCAGAATTTTCATTTTTGACCATTTAACTTTCAGAATTTGCATTTTTAGCCCAAATTAGATGGGGTATTTTCACGGTGTTACAGCTGTATCGACTCGTGTTTCGTCTCACTCGTTCTTACTTAGTCCCAATAATCATTATTATAATAATATTAATATTTTAATATTATTATAATCTTTAAACTAAACTGGGCTGTATATCTGGTCTGGGTATAGTTGTCATGCCCAGTAAGTGTTAATAGGCTTAGATTGAACGTTGTTCAATGTCTAATATGTCACACCCCAATCTTGGGCTTAGGCGTGTGACCACAAGTTGGTACATGTTTTGTAAATATATCAGAGTTTAAGGTTGTAAAGCGGAAGACTTGATTAAAATATGCTTATATTCAAAAGACGGGAGTTAAAACACCCGATTGTCGGTACAAAAGTGTTTTGAAGTTAAGAAACCATAATTTACATGATTTTAATAATAAAATATCAACTGAGCCATCAGATCATTTAACGGCTATCCATCATCTTCAAACACCTATTATTCATTACATGTAAAACTAGGGGTGTTCACGGTTCGGTTCAAAACCGTGAAACCGTTCAAACCGGTCATCGGTTTGGTTTCACGGTCGGTTTTTTTATTTACCTTTCGGTCGGTTGGTTTCATTATTTTCAAACCGTAACGAACGGTTTGGTTTACGGTTTGGAAGTTTTCAAAACCGTAAAAACCGAACCGTAAGATTTAAATATTAAAAATACTTCATATACATATTAATTTTATATTTTGACTCAGGCTACCCACAATTTGCTTTTTGCTTGTTTATTGAAATGTAATGGGCAGTTAGATAGTTTGATTTATAATTTGGTATTAACATTCTACTATATTTTATATATTTTATAAAATGTATAACTAAGTATCAATAAATGGTAATAAGTTAATAATAGAAGTCTATTTTGTTCTACTATGTATTTAGACCTTATATTAATTTGGACTACGATCAAATAATTTATGGAGAACCAGATTCTGGTGTAATTTTCGTCGTATTATTCATGCTTGTGTTTTGTAATTTTAATCTTTTGTCAATTTCATAAAAAAGCAATACAATTTGCTTATTGATTCAATATAATTTAATTACGAGCACATGTGAATACAAGTCGGCATGCAAATATAAAGAGGGTTGTTCAAGTTGCAAATACGGTCACCCAATAAGTCTAAACCGTGAAACCAAACCGTTAGTAACGGTTCGGTTTTACTTTTCAATGGTTCGGTTTTGGTTTTCAATAACTAAAAACCATTACTAACGGTTTGGTTACGGTTTGACCTAAAAACCGTCAAAACCGGACCGTGAACACCCCTATGTAAAACAGTTTATAAAATATGTCAACAACACATGCTGGTGAACACATTGACATAAAACATTTTGATACTCAATTATCCTCTCGAGACATTGTAGGCCTCGGCCCATCGTGGCTTAGGAAATAACCAAGTTCTGAAAGTCTAAATTACTATTATAAATATCCAGCTCAACTCGAAACCACTCAGCGACACCGCAGCGTCGAGGACTTAGCAACTACCAATATACACAAGATAATCCCCTCTCGGACATTACTTAGGTCCGGCCCATTGTAACATTTCAGATTTTCCAAACCCGTATTCGTGTACGTTTAACCTAACCCGAAACATTTTTGGTAGTTCATTTTTGGTATAAAATCGCTTATTTTAGGCATAAATCAAGTGAATTAAGGTCCAAGAAAATGATTATAATTAAAATACAAGTCCATATTCATAAATTACTGATGATGCACGAAATCTACAAACTTATTTCATTGATTTAGTCATTAAATACATATTCGGTTTCCTAAACAAGTGAATTTACTAAATATGGTTCGTTTTAGTGTTTTCCATATAAACAATACTCAAGAGCAAGCACTTGTCGTCTTGACCAAAAGTCATTTCCGGTCGGTAACACCCACCACATAAATTCTTACTTTTTAAAAAATGTAGATGAGTAATATGGAATATATATTTTTAGTAGTATAGAGACAATTGAGAGAGTTGGTAATTTTTTAAAGTTAATGGTGGGGTTTATATAGGTAAAAAAATAAAAAGCAAAAAAAAAATAAACATCCTAAAAATATAGAAAAAATTATAAATTTAAGAATAAAAATACAAATTTATTCCCAATATCCACCGCCTCCTGCTCTTCGTCTTCGTTCTTGATCTGCTTTGATTTCCTCAAGAACGCACACTTGTCATCTTGACCAAAAGGCATTTCCGGTCAGTAACACCCATCATATTGATCCATACTTCTTAAAACATGTAGTTGGGTATTATGGAATATATTTTTTTAGAAGTAGTGTAGAGACAATTAAGAATGCTGGTAATTTTTTAAAGTTAATAGTGGAGTTTATATAGATAAAAAAAAGAACAAAAAACAAAAAAAAGTTTTTTTTTTCTATTTTAACCCAAGCCCAACGGTCCCAACGATCAGATCTCGCTTCCCATGCTCAACGGTCACTTTAGCCACCGTGAATTGGCTCGCAGCCACTCGTTCGCAAGACCGATCGCGGATAGCCGTTGTGTTATTCGTGGCCGAAGTGGCTAGCAACGTCTACTCGCGGCTCCACAACGCATAGTCTAATTCAATTCGACAGGTGAAAAATATTAAATGAAATAGCCAGCCATATAGCTCTTACCAATAAATGTGGTAGAGATTACAGTTGCTTTTTTACTTTTTAATTATTTCTGTTACTTTTACTGACATGGTTTTATGTTAATCAATTCTAATTTATAGTCGCATTTGAGGTCCAAATCTTTAGTTAAATCCCTTTTCCCTCTCCAACCAAACAATACAATACAATACGTAAAACAAAAAATTTAAATTTAAATTTGTCATGCTTCAAATTTAAAGTATCTTTATTATTAACATCACTTGAGCAAAAACCATATCAAACACAAAAAGCAATTGCTAATTTATGTTAACTTGGTGGTATTTGGGGCTCATCCAGTCAAACCCAAGCGGAATTTGTATTTTAATACGTGACATCTTTGCACGTCGTCATTTATGTCTTTTCTTTCCGTTGCAGGGGTTAAAGCCAGAGGAATCCCATGGCTACGTGAATGTGGTTGATACAAATAGTGGACTAGACTACTTTCATAAGTATTATTCTTTTACTAAACTTTAGAGGAAAATAACACGCAATTGCAGTATGAAAAGAATCGACAGTTCATTCCCTTACAGAAAGATGGGCAGATTAAGAAGGGGCATAGAAACATGGGCCAGCTCAGTGCAACGACATAAGGGTGTAATATATTTGTTGCCGGGATTGTGGTGCTGACGGTGATGAAGTTTGTAACCGCAAGAGAAGCCGTTTTTAGAGTGAGAAGCTGTTTTTAGAGTGATTGTTGCACGACCCCGTCCTTCATTTGAACGTGCAACATATGTCACGGTGAGTGCATCGACATAAGGGTGTGTATTTGTTGCGTGATGCCTGATCTACAAGAGTTAGCTCCCGATAACAAGGTTGGGATGCCTGATCTACAAGACGTCTCCAAGGAGTACCAACACCAATAATCCCCTCTGCTCTATCATACTCCCCAACTAACCGTAGCATATGCCAATCAATAGCACACGGTCTTTCCATATCCTTTCTCGAAAAGCGAGACAGTCTTTTACGTGCCTCAGTTGCATGTGGGAACTGGAGAAAATCATGAGCCTCATTAATAAATTCACTGTCGACAGATGATTCACTATCCGACATAGTGAGCTGCAAAAAGTTTTATAATAACATAAGATAAGAACAAAAATTATTATTGCCAAAAATATCCCAAACTTCTTTCAGTTTTCACAACCCGAAACTAAACTTGACACTAAACCCGAACCCTAGCTTGTTTTAACCCAATCTGTTCCACCTGAACAACTAAACCCAGCAAAATCATTCATATTATTTATATATTAATAATCATGATGTGGAAGAACAACTTAAACCAGTGGTAAATGTTATTGAAATTTCACGGCTAAAGTGAAACCGATTCATATCGAAAATCGAAATGGTGGTAAAGAAACCACAACTTGTGCGAACACGACACTCGCATTCTGAGCCTGCAAACGATGAAGAAGGATTGAGCAAGAAGAAGGATTAAAAAGTAAATTTTACATGTGCTTATCTAATATGTAACATTTTATCATATTTTGTCCATTCTGTTTATGAGATAGTAGGCTACAAGTCTATATGTAGACTAGTGGAGTGCACCTACTACAAATGTGAAGTTTTCTAAATACTTTTTATAAAAGTAATTACTTTTGTTTTTAAATATAACTAGTTTTTGTATTCCGCGCATTGCTGCGGAGCACGTTTTCTACACGACAAAGTTTTGAACACCTAGTCTGTACGTTCATCGTCATGACATTTTAATAATTATGGCTGTACAACTGCATTTGCAAAAGGCTAAAACCACACAACGCTGCATACCAAGGTTTCAATTTGATTAATTTGTCAAATCTTTTTGTGATGTCTCATAACTCTGTCTCTGAGCATAACTGCTGCTTTGCAATACCGTTGTCAAGATGTTGTAACGCGGTCTGATTTCTAATCAAGTTCAAACATGGATTTCTGTAAGGTTTTCCGTCCTTATGACATTTTCACTGATTTCTAGCCACAATGTGTTTAACCAAGAAAACTGCTCATCCACTGGTCTTTCAGTAGGTTTGGTGTTCAATTATGTTTCCTTTGGCAATACAACATCCAATAAGAAATCATCTGACAACTATGTATTTGGTGCGTAAAACCTCCTAACCTGCTGAAAACTAAATTGAGTAATGGTGTTAGGTTGGGAATACTGGTATGAGAAGATTATACTATACGGCGGAAAGCAATTAAAATATTCAGTTGCATCAAATTGTTGTAACACATGCTTCTGTGATTGTTCAAAAGTTCTACACTAGACTTTGTGAGATAACCGAAAGTTGCATTTTAAACATATATGTAATGAGTTCTGTTTTGCATATATAATGGTATAATGGTATATTTTTTAACGGTTTTAAAAGTTTAAGTTTCGGCCCCCGACTTGAATGTTCAAGTTCCGCCACTGCTTCTTATGGCTTTGTTCAAAGGTTTCTTTTATGGCGCCTTCCTGGCGTGTCACGATCCGGTCGATAATATCTATGAATTTATCAATTTGGGAATTGTGTGTCAGCAGGTGTTTCTTCAAAAGTGCATGTGCACTCTCGACTCTGTTGTTTGTAGTATTACCAAAATGAAGATTTTGATCTATCCAGATAGACACAAACTTCTCTTTATAGTTGTCAAGCCAGATTCTGTGCAAGTATTGTAAAACTCCCCACAAAGGTAAATATATAGTCAATTTGAAAAAAATTCCAGAACTTGATCAAACGTAATAATAAATAGGATACTAGAATAATTACTTTGATGGCTATGAATTAAAGTTTCATAAAGCTTTGTGTATCTCTTCTCATATTTTGCGGGCGTGACGAAGTGAATTAACAAATTCCATAGTTGTTCAAACAATTCCCATTCTTCAATCAAAGCGAAACTTTGCCTGCAATTCTTAAAAATGTTTTGAGATATGTGAAATTTGGTTGTGTCTGGAATACAATTTGGCACCCTTTCATCAATGCAAGATCCCTTTCTGTTACTATCACACATGGCAACGTGCACATGTCTAGCGTCGTCTTGACCATGGTTAACACCCATATGAAGTTATCCTCCTTCTCATGTGATATAAAGGCTAACACTATCGTAAGCGTCTTTCCGGTAGAGGTTACACCAACAATTTGTACAAGTGGCAACTTGTATACATTTGTATTATATGTGGTGTCTATGATCAACACGTGCGGGAATGCACGATATATCATATATGGCGCAAGATGAATGAAGAATAAATCCTCAGGGCATTAGTGGCTGGATTTGTGCAATCGTGGTGTATATAATTTTTCCCGATCAACTAATTGAAAAGAATGTTCATTGGGCTTTCTCATCCGCGCTCCTTCTCTCGTAGCTTCTTCCTTTCGTTGTACCCGGTTCTTAGCGACGATGCATTTTTATTGCCCTTCGCCTTTAAATTACTAAGATTGTCGCGTGGTGTCGGTCTATTTGATACACATCCGCCACCACAACCTTTTCATCAGGGGTAAATCTCATTGCATATGGATAGCCCTCCATGTGTGCAACGAGTTCATGGTTGTGTGTATCACATGACACAACTAATGACCAACGATTATAATTTTTGAGATACTTGCCTATTAATTGAAAACGACAACCGGTTTTATTCGTACCAGTACGTCGGGTTTTTGCCATGCACTTGTACTCCCCACCGTGATCACACCTTAGGTATATTTTGACCACCTCACCAGCGACGTTACTCTTTGACCGTTCTATGACTATGACTACACCATTCTCACGACCTGTAGTTTGCGCCCATGTCTTCAGTTCATCGAGAGACCCAAACAACTGAAACAAAATAAATATTTAGTGATGCTCGTGCTTAAATAATACAAACATAATTTTAAAAAAATAGACCTGATCGGTTGTAAACACTGATATGTTGTTATAGGATTCATTATCGTTATCGCCGTCGCAAAAAATCGTCATCACTCACGTTAGTTTGGTAGTGAACGAATGAGAAAATTACATGTTTCGTTCGTGTTTATATATTAAAATCGGTAGAATATTATATCACGTCCAGAATATTATGTCGAGTCAAATAATGCACAGAATATTATATCACGTCCGGAATATTGTATCGTGTCATTACCTAAAACGAGGGTAAGCATGTACGGAATATTATATCATATTTTTTTGGCAATCATATCCGCATACTATCACAAATCTAAACACATCCGGCTCAATCAATTCTTTTTTTGTGTTTCCATACGCTCGTATGACTTACAGTCAAAAGGCGTATGTCTGCACTCTCAGTGTACTTGTGTGTACTTCTGTCACGTGAGGTTATATACGATCGTATAACTCCTATACGACCGTATTTAGGATGTGTGAGTTTTGAGAGACGTAGGAATATCATAACCCTATAAAAAATTAGACTTTTATTTTCTTTCTGTGATTTGTTTTTTTGTTTATTTTTCTTGATTAAGGATATTGCCAAGCTTGATTGGGTCAATTGTTTGTTCTGATCGGTCATTGCTCCTCTTTATTTCTGGAAGGTTTGTATTGGTCCCTTTTCCAACTCCATGCTATAATGCTATTGGCTTGTTACTTTTTATGTTATGCACGTGCTTGTCTATTTTATGTTGAAATAAGTAGTTATAAATGACCAGATTGTTGTTTATTTTTTAACTTATTATTGTTGCTTTGTGCTAGCTTTTAGTTACACCAGATCAAATACAGTGTTTATTTTAGTTACTCCAAATGATCGATGATTATATACAATTAAGTAAAATAGGCTGGTCAGGCAACCCGCTCAAATCGAACGGGGCTCGGTTCGGACATGTGGTCGGATAACATGTCAAAATAATTTCTTATTTTTCGGACAATAGACTTCGTAATACTTGACAACCACATCAAGAACACTATCAACTACTTAACGCATCAAATTTATAATGATAAATCATGAGTGAACTTATTATAAAATCATTACAAGTGGACTTAGTTAATCATCCATACATCCTTTCCTTATAGCATAAAAATAAAAATAAAAATAAAAATAACGATTCAGTTATTGTTGTGCACGTCGTACCATCTGAGATCCACCATGCATATCTTCATCTTCATCATAAGCTTCTTGAGCTACTTCCATCTCATCTCTTCTCCAAATGAGTCAAGATAAACAGGAACTCGCACAAGGCTTTCAAGATGTATGCGTAATGCTATTGTACAACCTGTTTCAAATTTTGTAATTTAAGTAAAACTTTTAAAATGGTTGAAATTGCTCTTTTATCCCTTGATATGTATTTGAAAGGAGCATAGATAGATAAAATATTGAGAAAATCTGTTTAAAAAGAGAGAGAGTGGTTATGGAGAAACTAATTTCATTCATTGATTAAAGATTATCACACCTACGTTAAACATACAGTAGAAACTCGATAAATTAATACTTGATTATTTAATAAACTCTTTAAGATAATATTTTTTGCCGGTCCCGACTCGGGGATAGGGTGCTAAATTAATAATTCGCTAAAATTATAAGATAATACATTTTTGATAATTTCTTTAGACCCCATATAAAATATAAAATAATAATTCCTTATATATAGCATATTACATGAATGATTTATGAAGGTTTCTTGAAAAATGACTCAATTGTCTTTTGTTTTTTTGTTGAAATCAATTTCCCCTTGAATCTCGTCTCTAATTTTCCTTAGCATGGTAAGAACTTCTGGTGTTGTTTTCTCATAGCTCAACAAGAAATTGTTCAATTTGATTGCCGCTTTAATAGCTTCGTTTCGCGAAAGGGGCTCCATTGTAGAACTTTCATCATCTTCTTCATCAATATTATCTTTATTAATTCCAATAACGCTTTCAATAATTTCTTCATCAGTCAACAACTGTGCAACTACATTTTCTTCTGAGTGACTCAGAACATCTTAGACATCCATTACATTGCGATAACCCAACTCTTTGATCAAATTCTGGAGTTCCTGAGTGCTTTCACCACCTTCATCTGAGTTCTCAAAAGTCATGTTATCTGTTGATCGAAGTTAACAATGACGAAAGCAGTTCGCAATTGTATTTGCACGAACATCCATAGTCCATGCTGAAATTGCAAGATTCATTGCATCTAATACATTTATTTTTGCTGGATTTGGAACCCCTAATTCATAACCCTCCAAAAGACTTCTATAAAATCGACGACGATAATGCATCTTAAAAGCTCGTATAATCCCCGCATCACAAGGTTGAATTTTTGAAGTTGTGTTTGGTGGCAAAAAAAATAATTCAACATTTCGTAATCCTTCAATAATTTTTGGATGAGCAGGGCAATTATCCACTATAAATTAATAAAATATTAATTAATATATAAATTAATAATTATTAATTTATCGATTAATTAATAACTCTTTTAATTAATAAATTTTGGTGATCCCAAGTGTATTATTTTATAGAGTTTCTACTGTATATGAATAACTTAAACCCTAAAAGACATTAGGTCGAGCCACGAAATAACGAGAGAATTCCCAAAATAACCCACCTTTGGAGAGAAAGTCTAATTTTGACTCATCTTTTTGTTGAATTCCAAAAATAACCTATCCCAATCTCAATGTATCGATGAAACGATTTTGGCTGCCAATGAAGTTCAACGTTCAATTAAAAGACTGTCGTGTGACACCAAATTACACGTGACGATGAGTCTTGTACCAAATACAAATCGCCATGATAAGTTTAATAAAAAAACATGCAGTCACGATGCATTTTTTTTTTTAACTAAAAACTTGGGGATGATGAAAACATGCACCACGGCGGTTTTAACGGGCTTATGCGTTGGACATGCAACTTATTGCTTTTTATTTAGAATATTTTATTAGTATAGTTAATTCACTAATATTTAGTTTTTCTTCGATAACTTTTAAAATACAAAGTTTTAAATTCCGAATATACCGTTGAGACGTGCTTATTTTTTATCTATGTACCGATGTAAAATCCATTCCAAACTAACGTGCTTAGTTTTTCTTCATTCCCTAGCAGTTTTGGACGATTTTGGGGGCAATTAATCACAATTCTAACACCTTCCAATCATTAATTCTTCTAAGATTTCAAGATTCCAACAAATAATCCAAGCGATTATGATGTAAAGGCAAGGCTAAACCATTCGTGACCACTTCAGATGTGGGGTTCGTGTAAGAACTGATTGTTTTACGACGTCTATCAAAGTTTGGATTTATGTTTTGATTAATCATTCGATTAACTGAACTGTTACGTTTATTGTGATTGTTTGAACGCTTGTTACCTGGGATTTATCTATGTCATCAGCTTTTGGTTAAAATCATCAACAATTATGATTGAGTTCTTAGTATCATTGATTTGTTCTCGTTAGCCATTGATTGTGTTTAACTCTTATATACTTTTACCGCTATTTAACTAGGCTGTATCTAGTTGTACTAATTAGTCAGATTAAGTTATGTTAATCAACAGAACCAAATCACATAGTCTTTTAAGTGTTTATCAATCATAATTAACAAACTATTTTTATGTGGTTATCCATTTGATAGGAGTTATGTTTAATCAGTTTTCTGCATAACCCGAACTATGAAGTGTTGTCAACTTTTCTCACATTGATTCTCAATCTAAAAATAATCAGTTTTCTTGAAATTATTTTCATAACTCAAAATTTTTAAAAAGGATTCACATAGTTTGTTCAACTTCAAAATATAAACAATGAATTTTAATATTGTTTTCACTAATTCCCTGTGAAGACGACCTTACTAGTTCATACTAGGGGAATCTTTGGCAATGAGCTTTTAGGAGCTTATAGCTTTAAGTTTTTAAGAAAAAGCTTATCCTTAATAAAAAAAATTTGTTTGGTGAAGAAGCTTCAAGCTTTTAAGTTTGGAAAAAAAGCTCTAATTCTAAACGCTACTAATACTAGCATTTCAGAAAAGCTAGAAGTTTTTGCATTTAAATTTACAAGTTTAGTACTTAAAATTTCATTAACTTTTGTAAATTTATATAATAATTACATATTTCACCCTTATTCAAAACTAACTACCCCCATGACTCTTTAAAAGACCGTAACTTTTTCACACGTTAATATTTTTTTAAATAAATTACATCATAAAAAAGAGCATTTTATTCTCTTTAATTTGAGTATGATATTGTTATACTTCTTTAACTTTAAAAAGTTAGTATACTACGTGATTACCGGTTATGATTGGCCCAAGTTGAGTCAGACGAGCTCGGGTCATGTGTAAGACCAAATTAAGGTCGGAACGAGTCGATACAAAAAGAGTTAATTTAGTTCGGTTCGTGTCAGTACGGTTTTGAGTCGAAAGGGGCCAGATCAGAACATGTTTCAGATTAAAACGTTGTCGGGTCAGAAAGGGTTTCAGATAAAAAAAGGTTGGTCTAAAAAATTATCTATTTGAAGTTACTGTTTATTTGAGCTTTGTTTCTTGATTTTCGCCACCGGTTACACGCTTATTGCCTTTGCATGAGTTACACGTCTGCATTTGGGCTATGTGTACACTATTACCAAGTGAATCACGTACCGACACTAATTATGCAGTTGATGTCAGGTTGCGCGCGCACTGCCGTACCACGTGGGCAACCGATTAGTTTTATTAAAAGCTCCAGCTGCTCTGCCAAACACCTAAATATATCTAAAAAGCTACAGCTAACAGCTACCAGCCACTAGCTTCCAGCTAACAGCCATCTGCTAGTTTTGCCAAACATACCCAATAGATATAGGTATTTAAGTCTTAAAAATACTGCTTTTTATTAGTACATGACATCTACATCAATAAGTTGTTTAAAAAAATTCCTAAAATAATTTGTATTCATAACACATATTGATTTATAAAAATTCCTAAAATAATTTGTATTCATAACACTTTTTGATTTATTTTTAACTCTAGTTAAAGACAACTTTCGTAATTAGTCTATGTTAAAATCATTAATTAATATGTTTATCAATCCACCAAAGTATATTATCTAAAAGATGTTGAGACATTTTACCAAATACAAGAGTCACTCTTTGAGTACGTTAAATGATGCACAACAATGTACTTTATATCATTTCCTACCTGAATATGAAATATTATTAGTTTAAAAAATACCACAATTAAATGCATAAGTGCATTATGTCGTATTGCTAGCTATATTACGATTAAAGTTAAAAACAAAATTGGAATTACGTTTGTGAATAACGGCTTTGTTGAGAACTGTTTACGTCGAGCATATGTAATTGGTTGTCAAAATTTTCCATTCATACATTGGCTCGCATGATTGGTATTCCATGCAAGATTGATGTTGTGAACTCGTATAAACATATTAATTAATGATTTTAACACAATACATAATTGAATACAAAATTATAATAATTAAAGTATCATGACCAGCAATAAAACTTACCTTTAAGGACAGAAAAACTTGAAGAAATAAGCCATATATATATATTAGGTGCCGATAACTATAATATTAATTATTCGTAACAATTTATTAATTTAATAATTTGTTTTTTATATTATGTTTCTAAACGCAATATGTCAATTATTTAACTAAAAAGTGAAAACATTCAACTAATTAGAAGTTTCTATTTTGAAGAGACCCAATCTCATTGTCCAGTCGGTGCCCACTATCATTTCTCAAAATTACCATATCACCCCTTAATAGCCACCAAACTAGAACCTATTCAAACCCCACCAAAGGGCAAATTCGTCCAAATGCATTATTTAGCCAACAAATACGAACTGCTCTCATTGACCATCACAACATTTGATCATCTCTTCAAACTCCAAATCAAGCCCATTAAAATCTTGGATCTTGATCGCCAAAAACCCATTAAAAATGCATGATTTTTGCTTTACAATCCCGTACGGGATGATAATATTCTGTGGTGGGATTATTGGGTTTGCAAGAAAAGGCAGTACGACGTCGTTGGCTGGGGGTGTGGGCACTGGATTACTGCTGTTTCTTGCTTCGTATCTGACGCTTAATGCGTTCCACAAGCGAAAGAACTCGTGGGTCGGGTTGATTCTTGAAACTGGTATGTGTTTTGTTAATGCACGCAAGGTGTTTGATGAAATGCCTCAATGGGTTTTTGGGTGGGTTTGAATAATATTAGTATTGGGTTTTGTTTGATCTTGTTATGTGGGTATTTTGGTGATGATTGTTTTGTGATTTGGTGAATTTTTACAACTTTTTGCTCAAAAATCTTCAAAAATGACCAAAATGCCACTCGTTGACGCAGTGCAGTCAACGGCCGAGTTAACCAGAAAAAGTACTCCAAAATGGTCAATCAAAGTTGGTGTATAGGTGTTTTGAGTAAAGGTTAGAAAACTTGTGTTTAGGCCTGTAAACAAACCGAGCGAACACGAAAAAAGGCATGTTCGTGTTCATTCATTTAACTTAAACGAACACGAACACTTATCGAACACATATTTTGTGTTTGTGTTCATTTATTTAAAAAATGAACGTGTTCGTGTTCGTTTATGTTCGTTTGTTTAACTTCTAAATGAACAATTCATGAACATAAACGGGCATAAATGAACATAACTGAACAAAGATAAACAAACATAAATGAACACATGCAAATGAACACAAACAAACATAAATGAACACACTTAAATGATCACAAATTAACATATATAAACCATTAAGTAGATGACTCATGACTCTTCAAGATAATATTTAATTGTTTTCTATTAATATGTAAACAAACATAAACGGATATAAACGGACATAAATGAACATAAATAAACAAACATAAATGAACGAATGAAACAAGTGTTCATGTTCGCTCGTTTATTAAATAAACTAACATAAGCGAACTTCTCCGAACGGTTCACCGAGCGTTCGGTTCGTTTACAGGCCTACTTGTGTTATAAGGGAAATCATTGATATTAAAGTAAGGTTTGTTAATGAAATTATTTATATGCATCAAATGTTTAGCTGTTAGAAAAATCCTTTGATTAAGTTGGGTTTATAAGTTAGTTATCTCCCAGATAGTCAACTCAGCTGTGTCAGAAAAAATGGAGTGGGAGAAAGAAAATGGATAGTTATACATAACTAGATGCAGTTATATCGTGCATAATAGATTTTTTGCGCATCATACTATATAAATATGTACATTTAATTTAAAACACGCTAAGTAACCAATGACGTTCTTCAGTCAATTTCTATATTCACCTATATAATCCTTTGTATTCATTTCAAAAAAAAAAAACTAATACATACAATAATTTCACTTTCGGACCTAACATAACATAATGTCGGAGGTACCATTTGACACGGAGTTTGTTGGAGGTGAACAACCGCGCTTCAACCATAAAAAACGGCTGATTGTTGCGGGGTTGGTCACTGTGGGTGTGATTCTTATCATCGGGTTGGGGTTCTTGTTTACAGCGGGCGTCATTTTCAAAGCGAATAAGCCCGCTGTAAGAGGCAATTTAAAAAGTATCTCGATAGTGAACTTATCTAATCTTGATTAAGTAGATACGGTTCAAACGGGGCTACAAATTGCATCCCTTGTGCCCCGCAAACTTAAGCTCCTGCCTAAAGTAGCAACCTTTAACCTCGTGGCACGCAATCATGATGAAACTCACACGACCGTTTCAAGAGTAATATATATAATTGCAAACAATGATCAAGATTTTCAGTTGGAGTACCAACCGAACGGTTTGGATAAGACGTTAAAAAACGATATACTTTAGTTTGTGCTTATCGGGGAATATAATATGTTGGAAAAACTCGTCATTTTCCCGGCATTTCCCTACACACATGCCAATTCGAAGTTCTAATGTGAGTTCGCGGTTTTGATATAACAAGTTGGGATCGTATAATAAGCTAGCATTTGAACTTGTTGTACAAACTCACATTTGAACTTCGAACTAGCGTGTGTGTAGGGAAATGCCGTGAAAATGGCGAGTTTTTCCAGCATATTATATTCCCCGAGAAGCACAAACCAAAGCATATCGTCTTTCAACGTTGTATCAAAACCGTTCAGTTGGAACTCCAACTGAAAATCTTGATCATTGTTTGCAATTGTATATTTAACTCTTGAAATGGCCGTGTGAGTTTTGTGGTGATTGCATGTCACAAGGTTAATGATTGCTCCTTTAGGCACGAGCTTCAGTTTGCGGGGCACAGGGAATGCAACTTGTAGCCCCACTCAAACCTTAACTCCTAGATCAAGATTAGATGAGTTAACTATCCATATACTTTTTAAATTGTCTCTTACAGTGGGCTTATTCGTTTTGAATATGATGCTCGCTGTAAATAAGAACGCCAACCCAGTTATTAGAATCACCCCCAAGATGATCAACCATTTTTTATGGTTGAAGCGCGGCGGTTCACCCTCAACGAATTCGATGTCGAATGGTAGCATGGACATTATGTTAGGTTTGAAAGTGAAAAGATTGTATGTATTTTTTTTTTGAATGAATACCAAGGATTATAAGTAAATATTTGATTGAAGCACGTTATTGGTTAGTGTGCTTTTAAATTAAATGTACTATATAGTATGATGTGCAAAAAACTATAAATCTATTATGCGTTATATAATTGTATCTAGTTATTTGTAACTATCCATTTTCTTTCTCCCACTCCATCTAATATTATTAAAGTCTCCATCTTGATTTTTTCTGTACTATTATCTTTTGTAATTATGCATTCTATATGAACATATAGGTAATTACATTACATATATTTATCACATGTTCATGTTTTGTTATTGCCGTAGCAGTGTGTGATTATTGTTGTCTTTCATAAAGTTATCGTCACTTATTTTGTTCATCATGTTGGCAGAGTAAAAGACATTATTTTACCAGAGAGAAACATTGAATTTTTGTCTGTTTGTCGTTAAAGATATCATATTAACATGCTCTGTTTCTCACTTATCATCTTGTTTGGTCAACCCTTGATTTCAGTAATTGCGGCTGCGCTCACTTGGGTTATGGGACAACGATACTCTGAAACCGGCAAAATAATGCCTGCTGGTCTTGTTGCTGCCATCAGGTACACTGTTTGGTTGAGATTATGATATGAAATTATTGTTTTAGTTTCCATCCTAAAAATCAAATTTCTGGTGAACTCTGTTTCAGTGGACTGATGACAGCATTTTACCTGTACAAGATAGTCACCGGTGGCAACCATTTTCCCGCCAAAACTGAATAATCCGAGATCTACAATTTGTTTCTAAATCTAGCATCTGTAACGTTCGTGTATTCTGAACTGATTATCATGTATACTTGATAATAGTTTGTGTTTTGTGAAAAAGGAATTGTGTTGTACTTATACAAGAGCAAAACCAAAGGAGTTGATTGTATCAGGTTGAATCGTTGAACCCGAACTTACCAATATGTTCATAACAAAAACATCAGCCATGACCTTGACAACTTAAATCCTGTAACACAAACATAATTGTTTAATCCATTTATCTAAACAAGTCAAATACGTTCAAGCACGTTGACTTGCCGTAAATGAGTGGTAATCAAGCGGTAAACTTGTTAAGCGGGTTAAAACGTATCATATCAATGAGCACGACACGCATTAAAAGACGTCTCAAACATTTTTAACTTAAAATTTAATACATTATACAAGCATGCACCCCTCTCTCGAGTGGTAATGTTACAATAAACGATCCAACAATCTACTACATTTCTTGACAACATTCAGTATATACAAAACAATGTTTCGTGTTACTTTCACCTAAACATATCCTTCACCATTAAATAAGGAGAAATGGTTTAGACCCTAGAATCATTACACCTATAACTATATGGATTCAACAGTATTGCGGTCTTTCATAATCCGGGGGCAGTGACGGGCAACTTTCAGTCATATGCGGGTACGGGTCAATGGTATTGTACCCAGGTAACTCCATCCGATGTTTTCCTTTAATTTGACAAAATGGTAACTCAACCGTGTCACCTTCGTTACACCACTTTGGCAGCCGGCTCGAATTGTTTTCGTAAAAGTTAAGCGTGTAAGCATCCTTTATCTGCATAATTCGACGTGGTTAACATGCGTATACATTTACATAAAAATGATAGTAACTATAAATACATAAGTTGTGTATGAATGGTAGTTGACTCACTGTGAACTCGGTAACTTGAATTTGATCCGCAAGATCTCCGAAGAGTCCTGCTTCTTTGTACATTTCAAGAACGAATGCAACACAAGAAGTTGACTTTCCGTCCGCATATACCCAATCATCTTGTTCGGGTATAGTTAATAATTCAGCAAACGACGAACCGCGTCTTTCAACTTCCACTAAAATATCAGCAAGTTCAAGCCCCTGCAAAAAGTCAACCTCAAGATACTTTTGACCAATTTAATTATATATATACATCAATTCAAGTTATGTTTTTCTCTAACGGGTCAAATGGTTAAACGAAAAATAGCTAAAATGGGTAAACACATATATTTGAGTTAAATATGGTTTTAGTCCCTGTGGTTTAACCCAAATAACCTTTTGTCTATTAGTTTAAATTTGACTTTTTTAGTGCAATAGTTTCATTTAAGTATCAACTAAAGTCCAGGCCACTAACCCCGTCTAAATTTTCTGCTAACTTTTTATTGAAGGACCAAAATGCCCTTGGACTGTTGTGTTACTTAAGTCAAAATAATAAAACTTGATTAAGTAACACATATAATCCAAGTCTTTTAATAGAAGCTAAAAGAAAATTTGGATGGGATTAGTGGACCAGACTTTAATTGATATGAAAATGAAACTGTTGGACTAAAAAAAGTCAAATTTAACCTACTGGACTAAAGGGTTATTTTGGACATTAAAACCATATTTAACTCTATATATTTTGTAATCACAATTAATTAACCTATAATCATCACAACGAGCACGTCATATTTAAAGAAAATCATAGCAAACCTGGGTACCAAGCCGTTTATTCAAGGCTTCATTCCACATATTAGCCGCGTATGCAGGCTGCATTTGATCCCACACAGTCATCACAGATGCAACCTGCAATATAAACAATCATTTAACATTCAAAAATGAGCACTATGATGGATTAAAATTTGAAATTTGTGGTACCAGATTAGCATCCAAAGGCGGTGGATAATTATCACTGATAGTATCTATCCAACTAAATATCAAATTATGATAACCATACGGTAACCCGACCATACTCTGTGCATACTCCCAAGCAGCAGTTTCATTAAATTTGGCCCGTAGATCAGGATGCAAAGGAAGCAAAGCTATATGTGGATTTGAATCATCTTCATTCAACTCAAAATCCCACCACTCGTCCCATGGCAACAAAGCAATGACATCTTGACCCTACAGTCAAAAGTCAAAGGCAAAAGCTACAAACTTCATAGTCAAACATAGGGGTGCCAACGAGCCGAGCTGCTCGCGAGCTACTCGAGATCGGCTCGTTTAAAAGCTCGATCTAGCCGAGCTTAATCGAGCCCGAGCCCGAGCCTAAAAGTAAGCTCGTTTAATAAACGAGCCCGAGCTTCACTTATCGAGCTCGAGCCAGTTCGCTAGCCTAAATGAGCCTGCCATTTATATAACTTTTTAAAATATATATTTAATAATTATTAATTAATATATATAGTGTTATGAAAAAAAATAAAATAACTAAATAATATATATTAGTTTACACATAAAATTATAATAGAAAAAAATATATAAAAATAATTATAACTATATAAAAATATAATTGATAAATAGTAAACGAGCCGAGCCCGAGCCGAGCTCGAGCTTCAAAATCTACTCACGAGCCAAGCTCGAGTTTTGAAAATAGAGCTTGAAACGAACCGAGCTTGAGCTTTGTGTAAGTTAAACGAGCCGAGCTTGAGCTTTGTGTAAGTTAAACGAGCCGAGCTCGAGCCTAGTCGAGCTCGGGCTCGGCTCGGCTCGTTTGCACCCCCTAGTCAAACATATTAAGATATTAAAATTTTTTTAACACTTACATCTTCATCTTCATCTTCATCTTCATGTCCAGATTCACCAACCCATAGTTTTCCTTCCGGGTCCCTCAAGCAAACAGCCGAATGACCCGCATAAGACCCGGATACCCATTTTTCTAGGGTTTCAAACCCGCCCCATCTACCACGAATCTTTGATATTGCAAGAAAGTCCCCCGAATGAATATCGTCCTCGGTTATGTTTGTTACCCATGGTTCGGGCCGGGCCTCAAAAGTAGCTCCCATATGTTTCTTGAGAAACGCAAGATTCGAACTTTCGCCCCAACCCGTATTTGTGAATAATGGGAAGACTTCCCATAATGCTTCGAGGGTTCCTATCATTCCGGCTTCCATAAGAAAAACTGAAATGCCTTTGTGTTTTACCTTTCACGAAAAACAGGTAACTTTTTGTTAGTACCAAATGTTGCTGCATGTATATGTATTAATAAAAACTGAATTTGTTAACTTACATATTCGTACTCAGCTTTCCCGCTCCATTCATCGAACTCGAGTGTATGCTCACGAGATAGAAAATAATACTCCCATGTCACACGATATGGAGTCGCGAAGACGTAAATGTCCATGCATGTCCAACTGTGTGCATTGCTAACCTAAAAGATTAAAAAAAGCGACGATTTAAAAAACGGGATACCAGAATTTGCAAGAAATCTAGGACCAAATACAGAAAGCTAAAAGTTATATAGCATGAAATTAAATTCATGTAAAAGAGTGTGTAGTTTGAACTCCATATCCCATATTGAACAAATATGTATACACCAATAACTGAAATTATTTATCCAACATGTCAAATAAATTAAAAGTAACCAATAGCCATTACAAAATCAATCCAACAAAACAAACTTTATAAAAAAATAAACAAAATTAACCTACTCTATCTAAGAGCATAATTTCCAAAAATACCCTCCATCTAGAACTCAATTTGATCTCCATATACCATATTGAACAAATATGTACACACCAACAACATAAACTACTTATCCAACATGTCAAATAAATTAAACTTAACAAAAATATATATTTGAATCCATAATACATTAACACACACAATTACTTAACAACCACTTGTAAATGCGCCAAATTTGTAAGACACCCTCTAATAACCTCTACCTAAAAGCATAATTTCCAAAAATACCCTCCGTCTAGAACTTAGTGGCGAGGCCTGACTGATTAAGAGACAGCCTCTGAATCATTCAGCATATCTCTGAAACTTAACCATTAAGAGGGACCGAGGTAGCCTCTAAATTAAAACTAACCAACAATCATAATAAAATTAAACTACCAACTTGAAGAAACACTAAGTGACCCGAGGCAGATTATGGATAATCTGGGGGTTAAGTAATGTTTCCCACGAGGATGAGGTCCGGCAGAGAAGGTTGTTCTTCAGGTGACCTGCAAAACAGACACCGTAAGCTCGTCACTGAGAAGGGGGGGGTTCCTCCTTGTGACCACCCTCCGGCGTGAGAATCAGACTAGATTGCTCTGAATATAAGTGTATATTAAGAGATTGCTAGATAAGAATGAGATATCAGATGATGTCCTTACCATTCCAAGGTGTTGGAGTATTTATAGCCGAAGGTAGGTTTCCTAGAAGGTACAGCCGGCTGAATAGTATTCCTGTTCTACCAACAGTGGACTACGCACAGGCCATGCTGGTTGGTGGATAGACTACGGCCAACAGTAACAAGGTCGGCTATACACTGTTCCTTTACTGCCGGCTATGCACTGTTCCACCAACTGTAGGCTGCGCACGTCCCATAGTAAGGGTTAGTGAGTAGGCAGCGGCTAATAATGACAAACAGTACTAGAGGGTGCTCCTCCTCGTACTGTTGTCGGTGAGCTGTCACCCTGTGATTGGTTCATGGGCTGTTCTGGTCAGATCGTCTGTTCTGCCCATACCTTAGTAGGTATAGTACAAAAGATCTTCCAGAAGCATACGGACTGGCTCATTTAGGCGGGAGTATTCCCGCCTTGCTCATTCCTTCATGTGACTACTGAAGTAGCTAGTGCCTTGTGCGTGTAGCCTTGCTGTTAGTGCGGGTAGCCTTCCCTGATGGCTTGTATCCGCAACTGCGGGAACAGGCGGGGTACTTCACCATTGGGAGGCTTTCCCCTGCGGGTACAGCTGGCGTACTGCGCGTAAGGTTTTCTGAGCATGGTGGGTCCTGCGGGAGCAGTTGGTCGTTGCGCAGACGTCCCTGTTCAAGGTGAGTCTTGCGGGTCCAACTAGGCTCTGCTGGGACCTACCTCTTCACAACTTATAATAATAATAATAATAATAACCAACCTTAATATGAAGAGTACCACCACCAAATTCACTCCCACTTTTATTATGCAACTCCAACCACGCACTATTCTCATAAAAACAAGACCCTTTCCAATGCAAACCCGAATTATTCGCAACCGCTGCGGCGCCGACAAAGCTCGGAAGGAGATCGGCGGCCCCACGGAGCGAGTTGAGGATCGGCCAAGAAACTTGGCGTGGCAAAAGTGGGAGGATATCCGTTGGTCAAATTAGTGGCTTAAAAGCTTGTACCCTTGGAGTGTAAGTATAACTAAGGATTAAGATGATGGTTATGATTAAGGGTTTGAAGATGAAGATTGAAGCCATTGAAAGACGTGGATTGTAGATGCAGTTTGTGGGTTGTCGAAGTGATTAAGGATTGGTTTGATTGGTTTGGTACTTTGGTCGTCTAACTTTGTTATGTTTTGTGATTGTGAGTTTGTTAGTTAGTTCTATGTTTTGGTTTGTTACTAGAATACTCCCTCGGGTTTTGAAAATTCCCAAAACGTCCTTTTTGTCACGAGAATTCGAGAAAATGTTCATCTGACTGGTGTCAATCTCAAATCCGTCGGATCTGATTGTTTAAAACGCCACGTGTGAAAGAAATTGGTGAGGGCCGACGGAAATTTTGTGGGTTCCGACGAAATTTTTGCAATGTCAGACAAGGTTGACACGTGGTTTCTTATAACAGATTGACGATGTCGTTGTTTGACATTTTTACACATTTGACGGATTTGAGATGGATATTAAATGGTCTTTTTGGTAAAATGAATGTTTTCTTGACTTTTCGTGATAAAATAAGCATTTTCGATATTTACCTTGAATTTATCGGTATTTATTTCTGTCACCTGGCAAAGTTTGGTGGCACAATTAGTTAGGTGTGTGCCTTTAGTTAGTGTTTAATGCATTTAGATTCCGATCCAGGGTTTAGTTTTTGAAGGTCTAAAACACATTATAAAATTAATTTGATTGTTTTAGTTACTTTCATGACCTTTTTGAAGTTAATAGGTGTAAATCAAAATAGTAAAACTATGTTATGTTGAGGTACCATTCAATAAAACTCATTTCTCTTATTTAATGATACAAAATAGGGGTAGTTGGGTTGTATATTACATGATGTGGTGTAATTTATAAAAGTTGAAGGATTATTTTTTAAAAGTAGAAGAGAATAATTAAAAAGTAATTTATTTATAAGTCATGTTATTTTTGTGTTATCGTCTTTAAAATGCTCTTTCTTAATAAAATGTCTCAGGATTAAATAAGTTTTAAGGATTTAAACTATAAAACAGTCTCAAACAAAGAATTTACATTTAAGTCCGTCTACACTTTAAAAGTTTGACATTACTAGTTGTTGGGTCCATGCAATCAAGTCTAGATCTTTCTTACAAACAAACTTGGCTCTCAAAATTAGATGGAATAATCTTGTACAAAGTTAATGTTTTACTTCATCCAAAGATTTGTGTCATTTTGTAACTTGTAACCAAACTTAGGTTTCAATATGATCGGTTTTACTATTCAAAAGGGGGTAATAACGTAGCTTGTTGCCCGTCTACCTGACTCTCTATTGTAATTGAATCATTTTATTAAATAAAACCACACTTAATAGCGTTCATTAAGCGAAGGGCAAAGCCAACATTATCAATAAATTTGGGTCATTTTGTAAACTTAAAAGTTAATACTGTTTTATTAAGCTAGGGGCAAAGTCATAATATTATCTATAAATTTGGGTCATTTTGTAAACTTGTAACAGAAATACGAAAAAATACAAAAAGATCGATAACTCCCATTATTATTACTTGGTAACGGAAGAGTGCACGGATATCAAAATATATGTCACTGTCACCTTGTTAACAAAACACAAATGAATGTATCAACCGGGCCTACTTATGAAACAAACATTTTACTACCGAAGAATATAGCATTAATGTTGTACCATGTGCTAACAATAAATAGCGGACCAAAGATTTTTTTCGAACATGTTGGTATTTTTCGAGTGATTGGACGCCTCTTAACTTGATGTTTGGGATTTTCAGTTCGGTTCAGTCATGTAAATAATTTGTTGTCATCCATACAACCATGAGATACAGTAAGGTTGTTGAGGTAATAATAAAAGGTAACAAATCAGTAGTTATTCAGAACAAATAACTAAAATACTTTATCGAACTTGATACGTTCATTTTATGCTTCACTTTGTTTTTCGAATGTCATGTATAGATTGATCTTTCTGAGGTCGATGTACTAAAATCTCGAAAGTCAATTGAAAGTTCATAAAATACTCTCTCTCTCTCTCTCTCTATATATATATATATATAGAGTATTTGGTCAAGTCGGTTGAACCCATACCCTACATACTTGGTCCGCAACTAATAATATAGCATATATGATGTAAAAATCATTTCCCTCTTAATGATCCCAATCAAATAACTTTTGGCCTCCAACTAACCCTCTTAAAAAATCAGTAATCTTGGGTTGAAAGGTAGTTAAAAGGTTGTTAGTTGCTTGATGTGTAACATCAATCTCTCTTGCAGTGGGAGCCCACTTGAAACACCACTTCCCGTCCACATTAGTTGCAGATGCTGCATGTGTTAAGCATGCCGTCAACATTCATCCTGAGCCAGGATCGAATACTTCATGAAGTTCATAGTTGCATTTCCTATAGCTTCCTTATTCGTAGACAAAGTGGATTCAGAATTGTCTTTCATTCCAAGACCTAGAGATGATCAAATAAACCGGTTCCTGGAATCGAACCGGTGGACCCGAACCGGAACCGAACCGGTTCCTACCCGTTTTTTGTAGGAACCGGACCCTATCTGATTCAACCCGATGATCCGTGACCGGTTCTTGCATTTCTGAGTGGGGGCGGGTAGGAACCGGAACCGAACCGGAACCGGTTCCTAACCAGTTCTAGCCGTTGGATCGAGTATAGCCGTTGGAAACCGTTTTTTTTGGCCGTTTTTTGACCGTTGGGGTCAAAAATAGCCGTTTTTTGGCTCCCCCAAGCACCCCACTACTAGTATAAATAGGTATTTGGTGTCTTGGGTTCATCACAACACTCAAAACGCAAACCCGAACGCAAAAAAATACAAAAAAACGCTATTACAACGTTTTGAGTTCTCTAATATCTTGTTTTCTCTTCTTTTATATTCATATTTGTTGTTATGGCTGCCTCACAATCATCGGTTGGTCAAGGTTCCAACGCCGAACCAAGTTTCGTTCGTATTGTACCTCATAATCGTAATCAAGAGATTTGGTGCAATTGGGATTTGGTTGAATTGAGTGACCATTCATTGAAGGCTCGGTGCAAGTTTTGTGGGGTTTATTTAAACCCACTTTCGAATTCAAATCTGAAGAAACACATCGAAAAACCGTATTGCAAGGCGTTGAAAAAGAACGTCGATTCGCAACAACGCAAATGGATAGTGAAGGCGGAATATTTACATACCAAATTGATCGAGTTCAAGATCGTATGGCGAAGTTTGTGATTCAAGAAGCTTTGCCGTTTAGCCACTACGACAACCCTCGCTTAACCGCCATGATTCGAGATACGCTTCAACCACAATACACTCACGTAAGTCGTCATACTCTTAAACGTTATTGTTTAAAATTGTGGAAGAAGGCCAAAGAGGTACTAATTGCATATTTAGAAAATATAAATACGGGAATAAACTTAACTAGTGATGTTTGGTCGGCTCCACATGGTCTACCCGAATCTTATCTTTGTGTCACCGCTCATTGGGTAGACCCGTCATCGTGGGAAATGATGAAACGCACCATTGCTTTCGAACTCTTTGAGTATCCACATACGGGAGATAATTTGTTTGAAATTTTAGAATATGTTATAAAAACTTATAAACTAGAAAATAAAATATTTTCAATGGCATTTGATAACGCGTCGAATAATACATCGGCGGTTGATAAATTAAAATTAAAATATACGCCGATTTGCAATGGTGTATTTTTTCACTCAAGGTGTGTTGCACATATCATTTATTTAATCGTGCAAGACGGACTTGCTTCGGATGAGGTTACATCGGTTATAAACGATTTTAGACTAATGATACATGAAGTTTTTAAGAAAAGTAAAAAAAGACAAATGGAATATAGAAAATTTTGTAAAGATACGGGAAGAAAAGCTTTGGGAGCTAATGTAACACCCCGACCAAAGGCGGATTATACATCGGGGCGCCACATATTGTTTCATTACTCGTGACACTATTGGGTGTCAATATTTAATAAATACATTCATTCGCGCACGCGCAAAGTAAAAGTAAGATAACATAAATCATCATAAATCAATATATTATAAATCAAAATATTCGAACAGCAATAGCTTGTCTTGATACATTTTAATCTAGGTCCAAAATAAAGAAAACTTCCTATGTGTCCACAAGCTCCAAAACAGCTACTGCAACCCTGAACATGTGTTAAAATAAACGTCAAACACTTGCGTGTTGGTGAGAAATCAAGTTTAATACAATACATAGATAACCATAAATCTGCGCGCAACATGTGTATGTCTGGTTTTCAACAAGGGTGTAATCTGATCGGGACCAACTCTAAGATTCATAAGACTGCCAGTGCTCACAATTGAGCTCACAAACAAGACAAACTGTGCATGTGCAAACAAAAGAGAAAATCATAAACGATAGTTCTCCCGTGTTCATCTAATGGTACCATGAGAACTGCGGAATAGACCGACAAGACGGTTAATGATCCACACATACAAATAAACAGCCAAGTCTACGTCCTCAACACATGGGATACTGCGCGACTAAAGTTCATAAACAAGTTTAAGACTCTAAGTTTGTATGAACACATGAACATCCCAAAACATTAAAAGCAAAAAGGGATTAGGTACGAGATTACTCACTTGATAAACGATGCGGTGTAAGATAAAGCAAGAACCAACTTTAAACAAGCACAAGTTAACCTATAAATAAGATTATTGTTTTAATGATTTGTTTTAAGTCTTGATTATAAGTTAGCATAATTAATAAGTAAATTATATATAATATATATATTACCGGAAAAGCAGGGCAGAACAGGGAGGAAGACGGAGGCAGAGAGGAAGACGGCAGAGAGAGCAAGGAGCAAGAGAACAGGAGAGATTAAGTGTTTTGTGTGTGTAGTGTTAAAACATTATTATTATTTATAGGAAAACCCTAGGAGACATAATCCCTAGAAAAGGGGAAAAGATCTTTAACAGGATCAAGCAAAAGATATCAAAAAGCATAAGAATCCAAAAGCAAAAGATATGGAAAGATATGGCAGCTGCAGAGGCAAGATAAAGCTGTCAGGGAACAGTAAACAGGCATGGGCGGTTCAGATAAAGGTACAGGTCAAGCATGGAAAAAGCAGATCTCCAAAGATAATGTCAGTCACTTTTTCTGCCAACCAATGGGGTTGGTGCGCATGCTGCGCCAAAAGTGGCTTTTCAGACATAAAGCAGATTAGGTCAACAGCACAAAAGATAAGACGACACAAAAGCAAACGGCTAGATTAAACAGAAGAAAACTCAAAGGGTTTAGCGCGAGAAGGCTGACACAAAAGGTCAAGAGAGCGCGAGCGCGAAGGCAGACAGAACTAACCTTAACGCGTCGCGGAAAGAACTACATTTCTAAGCGCGCCGCGGGAAGAATCACATTTCTTAGCGCGCCGCGGGAGGAACTAAAATTCCTAGCGCGCCGCGGGAAGAACTATAATTCTTCGCGCGTCGAGGGATGAACTACGATTCTTAGCGCGCTGCGAGAAGAACTACAAATCCTTAGCGCGTCGCGGGAAGAACTACCGTTCTTAGCGCGCTGCGAGAAGAGTTCGTTTCGCGTATCGCTGAAACAGGTGGTCTTCACGCAGGATTCCTTGTAAGGGGTCTGGCGCGTGGAGCTGCGCAGACAACCTTAGGCGGGAAGAACCAAAGGACAAGCAAAGAGTTAGAAGAAAAAGAGGGAAACAAGGCGTAAGGGCGGGACGGCGACAAGAGGGAAAAGAAGGCGGAAAGAGAGAAGGAGAGGGACGGGACGGCGGAAAGAAAGAGAGAGAAAGAGGCGGGAAGGAAAATATATATATTATTATTAAAAGTAAAATATAAGTATAAATAAATATTAAATCATAAAAGAAAGAGATCGGGTCAGAGAAACGGGTACCTGGGTCGGGTCGGATCGGGGCAGATGTCACAGTCTCCCCTACTTTAAGAAATTTCGTCCCGAAATTTATCTCGAAGTAGGTTGCGCAGAGAACAGGTGCGGGTACTTGATCTTCATTTGATCTTCCCTTTCCCATGTAAACTCGGCTCCGCGCTTGGACTCCCAGCGAACTTTCACGATAGGGATACGACTGCGCTTGGTTTGCTTTACCTCGCGATCCATAATCTCAACGGGCTTCTCAACGAAATGCATAGTTTCATCAACTTGAACTTCATCAAGTGGAATGTGAAGGTTCTCGTCAGCTAAACACTTCTTGAGATTGGATACATGGAACGTTGGATGCACATTACTGAGCGCGGGCGGCAGGTCAAGTCTGTAGGCAACTTTTCCCACACGCGCGAGAATCTTAAATGGTCCAACATAACGAGGAGCAAGCTTACCTTTCTTCCCAAAGCGGACAACACCCTTCCAGGGCGACACCTTGAGGAGAACAAGATCACCAACTTGAAATTCGAGAGGCTTCCGCCTACGATCTGCGTAACTCTTCTGTCGGCTTCTGGCAGTCAGCAGATGATCACGGATCTTGGCGATTTTATCGGTTGTCTCTTGAACAAGTTCGGGTCCTGTGATTTGAGTTTCTCCCACTTCGCTCCAACAAATCGGGGAGCGGCACTTACGACCGTAAAGTGCTTCAAATGGGGCCATACCGATACTGGAATGATAGCTGTTATTATAAGAGAACTCGATCAAAGGCAGGTGCGAATCCCAATTACCTCCAAAATCAAGAACACAAGATCGGAGCATATCCTCAAGAGTTTGAATAGTTCGCTCAGACTGACCGTCAGTCTGAGGATGATATGCCGTACTCATGTCCAAGCGAGTTCCTAGTGCAGATTGGAGAGATTTCCAAAAGCGAGATATAAAACGGCCATCGCGATCGGATATGATGCTCAAAGGAGTACCATGGCGGCAGACAATTTCCTTGACATAAAGCTGCGCGAGTTGCTCAACACGGTAGTTTTCACGAATGGGCAGAAAGTGAGCAGACTTAGTCAAACGATCCACTATTACCCAAATGCTATCATGTTTGCTTGCTGTCAAAGGTAACTTGGTAATAAAATCCATCGCTACACATTCCCATTTCCACGTAGGAATTTCTGGTTGTTCGAGCAAACCAGATGGGCGTTGGTGTTCAGCTTTCACTTTAGAACAAGTCAGACATTTAGCTACGAACACAGCAATATCCTTTTTCATACCGGGCCACCAATAAGTAATGCGCAAATCCTTGTACATCTTATCAGCGCCAGGATGAATAGAATACCGAGATTTGTGCGCTTCACTCAGGATATCAGCGCGAAGATTCTCATCAAAGGGAATCCAGATGCGATTGAGATAGCAGAGAATTCCACTCAGATTAGGGACAAAATGCGCTTCCGCGCCACACGCTAACTCGGCGCGAAGGTTACCATTACTGATGGATGCGCGCTGCGCGTCACGAATACGCGATTCAAGGTTGCTTTGAATCGGCGCGAAGTGAAGCTGGGTGCGCGGCAAGATACAGTTAAGTTGGCAGGGTTTTCGGCTGAGCGCATCGGCTACCACATTAGCCTTACCAGGATGATACCGGATCTCACAATCGTAATCGCTGATGAGTTCGTTCCATCGGCGTTGCCTCATGTTGAGTTCCTTTTGATCAAAGATATGCTGAAGGCTTTTATGGTCAGTGTAAAGGATACACTTAGTACCATAAAGGTAGTGTCTCCAGATCTTCAAGGCAAAAACAACTGCACCAAGTTCGAGGTCGTGAGTTGTATAATTCTTTTCGTGAACCTTAAGTTGCCTTGATGCGTAAGCGATAACCTTGCCTCGTTGCATAAGAACACAACCGAGACCTTGGTTGGATGCATCGCAATACACGACAAAATCATCATTACCCTCAGGTAACGCAAGAACAGGAGCTTCACACAACAATCGCTTGAGCGTTAGAAAGGCTTCTTCTTGCTTCGAGCCCCAAATATACGGTTTACCTTTGTACGTTAGAGCTGTTAAAGGCAAAGCGATCTTCGAGAAGTTCGAAATGAAGCGCCGGTAATAACCAGCTAAGCCCAGAAAGGAACGGATCTCGGTAGGAGAGGATGGCGTGATCCAGTTCTTGATTGCTTCAATCTTGGATGGGTCGACATGAATACCCATCTTGTTAACAACATGGCCAAGAAACTGTACTTCATCCGACCAAAATTCACACTTGGAAAGCTTAGCATAGAGTTGCTCGGTTCGAAGCTTTTGCAATACCAATCGGAGATGTTGCTCATGCTCGGCCTTGGTCTTAGAATACACCAGAACATCATCGATAAACACAATCACGAATTTATCCAAGAAAGGCCTACACACCCGATTCATTAGATCCATGAAAACGGCGGGTGCATTGGTTAAACCGAAGGACATGACCAAGAATTCAAAATGGCCATAACGAGTTCGAAAAGCAGTCTTCGGAACATCTTCATCGCGGATGCGCAACTGGTGATAGCCAGAGCGGAGATCGATCTTGGAAAAACAAGAGGCACCTTGGAGTTGATCAAAGAGGTCGTCAATACGCGGTAAAGGATACCGGTTTTTAATGGTGAGTTTGTTCAACTCGCGGTAATCAATACACATGCGAAACGATCCATCTTTCTTTTTAACGAACAACACCGGAGCACCCCAGGGCGAAGAGCTAGGGCGAATGAATCCTTTAGCTGTCAACTCTTGAAGTTGGCTTGCCAATTCTTGCATCTCAGCGGGCGCAAGACGGTAAGGAGATTTAGCTACGGGGGAAGCACCAGGGACAAGATCAACACGAAACTCGACTTCACGAGCAGGAGGAATACCAGGAAGATCATCAGGAAAAACTTCAGGGAAATCACGCACAACAGGGATATCGCGAAGCTTCTTCTCTTCAGCAGGTTTAACCACATGGGCTAGAAATGCAATACACTTCTTCCGCATGAGCCTTCGGGCTTCGGCGCAAGACATAAGTTTAAGACCGCGGGAGGGTTTTTCGCCGTAGATATGAAGATCACCATTTTCTCGAGGTATGCGAATCATCTTCTTGGCGCAAATAACTTCGGCGCGATTATGCGAGAGCCAGTCCATACCAATGATAACATCAAAGCTCCCAAGAGGCATGGGGATGAGGTCGATCAGAAAATCGTTTTCGTTAAGGTTAAGCGTGCAATCTTTAATCACTGAGTTTATTAAAACAGTTTCGCCATTAGCCAATTCAACTGAAAAATCTTCTTTTAAATCGTTGCGCGGTTGCGCAAGCTTCTGCTCGAAGGCGCGAGAGATAAAACTTCGATCGGCGCCAGTATCAAAAAGTACAGAAGCATAAAATCCGTTAAGCAAAAATGTACCATTAACTACGTCATTATTCGCTTGCGCTTGGTGCGCGGTTATGTTAAAAGCTCGTCCACGCGTTACTTGGTTTGAAATCTGGTTCACCGGATTCGCTTGCGTAATCTGAACTTGTAGCCTTGGGCACGCGTTCCGGAAATGACTGGGATCACCGCAGTTAAAGCACGATCTGGGTCGTGGGTTTTGGTAGGTTAGTTGTGGGTTCTGCGGGTAGACTGGTGGTGTTGGCGCAATTGGATTGGCGAGAAGGACTCTACAGTTTTCTGCAAGGTGACCAGCGCGGCCACATCGGGTACAAAGTCGACATGGGACTTGAGGTGGGTGGTGGAGTCTACAGGTTGGGCAAAAGGGATGGTTTCCTGTGTAAGGTTTCTTAGTTGGCGGGGCAGGGAGTGCTGGATTGGTTAAGGCATAGTTGTGGGCTACAGGAGGTGTTGGGTAAGCTGACAGAGGGTTAGGCGCGTAAACTGGGGGTTGGTAGATGGGTTGCTGGACAATGGGCATGTTGGTAAGCGCGTAAGCTTGTCTGCGCCTACGTTTCTGGTTATGGTTTGAGGGTTCAGGTTTGGTTTATGCGGGTTCATGGACAGTTTTGGTGGGTTTGGTCTTCTCAGTTCCCCGCAGGAACAGGGTTCCTGCTCTGACATGGTTGTCGCTGAGCACAGCGGCCAACTCGATGGCGTCAGAGAGGGTAACTGGGTTTCTGGCCCATACAGAATCTTGAATTTCCATGGGGAGACCCCCAAGGAATTTCTCGATTGCTCGGCGTGAAGGGGTAACAAGGTGAGGGACCAGTAAGCTTAGCTCGTGGAAGCGCGTCGCGTACTCGCGCGCTTCACCGCTGTATTGCTTCAAGTTCCAGAATTCTTCCTCCAGGCGCTTAACTTCGTTGGGAGGGCAGAATTCTCGCGTCAGAATTTCCTTAAATTCCTCCCAGAGCATGCTGGAAGCAGCTTCTGCGCCACGCGCATGAGCTACTCCATTCCACCATGTAAGCGCTCTGGATTCCAGGACACTGGAAGCATATAGGGTTCGTCTGTCTGAGGGGCATTGGGTGTGGAGGAAAGTGTTTTCTATTTTCTCAAGCCACTGGAGCATCACGGTGGCTCCTTCAAGACCTGTGAACTTTGGAGGGTTACCCGCGTTAAAGGACTTAATGTTGTAACCAGAGGTGTTGGTATTGTTTTGGCTCAAAGCTTGGGCTATTGCGGCGGCCATTTCCTGGGAACGTTGCTGTCTACGCATGCGCGAGGCTTCTCTTCTCTGAAATCGGCGAGATAGCGGAGGCATTCTATAAAAATTTTAATTTTTAGTTAATATCTTGGTTTTATCGCAAAGTATAACTTTATAAAGCTTGGTTTCGCAGAGTTAGATACTATCAAAAGTTAAAGTAGATTAAATGACCCTAAATGCAGGCTTAATAAAGGTAACAAATTCGAATCAAGAATCGACAATTCATGTATCACCATGACTTTCCGAATTCCCAATTTAAAATATACGAGCAAACAAGTATTGGAGATTGACGATTCATGTATCACCATGACTTTTCAATCTTCAATATAAAATATACAAGGAAATGAGTATTGGAGGTTGACAATTCATGTATCACCATGACTTTTCAAGTCTCCAACCTCAGAACATAATCGTAAATGGAAATTGAAAATCAACTATTCATGTATCACCATGACTTTTCGGATTTTCAAACCCAACAAACGAATATGTAAGAAAAATCAATAAAAATCGAAATTCAACAAAAATCGAAATATCGCGAAATAAAACATAAAATCATATACTGCGCAAGCGCGAGCATATTCATAAATAACGAGTAATTAACAATAAGCGCGCAAACATGAGATTTCTCTCATGCGCGAGAAGGGACTCTTAGGTATTCTAGGCCGTTACGTCTAACCACCTATCCTAAAGTCAACGAGCTCTGATACCAATCTGTAACACCCCAACCAAAGGCGGATTATACATCGGGGCGCCACATATTGTTTCATTACTCGTGACACTATTGGGTGTCAATATTTAATAAATACATTCATTCGCGCACGCGCAAAGTAAAAGTAAGATAACATAAATCATCATAAATCAATATATTATAAATCAAAATATTCGAACAGCAATAGCTTGTCTTGATACATTTTAATCTAGGTCCAAAATAAAGAAAACTTCTTATGTGTCCACAAGCTCCAAAACAGCTACTGCAACCCTGAACATGTGTTAAAATAAACGTCAAACACTTGCGTGTTGGTGAGAAATCAAGTTTAATACAATACATAGATAACCATAAATCTGCGCGCAACATGTGTATGTCTGGTTTTCAACAAGGGTGTAATCTGATCGGGACCAACTCTAAGATTCATAAGAATGCCAGTGCTCACAATTGAGCTCACAAACAAGACAAACTGTGCATGTGCAAACAAAAGAGAAAATCATAAACGATAGTTCTCCCGTGTTCATCTAATGGTACCATGAGAACTGCGGAATAGACCGACAAGACGGTTAATGATCCACACATACAAATAAACAGCCAAGTCTACGTCCTCAACACATGGGATACTGCGCGACTAAAGTTCATAAACAAGTTTAAGACTCTAAGTTTGTATGAACACATGAACATCCCAAAACATTAAAAGCAAAAAGGGATTAGGTACGAGATTACTCACTTGATAAACGATGCGGTGTAAGATAAAGCAAGAACCAACTTTAAACAAGCACAAGTTAACCTATAAATAAGATTATTGTTTTAATGATTTGTTTTAAGTCTTGATTATAAGTTAGCATAATTAATAAGTAAATTATATATAATATATATATTACCGGAAAAGCAGGGCAGAACAGGGAGGAAGACGGAGGCAGAGAGGAAGACGGCAGAGAGAGCAAGGAGCAAGAGAACAGGAGAGATTAAGTGTTTTGTGTGTGTAGTGTTAAAACATTATTATTATTTATAGGAAAACCCTAGGAGACATAATCCCTAGAAAAGGGGAAAAGATCTTTAACAGGATCAAGCAAAAGATATCAAAAAGCATAAGAATCCAAAAGCAAAAGATATGGAAAGATATGGCAGCTGCAGAGGCAAGATAAAGCTGTCAGGGAACAGTAAACAGGCATGGGCGGTTCAGATAAAGGTACAGGTCAAGCATGGAAAAAGCAGATCTCCAAAGATAATGTCAGTCACTTTTTCTGCCAACCAATGGGGTTGGTGCGCATGCTGCGCCAAAAGTGGCTTTTCAGACATAAAGCAGATTAGGTCAACAGCACAAAAGATAAGACGACACAAAAGCAAACGGCTAGATTAAACAGAAGAAAACTCAAAGGGTTTAGCGCGAGAAGGCTGACACAAAAGGTCAAGAGAGCGCGAGCGCGAAGGCAGACAGAACTAACCTTAACGCGTCGCGGAAAGAACTACATTTCTAAGCGCGCCGCGGGAAGAATCACATTTCTTAGCGCGCCGCGGGAGGAACTAAAATTCCTAGCGCGCCGCGGGAAGAACTATAATTCTTCGCGCGTCGAGGGATGAACTACGATTCTTAGCGCGCTGCGAGAAGAACTACAAATCCTTAGCGCGTCGCGGGAAGAACTACCGTTCTTAGCGCGCTGCGAGAAGAGTTCGTTTCGCGTATCGCTGAAACAGGTGGTCTTCACGCAGGATTCCTTGTAAGGGGTCTGGCGCGTGGAGCTGCGCAGACAACCTTAGGCGGGAAGAACCAAAGGACAAGCAAAGAGTTAGAAGAAAAAGAGGGAAACAAGGCGTAAGGGCGGGACGGCGACAAGAGGGAAAAGAAGGCGGAAAGAGAGAAGGAGAGGGACGGGACGGCGGAAAGAAAGAGAGAGAAAGAGGCGGGAAGGAAAATATATATATTATTATTAAAAGTAAAATATAAGTATAAATAAATATTAAATCATAAAAGAAAGAGATCGGGTCAGAGAAACGGGTACCTGGGTCGGGTCGGATCGGGGCAGATGTCACAGCTAATTGGGATGTACCTCATCGATGGAATTCCACTTACATAATGTTTCAAAGTGCTTTGGAACAAAGAGAAACTTTACAAATGTTTCATTCTAGTCTTGCCGAGAATGATTTGGCAATCCCCTTTTCAAATGAGAAATGGGAAATTATCAATGACTTATCGACTTTTCTTGAAGTTTTTAAAACATCAACTACGAAACTATCGGGAACGTATTATCCGACAAGTCCCTTGGTTCTTTCGGAGTTATTTTTAATGGTTAACAATCTTAAAGAATTTGAAAATAAAAGTCCAATGTTTTCAAACATCATATTACCAATGAAGTTTAAATTAAAAAAATACTTTCTTGAATTGCCACAGGTTTTTACTTGCGCCGCCACTTTAAACTCAATGTTAAATGTTACGGGGGTTGAATGTGTGATAGACGAAATTTTTTCAGCCTTAAATATGCATGAAGTTGACCCAAACTTTTCAACAGAGGCAAAAAATTATTTTAACTTGAATTTTAAATTTATGTATGACTTTTATTTAAATAAATATGGGTCAAACATACACATGCCTATGCCGGGGGGTCTTCATCAAGTTCAAGTACTACTAGAGTACGAGATCCCATGATTAGCCTTATGAACACCGTTCGCAACGTAACGGCTAAAAAACAAAGGGGTAACACCCCTTCAAGCGAACTAGGAAGGTATTGTGCAAATGATTACTCTACCGGTTTATCCGAAGAGGAATATGGCACTTTTGATGTTTTGGCTTGGTGGAAGGTAAAGGAAACCGAGTTTCCGATTCTTGCCACCATGGCCCGTGATTTACTAACCGTCCAAGCTTCTACGGTAGCTTCGGAATCTGCTTTTTCTCTTAGTGGCAGGGTAATATCGGTGAGAAGAACAAGACTAAATTCGGAGTCGGTGGAAATGTGCATTTGCTTAAAGGATCACTTGGACTCAATCGATCGTATTCAACACGTAACCACTCTCGAAGATGAAACACCACTTGATGTTCGAGTGCACGACGAACAAGAAGGCATTTCTACAAGTAATTCCGAGGAAGAAGTCGCCGCTCAATAATTACGACGAACAAGAAGGCTTTTCTAGAAATAATATGTCACAACTTTATATTTATAAGTTTAATGTTTTGTTAGTTTGTTTTTGAAGATTTTAAAACATGTAACCTTTTTTTTTTGAACTTCTTAAAGTAAATAAAATGAATTTTATGTTAATTGTTTTTTTTATTTTTCATGTTATACAAATACGAATCGTAGTTTAGAATCCAAATCGCAAACGAAAAACGAAAAAAAAAAAAAATTTTTACACTGTAACCGGTTGGAACCGGTTACAGTACAGGAACCGGTAAGAACCGGTTAGATAGGTTAGGGGTCCGAGGGTGGGAGAACCGGTTCGGTTCCCTAACCGGTTCGAGCCTGGAACCGGTTTAAAATGGGGTTTTGAATATAGGAACCGGTTAGGAACCGGTTCCGGTTCCTAGTCCCAAACCGTTTTGAACATCTCTACCAAGACCTAACTTGTATAGTTGTATGCATGCACTTCATATTTGCTTGGAGTTTGTTCCCAGAAAGATTTCTTTTACTAATGCGACTATAAATTTTATCATTGAATTTGTATCACTTGAGTGTTGAATTCATGTATAACACAATAAACAAGTTTCTGATACTATATAACACATAAAACACCTTTTTACCAAGTGTCACACAACACTAGTGCCACTTATGTAGACATGTTATTAATGGATTAAACAGGTTCATAAGATGTAAATATGTTGTAATCAGGCTGGAAACATGTTAAATGGTTTTGTGAGTGTAATAAATAGGTTTAATACGGTGGGTCAATGATAGAACCCAAATAATAAAAGACGGAATTGATAGATTAATCCAATTCGAGAAAGATTAGGTATCCGTTTACAAGTTTACAAGGTTAAAAACCCTTACTTTGATAAACAAAACATCGATGCCCTATAAACTACAATAAGAACATATAAATAACCCGAATTGTAGTAATAATTGAAGTGGTTACTTAGGCCCTTCGGCTTCCTTTAGCTCTTCATCTTCCTTGGACCCTTCAGCTCCCTTGGATTTGAAATGATTCGTATCAGTCAACCTTAACTAAACGTGTTAAACATGTTTACGCAAGCATGACCCATTTATTAAACAGGTTGGAGAGATAACCCAAAACCTAATTATTTTCGTTTTGTGCCCATGTTGTGTATCGGGTCATGTCGGAAATTGCCCCGCCAGATCCACTTAAAACTAACACGTAAATGCATTCTGACAGAATACATGTCGACATTTTATGAGCGATGTGCGTCGAGAACCAACAGTTTGTGACCATAGACTCGTCATGCTCGATGGTCAATATCCATATATCAATTACTAAAAGGCAGATGGTCACCAAATATTGTTTCTTATGGTTTTTCTTTTCACAAAAGAGTAGCAAACGTACAACATAAAGTTCATCAATTGTTTAGTGTACACTGAATATTCGCAAATAAGTAAACACATGAAATTGCACAATTGACCAGGAGAAAGTCAAAGAGTCTCGGATGCCACAAAGGAAGAGACAGACGACACACAGGGGAACCAATAACGCCTTTTGCCATCTCTGTGACCATCGTCTATCATTGCAAGACCCTCCTGTACACATAAATAAACCATTCATTACACACCAAAAAATGAAGAATAAGAAATAAAAAATAAAGAAAATATTAATAAAAATACGCGCTCACATCTAATAAAGTTTCAAGGGCATCAGTTGCACGACCAGTGGACCACGATAGACGTCTTTCCACTTCTTCAACTGTCACAAAACCTTGAGCCTAAAAAACAAAAAGTTGCATACTTTGTCAGCAAAGATTATTCTTACTAAAAATATGATAATAGTCAGAGATTTAAAAAAAAAAAAAAGAAAAGGAACATTGTTAATGAATAAAAGTTAACCTGGGCAAGCTCTAGAATTTCATTGTGATCTTTCTTCAATTCAGTCGGGACAGATCGAACAAGCTTTCGTTTTCCAACAGTAATCACTTCAAAACCACTACCTAAAACCTGAATAATCATGCTCATGTTATTACAACATTTGAGAAAAACAAGGTTGATCAACACCATTCAAATGATTTGTTTAAAGCGCAAAGACAGTACCTTTAATTTACTAATTGCACGCAAGCAATCGTCTTCAGATACTGCTTCACGAGCACCTTTTCTTCTCTGACTTAGCATCTTACAAAGTTCCTCTAAATTAATCAAGCCACCATTAATTGGTCTAGTAGCCAAGCAAATATCAACAATTTGCACCCCTGAAAATCCATATAAGTTTATTGAATGCCAATAATCACATGTTAAAGCAGATCATCAGAAGCAGAAACCATCACCTACCAAGTTCATAATAAAAATCACCAATTCCTAAAAGCTCGGCCCAGAACCCTTTATTTGATGCTAGGGGATCTACTCCTACTTTTGCACACATCTCGTGAAATTGTGATCTAAAAGCAGGATTCTTGCGGATGTCGTTCTGCAGTTAGCATAATAGAGTATGAACAATCAAAAAACTCACAATTGCTGTTAATTTTTCTTCCATTGTGAACAATCAGTTACTCGTGTTTAGGCCTGTAAACGAACCGAACCGAACCGAACAGATGATCGTTCATTTTGACCTTAACCGAACATGAACACGAACTTATAATCAAACAATTTCTTTTGTTCATGTTGTTTATTAAGAAAACTGGTTTGTTATTGCTCGTTCATGTTCGTTCTTTATAACCTAAGCGAACATAAGCAAACAAACAAACTTAAACAAACATAAACGAACACAAATGAACATAATTGACCGAAGTAAACAAACAAAATTTTAATTTGATGGACCATATTCCTTGACGAATACAAACTCTAGTGGATGATCATGATGATTTGTTTTCAACAAATAAAACTACTTACGTATTAATTAACACTTAAACAAACATAAATGAACGAACAAAATGTGCGTTCATGTTCACTCATTTAATTAATGAACAAAAAATTTGGTTCATGTTTGTTCGTTTAGTAATTAACTTGGTTTTAAAAAGTGTTCTTTAGGCGCACCGAAGCATGAAGCAACACAAGGTGACCAAAGTCCCAAAAGCGCAGGTGAAGCGTAATGTTTAGACAAAAAAAAGCTTTCTGAAGCGCGTGCCTTTTGTGCACGGGTCATTTTTATGCTTCAAAATGCTGTACCAAATACTTTTTATAGGTTATATATATGTATAATAATAGAAATTATGTACTAAATCCTATATAAAGCTTATTAATTTATAGCTAAATGTCGAGTAGGGGATGCTAAAAACAACCCATGTCATATATAGAACCATTATACAAAAACCTTGCGCGTCACTTACAAAAATCGGTGTGCTTTCGGTTCGTTTACAGGCCTGCTGCCCGTATACTACAACCAGGCAAAATGAAACTAAACTGTAACCTAATTAAGGTCAATGTTTCACAGCTGAATCATTAAAATACCAAATTATAGCTCATCATGTTGATGAAATCAACAAAATTAATAAGGTATATTGGTTTTTAATGATCCCAACTATTGCCTTTTGGTCACTGCTGGTCCCAACTAATGAACTGGCTACTGATTGTCCCAACTCTTAAAGTATTTGTTCCTAATGGTCCGCGACTAACTGCGTCCTAACGCCGTTAGTTTCAGTTCGCTGGAAAACGTTTTTGGCCGGAAAATTCAAATTTGTTGCTGGAAAACACCACCTGAACACACGCACCCACCGCCAATTGACTAACCACTAACCAACTACCACCACTTGAGCACCGTCAACCGATTCCGACGATGGTTCTAGGGTTTACAGCGACCTTAATAATTGGGGCTTTTACTAGAAAAATGTTCCTAAAGGTCCGATACGAAGTTAGCAAGATGTTTGGGACGAAAATGTTGAGTTTTCGGGAAAAAAAAAGTTGAGTTTTCTGGCCAAAACCGTTTTTCCGGCGACCTGAAACTAACGATGTTAGGATTCTGTTAGTCGCGAACCGTTAGGAACAAATCAGTAGCCAATTCATTAGTTGGGACAACAGTGACTAAAAGGTAATAGTTGGGATCATTAAAAACCAATATACCAATTAATAATAATAATACCTTATGTTTACGAGCAAAGTCTTCTAATTGAGACCTAAAGGTGGAGAGTTGTTCTTTCATAAGATCGGTTCGTAATTTGGCTACATTTTCTCCAAGTAATCGGTATTGATCCTGTATACATATATTACATATATATAACAATCATTCATCTAAATAATAAGAGTGCATAAATAAATAAATTGATTGATTCGAACCCTAGCAGCAGCGGCAGTCTGTAACCCACCGATTCCTGGTCTTCTTCGCATCTTTCGACTGATTCAATTCAATCTTTGATGATGATTCCAAGTGGGTTTATGCAGCAGATCTTTGTATAATTTGTATGTTTGTTGTCTGCAATCAAACTATTAATAAAATTAGGAAATCAGAGTGGCGCAGCGGAAGCGTGGTGGGCCCATAACCCACAGGTCCCAGGATCGAAACCTGGTTCTGATATTAATCAAGAGTGGCTTCCGCCTTTACCTTTTTAAAATTTACCACATGAATTCTAGCAGTGTTTTTACCTTTTTAAAATTTACCACATGAATTCTAGCAGTGTTTGGTGCCCCATTTTGACGATTTTTAGGTCAAACTATGAGCCAAACCATTAGTAACGATTTTTAGGTCAAACTGAGTTATTAAGATAATGTGCAAAGGGCCGCTTCAACGAATATGGAGGCCTAAATCGACACAAGATTTTGGGGTCTTTTCTTGACAATTGTTAAAAAAAAAGTTTGCTTATTAAAAGTTTTGAACTCATAGCATATACTTTAGTAACAACCAAGCCTACCACAACACTAATACATAACTTTGAGTTTACTTTACTCATTATAATATATCTATATATAATGTTTTTTTGGACTTGGGGGGCCTTAATTTAAGCGTGGGCCTAAAGCCCTAACTTGTTTTCGCTATCCCGCGAGCCACCCCTGTCAGTGGCGGATCTAGAACCAAATGTCAGGAGTAACGCTCAAAAAAATTTTTTAACCATATTTCATACAATGTAAACTACACAAATATATAAACACGATGATAAATAAATTTAAACACATAGGCAACATATTTCCCCCCTTTGGTTTTTGAAAACTTGAAATCGAGCCATCACATCCCCTTCTTTTACTTTATCAAGCGTTTCTCTTTCGACCACACAAATTAAAGCATTGTTTAAATACTCATCACCCATTCGATTGTGCAAATTCGTCTTGATAAGCTTCCTTTTAGAAAAATATCTTTCAATGGTTGCGGTCGCAACCGGTAAAACCAATGCCTAGCTTCAATATACAATAAACCAAAGGAAAAGTGGCGTGTTTTCCGGTTTCCACCATTACACGAGCAAGGTCACATATTTCACCTAATTTTGCAAATTTATCATCTTCCTATGAAGTGTGATAAAAGGTCGTAAGATCACTCGAAATACACCCTCTTTTTTCATTACTAAAGTCATTCAGATACACATTAGAGTATGCCACCCTCTTTCTTCATTACTAAATTGAGAAACTATAAGTCGAACCGTGAAAGAGGGTTCGAACCAGTGAACCACCTCTTCTCGGCTCCAGCGTGGAGTGGTGGAGGTTGCCTGGTCAGGTGACCAGAGGAGGAGAAAGGCAGCCTGATAGAGGGCAGCTCGCAACAACGCGGTGGTGTCTGTCACAGTGGTGGCAATATTTTTAATTTTGTTTTTAGTGTAACATATTTATTTTAAAGGTTAATGGGTATTGGTTTGGGCTTTACACCATTGTTTAGGCTTTAGTTGGGTTGAATTTTTAAATTGGTTGGGTTTAAAACGCATAGGACAACATTATTTTTTTTTCAGGGATAACGACACATGAAAACCGACCTAATTTTTTTTTACACTACCGACGAGAAGTTACGGGGTAACCCTATTACACTACATCCGCCACTGCAGGTGATCATATCACAAACGTACGCATCATCAAAACTGCGTCATAATTTAGTAGTATAATAATAGGTGTGATCATCTTGGCATAAGTTTGATATGTGCTGTTAATAATGCGTGGATATGATATGTTATAAGTTGTTTAATTTTGCCTTGATTGCAAATATGAGAAATACATGTATGTGCATTGCATTAGTTAAAAATATGGCATGACAAGTGATTATTGAGTTTTGACTCGTTATTATTTACAAATGGACTATGTGAATAAAAAGCTAGATTTCCTGGTGGTGCGACAAGTCACTACAGTACTCTATTTTTCATGAGTTATTTGAGGTTCACCAGTGTTCTTCGAGGCAAGTTTATAAACATTCTTTGTTGAACAATGCTGCTAAAATCTTCTTAGAAGATCCCTCAAGGCTCAAACATGTTACGTGATTGAACTTTTGTTTTTTAATATTGAAAAATCTCACGATATACACTTATGCCTATCTAGTTTCAGCCTGGTCCTGATTCGAGTTGTGGTATTAACGTTTCTTGACTGAGTTATTCTCAATTCTATCTATATATACGAAGAGATGTTTTGTGGTGATCAATGTTGTAAAACTCCTGAGTAGGCGGCCGAGTACTCCCTGATTACTCCCCGCCTAGATCGAGTACTCCCCGCCCGGTCAAGTACTCCTTAGGTATTTTCGAGTAATCCCCGACTACTCCCGAGTACTCGCGACTCCCCAGTTGACCACCTAGGACCGCCTAACGACTTTTACAACATTGGTGGTGATAACTATCCAGTTAAAAGACGTTATAGTAATCCCTAAAACACGACGTTTCTAAATTACAATAAAATCCCTCTTAAACTTACAACTTACACACGTGCTTATTTTTCGGCAATGCACAAACATACACATCATCAAAACTGCGTCATCGCTTACCCTTTTCGTCATTCTAATTCACAATGTGAATATGTTACTCGACTTTTGTAAATAATAAAACAATAAGAAAAGAGAAAAAAAAATCATAAATGGAAATATAATAATAATAATAAGGTGGGTCCCACACATGTAAAGAGAAACAGACAGAAGATGTTGTTAAGTTTAATTAGGGCTATCATCGTCACTTATTACTTGTTACTACTTGCCGCTTCTAAGCTTCGGCTGACTTTACTTTCTTATTTTTCATCTTCATCTTCATCTTCATCTTCATCTTGATCTTTCAGGTAGGGTTTCGATTTTTTTAAGGTTTTACATCTCTGAATTATTTTGATTTCCTTAAATCAATCTGTCTGTCTGTTTGTTTGTTCCTAGGATAGGATATGACAGAGCCTTCCAAAGTCATCCATGTTCGGAATGTTGGCCATGAGATCTCCGAGGTTCGTTTCATAATAATATTATTAATAATAATACTATTATTCTCACTCACTCACCCATTAGACGATATTCAGTCTGTAACAATAATTTAGTGGCGGATCCAGAAAATTTTTCTTCAAGCCGGTTTAAGGTTTATCACATAATAAAAGTTCTATACAATAACAGAAAAAAAAGGACACATAATATCTCAGCTGTTAATATTCATAATGCCTACAAGTCAAATTTAAACATTACTAATTGTCTAATTCAGTTAATATATTTCAACATAATTATTCGTTCATTCTAATTCTAATTTCAACAAATAAATAAATAAACAAAAATGGTTGAATCAAAACATGATATATAAGCAGTACAGTGAACTCGTGAAGGACTCAAGGGGAGGCGGTGTTCAGTGTTCAATATGTTCGATGTCCGGGGAGGGGCTAGGGGTTGTATTTAGTTATTAGTTAAAAAAATACACGCTGGCAGTGAGAATCGAACCCGGGCTCTCACATTAGGAAGGAGGATCTTGAACAAATAATTTGGGTGGGTCGGAGGATCTTGAACAAATAATCTGGGTGGGTCGGAGGATCTTGAACAAATAATCTGGGTGGGCCGGACTCTGGGAGGCCCAAGCTAAGAACCGCCATTGGGAATGTTTACCGCTAGACCAAGGTTTCACTTTGTGTATTGGTCACTCACAAAATATATATGGGTTCACTCTCATATATTATATAAGCGCTTTATATAACTGAATGGGTTCCTGTGAACCTGGTCCCGTATACGTAGATTTGCCTCTGTATCACATCAAAATAGGCTATTATCGATACTAAAACGATTACATACTTTTTCTGCAACATTCTTTTTGTAACTTTTGTGATTCGTAACATAAAACTTATTCATTTGAAGCATCTTCAATGCTGAGAAATGGTCTTTTATTATAATTCCTAAATATTTCATTTTCAGCCTGATCTGCTTCAACTATTCCAGCCTTTTGGAGTCATTAACAAACTAGTCATGCTCCGTGCGAAAAACCAGGTATTTCACTTTTTCATACGCGTTTTGTTAATTTCTTGTATTACATTTACATATGCTGCGGCTGCAGGCTCTCCTACAAATGCAAGATGTTCCTTCTGCTGTCAGTGCAATGCAATTTTATGCCAATGTGCAGCCAAGCATAAGGTACTACGACTTACAAAGAAATTAATCATACATATTTTTTGGGTGCTTTTGGTTTCCAATAACTTATAATATCATTTCAATCTCAGGGGTAGAAATGTTTACGTTCAGTTTTCATCTCATCAAGAGCTAACTACAATGGAGCAAAGTACTCAAGGACGGGTGGATGAGGTTTGTATTATTCAACCACCATTCTTTTAAATTGGCTGTTGCAGAACACCGATGTTTACTTAAAAAAGCAATCAACTTTTGAGCAGATTTTGCTTTAATAAACTTTTACAAGTTAATACTGCGAGCATTAGTTATCAAAAGCGAGGGAGGCGCTATTTCAGAGCACAGCGAGGGTTTAGCGCCTGGTGTTAGTCAAGGCGAGCATTTGAGAAAAAATTCTGATTTTTTCTGATTATAACTAATTGATAAGGATTAGTTGTAAAGTAGTCAAATTTATGTAAATCATTAACTAATTACTTAAAAAAAATCAGATTTACTAATTTTCTTTTAACATCATTGATAATTCTTGATTTATTTGTTTTATATATTCTAGTTAAGCTAGATTTATATAAATATCATTAGTTTTAAGATATTTTAATTTCTTTTTTTGTATTGGTTGTAGATGTATTTAATTGCTAATTGTATCAATTTTTAACTATATTTGGGGATTAATTTTTGTCTTATATTTATCTTATGCATCCTAATTAAGCTAGATTTATACAAATATCATTACTTTATACGGTTTTAAATATTTTTGTGCTGGTTAGATGTTTTTAATTACTAATAATTGCATTAATTTTTAACTATGTTTGGAGAGTAATACTAGTTTTGTAAACCTATTATACGCGCGTGCGCGCACACATATTATTGTTTTTATTGTTGCGTTTTTTTTTCAGGCCCTCACTTTTTTTTGCGCCTTGCTTTTAGGCCCTAGGCAAGGCCTATGCACGTTGAGTGCGCCTAACACCTTTGATAACTATGATTGCGAGCTTGTCATACATAAACATGTTTTGTAAATACTTCTACTAACGGAAGCTACCTTTCGCACTTCCATTTTGTATTATGATATTGAATTGTTAATGATGGATGGTATATCATCTGTTTGTGTGTAGGAGGTTGACATATATATTTTTATAATCTTCTGTTTCTCTTTCTTTCTTTCTATCTTCTTTTCTATCTCTATTCATTCTCTTCTCTTCTTCTCTTCTGGGTCGGAATGGATGTCAATAGCCCAATCGCATTCTTTTGGTCACCATTCACCATATGCTGTACCCTATAACTGTGGAAGTCCTGCATCAAGTTTTCTCTCCTCATGGATATGTCGAGAAAATTGTCACCTTTCAAAAGTCAGCTGGTCAGTCACCTTCGTCGTCTTTTCTTTTCATGTTGTTTTTCATATCACCATGCATTCGTTTACAGTTGTTTTTGCTTTCAACTTTGTAGGTTTTCAAGCACTAATTCAATTTCAGTTACGCCAAAGTGCTGTGGCTGCAAGAAACTCTCTTCAGGTATTATTATTATTATTATATTTGTCATTCAGTTGATAATGAATTAACATTAATATTTGCAATTTATATTTTCAGGGGAGAAATATTTATGATGGTTGCTGCCAGCTAGATATTCAGTTCTCAAAGTAAGTATCCAGTTTGTACTAGGGATGCGCTCGGTACCTAATTTTTTTCAAAATCTTGGTACTGATGCCGGTACCGAAACCGTACCGGTACTGGTATCGGTTCATTACCCGTACCCGTTTGCTCATCCCTAGTCTGTACCAGAATGTTTTGCTTATTTTCCCCTAACTGATATTGCTTAATTTCTTACCAGTCTTGAAGAGTTGCAAGTCAACTACAATAATGACCGCTCTAGGGATTTCACAAACCCATCACTACCTTCAGAACAGAAGGGCGGCAGATCCTCTCAAGTACGTTTTCATATGGGTTTTTTTTTTTTTTTTCTCAGTAGTTTAATGTCTCTTCTTATTGTTTGTGTTGTGCCAGTCTGGAGGATATGGAGATGCAGGAGGTATGTGCACCTTACAAGCAAGCCACACACCTATGCAGTTGATGCGTTGAAAAATCGAATATCGGTAAAGGACCGATTTTTGAGATATCGGTTATCGTTTTGGGGTATCGGTAAATTTAATATTATGCCGAATTTATATGTATACATGTATAAAAACGTAAACATATATAATATTAACAGTAACATCAAAAGTCAAAACTCATAAGTGTCAATTTTTGAAACATGATCTAATTGTAAGCCATGAAATCTTCCTCCGAGTCCACATCAACCAAGGCATCCAAAATATCGGTCAAATATTGGTTAAATATCTGTCTATATCGGTCAATATCGCTAATTGTATTGGTACCGATATTATGACCGATATTTTTCTTGGGGACCGATAACCGATATGCCGGCGATATTAACTGCATAGGCACACACATGTGCGTTTATTGTTCCTTTCATCTATGTTTATTTGATTGTTTTTTCTTTTGCTTTCAGTTGGATATCCACAGGTTGGTTCTTTTTTCCATAGTAAACAGGGAGTTATATGATCTGATATTTTGTAATCACTTATTTCCTATGCTGCATAATCATATCTTATTAATATTTATCACGCATGCATTTGTGTTATGGGCTGATGCTTTTATGGGATGTTTTTGTTATAACTTATTGGAACGCAGATGAATAATGCGGCTGCAATTGCGGCTGCATTTGGAGGCGGATTGCCCCCCGGAATAAGCGGGACCAACGACCGATGCACGATTCTTGCATCTAATCTAAATCCTGATGTAACGTCTTCCTCTTTTTCTTTCACACACATTCACTTATTGTAAGTTTCTATGTTTAAAGATGTTCACGGTTGATGATGATTAGCGGATAGACGAAGACAAGCTGTTCAACTTGTTTTCTCTGTACGGCAACATTGTGAGAATCAAGCTTCTTCGAAACAAACCGGATCATGCTCTTGTTCAGATGGGTGATGGCTTTCAGGCCGAGTTAGCAGTGCACTTTTTGAAGGTATTTTGTTTTTCCTTCTTTCTTTATTATAAAAAGGGTAATTTGTAGAATAGTAACAAAGTTTTTTGAAAGTGTTCCAATTAATTTACTCAAGTTTAAAAAGCCTTCCAATTAAGTACTCAATATTCATATATATTTTTTTAAGTTATAGGGTTTAACATGCTTTTCTTTTTCTTTTTTTTGCCTTTTTTTTTGTTTCAATGAGAAAATCTTTTTTATATTTTCTTCTATGTTGATGTGGAGCGGTGACGTGGATTGTATATATTTTTTTATTTTTAATATAATTAACGTTATTTTTAATTCTTAAAATATAGCTACATATATTTCAAATCCAGACCCCCATATATTCTCCTCCATTGCTTTCTTGACGCACAAAAAATTCTAATGAGGCTCGATTTGAAGATTTAGTGACCCGATTTGGGCAAAAATTGCATGAGTGACTTAATTGGAACACTTTGAAAACTTGGTTACTATTTTGTGACATTTTCCAAGTAGATTATTTATAAAGTGTTTTTGTATGTAGGGAGCTACGCTATTTGGGAAGCGTTTGGAGGTTAATTATTCAAAGCATCCGAATATTACAATGGGTGCTGAAACACACGAGTATTTGAACTCCAATTTGAACCGATTCAACCGCAATGCTGCTAAAAACTACCGTTACTGCTGCTCACCAACCAAAATGATCCACCTGTCGAGCCTACCCCAGGACGTGACAGAAGAGGAGATTATATCCCATCTTGAAGAACACGGGTGCATCGTGAACACAAAAGTGTTTGAAATGAACGGGAAAAAACAGGCTCTTGTTATGTTTGAGAGCGAGGAGCAGGCAACCGAAGCACTTGTGTGCAAGCATGCAACCACACTTGCGGATTCCATCATTCGTATATCCTTTTCTCAGCTGCAGACAATTTGATGCTGCTGCATGCTTTTGTCCTCACAAACCACTCGTCGTTTGTTTTTTTTCTTTCGTTTAGTGTGTGAATTTACTTGAGATTTTAGATCATGTTTGTACTAGTTTTTCTGTTTGCTTGTATTATTTATTTCGTCGTGCTGTTTTTAATCATTCTGCAGAATAAAAACTTAAATATGGCAGGTTCGTGTTTAATCATTCTGCAGAATAAAAACTTAAATATGGCAGGTTCGTGTTTAGCCGTTTAGAATAGATTCGAATTCTGCATTTTTCTGTGTGTATGATTCTGTGTACAAATGATTTCCTAATAGTCAATTAATATCATTTATGGAGCTGAAGCTTGATTTAGACTTATGTAGTGTTTGTACATTGTAGGATTTTGTGTGTTGAAAAAATGTAACGAAAACAAATCAAAGACGGTCTTTGGTGTAGGATTTACTGAGTGCGATGATGACATGTGAATACCGTTACATCTCTAGTAATAATAACTGCTAATCAAGGTTGTTATGCCTCTTAATCTTGTAGATGGGTATGTACGCATATATAAGAATTATATTGTTATACCTGTAGCATCTTTTGGTATCAAAAACAAGAAAACAAGCGGTATAAGCGTACACACAACTTGAATCCCGATCCCTAAACTAAGATTATCAAAGACGGTCTTTGGTGTAGGATTTACTGAGTGCGATGATGACATGTGAATACCGTTACATCTCTAGTAATAATAACTGCTAATCAAGGTTGTTATGCCTCTTAATCTTGTAGATGGGTACGTACGCATATATAAGAATTATATTGTTATACCTGTAGCATCTTTTGGTATCAAAAACAAGAAAACAAGCGGTATAAGCGTACACACAACTTGAATCCCGATCCCTAAACTAAGATTATCAAAAGAACCCGAAGAAATGTTCAAAACAGAAGCCAAAGTATCGCCAAAGAACGAACTCATTGCAGACCCAAAGTTGTTAACCGACATGTAGAGTGCAAACAGAGTCCCTTCGATTCCAGGCGGGCATAATTGTCCAGATAGGATCAGAAAAGGCATGAACCTGCAATCGCAAATCAACCCGTTACTCACTTTGACTTTTGATAGTCAAACACATTGATTTTGTTACAACAAATTATGAAAAAAATATACTTGAACTGGTTGACTACATCCGAGAAAGCGGACCCGAACAACACCATTACTTTGTCTGATATGCCATGCGAAACATTTATTCTAGAAACTAATATTAAGTCAAGAAGAGTCAGCTGTGCCAGAGTAATATGAGCAAACCTGCAAAACATGGGTCAGTTTAGAATCAGTTAGCAAGCTTTCTTTATACACTTATGATTTTTTTTAGAATTAATTACACAGATTGGCCGGCCCGTATTGCAACTTTAGTACTCAAATTTAAAAAATTACAACTTTAGATCAACTGATTGCACGAACGTAACACCGTTGGTCCTTAAATGGATGGAGGTTAACTTTTCAGTTAAACTTTTTAAAATGACCAAAATACCCTTGGAATACTAAAAAACATAAGACGGGCGTTTATGGAAACTATTAGTTTGGTTATTTCACACGCAATTAATGAAAAAGAAAAGTAACCACCGTCCATATGGCAACCACGGGGACTATCCGTGTAATTAATTCTTTCGTTAATATACACTTACATGAGAATCTTTCTTAATTTCATCTTCTTTAAGAAACAGTTGTAAGTGAATGATCCAAACATGAGGCCTATCCACCCATTAACACGTTCGGTCCCCAAAAACGAAGCTTCAAGATTCAGAACTTCGGTCTGGTAGTAGAACATAACATTTGACAGATTTGGAACAGTTACCTGTGCTAAGAAAAACCAACCCATTGGTCTGGCTTTCCAAATAATCTCTCAATCAGAAATAAGCAAATTATGGGCCCTTTCAAACAAGGACCAAATAATATGTTAAGAATTCAAGCTGTAATAAACAATGATACATATACTTTTTTGACCCGTTACAAACCCGCCCATTCGGTTTTTGAGTTTTGAAAACCATTCGGTTTCTGTTTCATCGGTTTTACCATAGTTATAACCTTTTTTGTTAATTAATTGATTAATTGGTTATTATACATTTGAGCTTAAAATATTTAGGTTACACTATTTATTAAATTCTTATAAATGAAAATCCGTAAATTTGGTTTTTTGATTTTAAATGCATGCAAAACCGAAGCAAAATTCGGTTTTTACAAAAACATAAAACCAAACCATCGTTTTTGTTTAATTTGGTTATTTCGGTTCTTTTTTTTTGGGCTACTCATTGGTTTTTCAGTTTCATGAGCAGCCCTAAATTATACATACAATTTTTCATAAGAAACTAAAGTAATAGAAGGTTTATCACGTTATACCTGAAGATAATCGGGCGTCGAATAGCATTAAACAACGTATAACCGGCCCGTTTAAAAGATTGGAACCAGTTTGACAGCAAAGATTCATCCTTTTCAGTCTCCTGATATTTACTTAAAATATTATTCAATATTTTCTTGCTACTTTTATGGCTCCTTTTTCTCATCAAAGTACCAGGTTTTGGCGGTGAAGCGGATTCGGTTGATAATCTAGCTTCATCTAAAATATCTATGTCAGAGTCATTAGAAGTAGAAAATTCAGGTAACTGTGAACTGCTTATAGAAGAACTGTCCGCCACAAAACGACATGAAAATAGTTGTACTGCTGGCAAAACAGAAAATAGTAAAAATATGTTGTGCATTTGAAAGTTGTTTAGTGCATATGTTCCAAACAAACTCCCACAGATTCCACCTAGAGCCATTGTCATCCATGATATTGCTTGCAGATCGCCAGAAAACGTAGCCCTAAACGGAAGTAATTTTGAAAAATAAAAATAATTAGCTGGCAGATAACAAAAACCTGTAAAAGAACCGAATGAACACAAACAGAGCATGTTCGAGTTCGTTTAACTTTGGCTGAACAAACGATCAAACACAAACAACTAAAAGAATGGGGTTTGCATGCTCGTGTTCGTTAAGAAATGTGGTGTTCGTGTTCATACGTTTAATTGAAGGAACGGTTGAACACGAACAAGTAAACAAACTGGGTTTTCTTGTTTGTGTTTGTTAGTTAAGAAAATGAGCATGTTCGTTTATTTCGCTCGTTAAAGGTTTAAATGAATGGTTCACGAACGTTAATGAGCGTGCATAAACGAACATAGATGAACGAACATAACTAAGATAAAAACCATTTAAAAGTAAATGTTAACAATAATGTGTGGGGCATAAAAAGGTTATTAAAACTAGACTAAACTGTAATGAGCCTAAAAGTTTTAAATGAATATATTAGTGAACGTAAAAGAACAAACTTAAACAAACATAAGCTAAGAACATAAATGAACATTAACAAACGAACATAGACGAATTTAAACAAACGAACAATCACGAACATAAATGAACGAACGCAAAATGTGTTCATGTTCGTTCGTTTAACTAAATAAACAAAACGATTTGTTCATGTTCATTCCTTTATTAACTAAATGAACACAAACAAACTTCCCATCAAACGATTCACTGAGCGTTTGGTTCGTTTACATGCCTATTTTACTCGAAACTTTATGCATAAATTATCCATAAATAACTTTTTTTTAAATCCTAGACAAAAGAACATACTTTTCATGCCTAGCTGCCTCTGTAATCATTGCATCAATTACAACATCCGCCATTGCAGATCCCATGTTTTGCAATAACAATAATATCATAAGTTGATGTTTGGAATCCCTTAAAGATTCCCAGGATCCAAGAATCAACCACGGAAATAAGGAAAACAGAGTTGCAATGACTAAATAAGGAATCCTTTTTCTTCCTTTGATTGGAATACAATCTGATATTATTCTGCACCAAGTTGAGCAACTGTTTAGTTCAACTTAATAATTAATGTCAATAAATCTATGAATTAACAGTTAGATGAACACCCACCCGAATATTGGTTTTATGCTCCATGGAACAAATGATATGGATGTTACAAACTGAGAAGCAGAAGATGATAACTTTAATCCGTATTTTAACTGGTAGGAAACTGCAGTCCATACAAAAGATCTAAGCCCCTGATCAAATAAACCACATTAGATGAGTTTATATACGAAAATCAAACGGGTTCATAGACAGGTAAAAGGTTGTAAACAAACCAAACGTTCAGTGAACTGTTTGGTGGTAAGTTCGCTTGTTTTATAAATGAACACATTTGAAAAACGAATTTCATTGGATTAACTAAATAACGAACACAAGCAGAGTCCAGTTTGTTCATTTGTGCTCGTGGACGTTTATGTTCGTTAAATCGTTAATATATCCTTGTCTGTTTGTTCATTAAAGGTTTTTAATACTTTTTAATAACTAGTCTGATCTGAACATATAGATTTAAGCAAAATTATTAAAACTATAAAGCAAAAATATATACGAGTATTATGCGATTAATTTAGATGTGAAATTAACATATTAATACAACCATTAAATAAAACACCAACGCAAACTTGGTAGTTAGACCGAACTGCTGACACTATCAGTTAGCCAAATCATATAAAACATTGTTTGTGATCGTGAACCGCGCCCACGAACAAGCTCATTTTCTCAATAATGAACGAACACGAACAAGAAGTTTCGTTCAGTTAGCTGTTCGTGAACCCTCCGCTTGTCCAATAAATAAAAGCTTAACTGATGAGCATGAACAAGGCCTTGTTGATTCGGTTCGGTTAGGTAAAAGTTAGGAACACGTACGTATATCATGGACAGTTGAAGCAAACACTCAAATTGCAACAACTTGAAATAATATATTAATATGATGTTCCTGATTTAAAATCATAATAAGTCTAAAAGCTAATAAGAATATAGTGAAACGGTAAAACCCTAAGATAAACGTATCATGAATAGGAGGCAATAATAATAGGCTTAGTTTATTCATATACCAACTAGGTTATTCAAACACCAGGAAGGCCTATACGAGTCGTATAGGCTCTATACGACTCGTATAAGTGTAGTGTCAAGTCATTTTCAAGTCAGGAGTGTCAGTTTTCATTTATTTGTAACGTATAGCCCCTATACGAGCCGTTTGGGGTATACGACTCGTATAGAGTCTGTTTGACTCGTATAGGTTTTTTTTTATTTACAAAATATTAAAAAATAACATACGAGTTGTTTACAAAATAGAAACACGTAATTTAAAAGTAAATATTTTGCTATATAAATAAAAACATATGAACAACATGAATGTTTTTGGGTAACGACTTTTTATATGTGGTCATGCAATCCATTTTGGTTGACGCCCATGTGAGTTATCTAAGCTTTTGAAATATAACTGCCATAAAAATAATAGTAGTTCAATGCCATATATTTACAAAGCAACACACAAATCTTACATGGTTGGAGCAAGAAAAACTGATACATGGCTTATACGGCTCGTATAGACCATAAAATAATTAAAAATATCTGACATGCAGTCTATATGAGTTGTGTAGACCCTTATACTAACAAGAATATCTATACGACTCGTATTGGCCCCATACGAGCCGTATAGCTTTATTCACACACCATGGGGATGGTGTTTGTATATAACAACCCTAATAATAACAGCATAATTGGGGAAGAGATTAAAGCTAAACCTGGGAAAAGTAAATGAAGCAGATGAGCCAAAGAAAGGAAGCACCGAATGTGATCCGAAGCTCTTTGATCCATCCTATCATCTTATTCTATTCTTGCTGATTTTCATAAATCATGTATGTGTTTATTTATGTATGTATGTATGTATATGTATATGTATGTGTAGAAACGAAACAGACAAGAAGAAGAAGAAGAAGAAGAAGAAATATGTGGGTACGTACGTTTCTCGTTGCATTTCGGTTCCTCCAACCGTTAAGGAAAATGTTATAATAATTATGTCCGGCACAAAATCATTCGGGCCCCTACCTTGTTTATCATAATAATCGAGTGTCACATGTCAAAATTTCAGCGCCCAGAAAAATCTAGCAGGCGTCTGGAAAAATCTAGTAGGCCCGATGCCTAGATTTGAGAAAAAGCATGCACCGCCTGGAACAAGTTTGTCGGTCAGATCAGAAAAGTAGGCGTCGACAGAAAATATTCTTGGCAGGTGGCGCTCGATCATTAGGTTAAAAAAGTAGGTTGCCCGGTTGGTTTGAGCTAGACATAATGGGGTCGGTTGAATTTGTGGACATTTTAAAAATTATCATAATCAAAATGGACAATTTTGGCGTTTCCCCAGAGAAAGCGTTACATTTGATTTTGAGTCGATCTTGTAAAACAATAATATATTTAACCCCAATTAGAAATACACTTGTCTTCATTTTCATTTTTACTTGTTAAATTGCATATTGCGTCCCTATGATTAAGTTGTTTGCGTCTCTCTCATGAAATTTGAACCGCTTGCATCTCTGTGGATTTCGAGTGGTATCATTATGAGTCCCTCTGTCTATTTTTGTTAAAACATCCGCTAAAAAGACAAAGTGAATTGTAATTTAATGCTTCAACCCAATTCAACGGACGGGTTCCAGTTAAATGTTTAGTAGTCTCCAAGTTCTCATGGATATTGTCACTCAAGCCGAAGTTGAAGACATGACAAAATAAAAAAGAAAGAAATAAAAGGACCCCATGATTAAGTCTTCGAGCTTTTTATCGATCCAATCTCAAGTGGCTCGGTTTGTTTGCACCCCAAATATTGTTACATTTATTTAGTATTATGAATTGAACTCTTCCCATATATATTAACTACTAATACGCTTTACATACATTGCTTATTTTTCACCAAAGAGTTTTGTCTTCACTAGTATACTTTCATAATCTGGTAGAGACCATAATACAACTTCTCACTAATAAGTTAGTAATCACCTGCCTTAACCTTGATATATGGATAATCATTTACAAATATAACATAAGTCTTTGAATGTGAATTTTACAGTGTCTCCCAAACATTGGGAAAAAACAACATTCAAAGTAGTCAAAATACAAGTTAGTCAAATACATATTTAATACTTCACAAAATGATACCAAAACTGTTCAAACTTCATACCTCTAAACATGATCTGTCTAAAGACCAAAATAACATCATCAACTCTTCCAAAATCTCCATATTAATCAATTATAATGGACATCACCACCCAACTTTACCTTTTTAGTTTGTGCAACACCAACACATGACTCTTTGAGTGAACTAATCTTCCTCTTAGTGGCATCACATATCTTCTTTAAACTCACCAAAATATCATCAAACTCCTCATCACTTTTTTTATCACAATTTTCTTCATCACCCAATGACGAATCTTGCTCGTTTTTTAAACCCGTTCGATCCACATTCTTCCACCAATCATAGTACCTCTTCGTAACCCCGGGTTCAAACAACCTCAACGGAACAAAAAACTTAACAAACTTACTCACCTTGTAACTAAAAACATCACCAGGAATATCTTGATCGTAACCGAATTGCATAGCCACTCGGTGAGGATAATATCTTGCTTTACAATCCAGCCCGTTAAGCTCGCAAGGCGTTATAAAACAAACAAAAGACCGCAAATCATCGTCTAAAATCATGGAATCAGACGACATTATTATTACCTGTTCAGAATCTTGGTAATACAAGGACGGTGTCCAGTTTTGCAGATCAACCACATAGGGTCTCCAAATGAAACTTTCAAGATTAATAGTAAGCGGATTCAAAGCATGCCAATGGGCTAATCTTGGCTCACCGGGTCTAAGCTCATTCGGGGTTATTGAATTCGGTCCAACAAGTTGAAACCTTTCGTACCCCCAAATCTGAACTAACCGAAACGGCCCTAAAAGATTGACACAAACATTCGACTTTTGTTCTTTCAACTTAGTCAAATTACAATATATATAAGCAAGAACCGCAGGCGCAAGAGCCAACTTAACACCTTGTGACAGTCTCACCGCGATCGGGATAACATGTTTTCCTACCGAATCTAGATCAACCGACGGAAACACAAACCTAGACAACCACAACGACAAAAACGCAATGTGCTCGTCTTCCGGGTCGGGCTCGGGTCCCTGTCCGGGCCCGTCATAAACATTTGAATCCACTAAAACTGTGAGGCTTTTTTCGCCTTGCTCTTCACCAATTCGGACCGACACCCGTTCATAATTTCAACTTTTCCCGCCAAATCTGGGTTTAAAGTAACAGAATCAACGGAATCAACAGAAATAACAGATTCCCCTAAAACCGAATACCCGCCAAGGACCGTTACGTCTTCTAAAGTAACCGTGGCTTCGCCCCATGGGAAAACAAATGTGTTGGTTTTCGGGTACCAGAACTGTGACAGTTTTTTAACTAACGTTTGGTTACAAGGGGTGTCGTAAATGGAGGTCATGATGGAGTCCAGAATACCTGAAAACCGAACCGAACTGAATTTTTAGATATTTATTTTTTATTTTAAGTAATTTATAAGAATTTAATAAATATGTAACTCAAATGCTTTCAGCCAAATGTATAATAGTCTATTAGTTAACAATGAATAAAATTAATTTGACCTAAATTCATTTTTTCAGCTAACTTTCTTTTCGGCCCTAAAATTTTCAACATCAAATGGCAAAAACCGAAACCGAATCGAAACCAAAAAACCAAAACTGAACGGTTTCAAAAATTTAAAAACCGAAGTTTTGGTTTTAGCCTATAATAGCGCTAAACCGCAGCACACACACCCCTAGTTACAAGGGATGTCGTAAATGGAGGGCATGATGTGTTAAACGTGTCAACACCAAAGCCATATTGAAGGCTCCTAAAATCTTGGAGAATATTTAATATAGTAATTAATTTATTGTTATAAGATAAGTTAGTCTTATTTTATTTAATCCTGTTTGTTTTGTATTCAAATTATGTATTTGAGTTAGTATAGGATTAAAACCGTTGGGTTTATATATAAACTAGGTTCAATATGTTAGTTATTATAATATTACTAAGTTTTTCTCATTTGTCTTTTTCTTAATAAAAGAGTCGTAGAGAGTTTAACAAATCTCGTGTTCGTGTTTTGATTCACTTGCTTAAAGTTTAGCATGATGGAGTCAAGAATACCTGATAAAACCGAACCAAACTTTAATTTTTAGATTTTTATTTTTTTAAGTATTTTATAAGATTTTAATAAATATGTAACTCAAATGCTTTTGGTCAAATGTATAATAGTCTATTTGTTAACAATTAACAAAATTCATTATACCTAAATTCATTATTTTCAGCCAGCTTTCTTTTCGGCCTAAAATTTTCAAGCAAAAACCAAAACCAAAATGGAAAACAAAAAACCGAAACCAAACTGTTTCAAAAATCCAAAAACCGAAGTTTTGGTTTACGGTTTGGTTTTAGCCCATAACCACACCGAACCGCACCACACACACGCCTACACCCCTAGTTACAAGGGATGTCGTAAATGGAGGCCAGAATACCTGATTGTATCCAAACAGCACTGTGTTTTCCCGCCATTTGTTCGACCCATTCTGGCCATTTGGTTGGTGGGTGTGTTTTCCAGCATTGAGGTTCGGGTTTGGGTTTGGGTTAGAGGGTGTGGTGGGTTTGGGGATGGGTGGTGGTTCGTTGAGTGGGTTGGAGACGTGGGTTAGGAAGGTGGCGAGTCTTTGGGAGAAGTGGTTGGTGGTTATGGAACCCATGAGGTGGGTGTGTTGTTGGTAAATAGTTAATGGTGGCTTTGGGTTGTTTGTCATTGTTGTTGTGTGGGTGTGGTTGTGACTTGACTTGTGACGGAATCAGAAACGGCGGCAGTTTGGTTGTGGTGAAGAAGTTTTGAATTTCGAACCAGTTATCACAAGGGTCGTTGGATAAAGTTTTTTTCTTTTTTTAAGTGTTCGTTTAGTTTTTCACCATCGCCTGTCTAGGAATATTCCATACGATAGTATAACTCTTATACGATCGTATGACGGGTTTTTTTTTAACAACCAGCATCTTTGAAGACTGTATGAACTTTGGATATAACTCTTTTGAGAAATTATAACTTTGAAAGTGCCTATGTTAACTAGTAACTACCCATTTAATATTCAAAACTTTTGGTATAACTTTTTTGAGAAATTATAACTTTGAAAAAGGCTTAAACTTTTATAATGCATAACTAGTTGCTTGCTCTGTTCATTCGGCGCGAGACCGTATATGTATCGTGTCATTACGTAAAACAAGGATAAGAATGCACGGAATATTATATCATATTTCCTTTATAAATCATATATGTATACTATCAAAACTCTAAACACATTCGGCTCAATCAATTCTTTTTTTTTGTTTCCATACGATCGTATGGGAGTCATACTATCGTATGACTTCCAGTCAAACTTCGTACTTGTGTGTACTTTTGTCACTGGAGGTTCCATACAATCGTATATCTCCTATACGATTGTATGTAGGGTGTCTGAGTTTTGAGAGATGGTGTACGAATATCATATCCCTTTTAATTTAATAAGGCTTTAGCTCAACTCGCTTGAAGTTGTATTTTTGAATTTGTGTTCGGTTTGTTTATTAATTATTTATAATTGTTTACATGTATATTTATAATTAGGGATTTATATATAAAATATTTTATAATATATATTATTTAGTTAATTTTATTCTATGTTTATATGCATAATGTTTGATACCATCTTGGTGTTTGTGGAAAAAGCATAACTCGATTGATACCAATACCATCTTGGTGTTTGTGGAAAAAGCATAACGCGATTGATACCATCTTGGTGTTTGTGGAAAAAGCATAACGCGATTGTTCATTCCAGGGCTCCGATTTATATCTCGAGCTTGGTGGAGGAAATAAAAGTTTTGGGTTTTTGTGGATAAAAAACAGGGGAAGGAAAGCTAGTCTTTCATGGGAAGAATGGTGTGCTTTTCGTCCGTAATGGGCCTAGTGCATGTTTTGTATTTGTGTAGTTGGTGATTGTTTGTTTCTGTTCTGTTTGTTGGTTGTGTTGGTGAGTTGGCGTATGGTGTTTTCTAGCTTCTTGCTAGAGGTTACATTAATATATATTTGTTTGTGTTGGAAAATTATAAATAATGAACGGAACTAATTTATTAAGTTATTAATATTATAACTCTTCGTATGTTAAATCTCTTGAGTAGAGTTTTCTTTATAACATTTGATGTGTTTTATTAAAGAATTAAGTATCTAATTAAGTGAGTCTCTTCACTCACTCTTAACTCTTGTATAATATAGTAGGCTATGTGGCTCATTTGAAAGGGCTAGAAAAATGAGAAGCTATGAAATTTAAGGAAAAAATACATGCATGCATGAAGAGTTATGGTGAAGAAGAAAACTTTAAATACTCATATGTTGAGAGCATATAGAGATGAGTTTCTCCATTCGATTCCTCCACCATTTCATTCTTTTTATTTTTCCCACAAGTTCTAACACTAGAATTTAACTAATGTAACATCGGGCGTGTGGACACCTCTGGCAGTACAAACTACTTCAGCTGTTGTACCCTGGGAGACAGACGCGTAGTCTTATGTAGAGCTGCGAAATCTGTTTTAAGGGAAGCGTGTGGAACACGTGCCTCAGTCTAAACCGTCAACATTAGTTTGTTCGTTTTTGTAGCAAAGGATCATACAAGAAGATACACATCAAGCTCCTGTTGAAGACTACACAAAAGATCGTTCAAGAATATGTGATTCAAGGAGCTTAGTCAATGACCAATGTGATGAAGACACAAGACGAAGCTATTACATGAAGTACCTGATGAAGTCACATTATCTTATCAAATTTGAATATGGAAATTGTATATTATATTCATTATATTCGATTTTGTAAATGGTATTGTACTCGTATATTTCCAATTACTAACGAGAGTATCGTTCACGATTATTTTATTTTTAATAAAAGGTGACCCATATTTCTACGGTTTGTTGATCGTTAAAAAAAATTTGCAATAATAGTTATAGTTAATAGCTTATTAAACGAGTCTTTAAAATAGCTTAAGCTTGTTTTAGGTCCGCTCGATTTATAGAAGTTTGAATATTTCTTTAGTTTGGATGCTATCTTCTCATTTTTTGTTTATTCCCTTTCTAACTGCAAGGTCTATTTATTCCTTTTACTTTGTATAAATTATTATGACATAATAAAACACAAAGATTATCAATATCGTTTTTCTATCTATTTGAGTTTTTAACGAGTCGATCTCAAGTAGCTAATAACTGGCTAAGTTCGTTTACACCCTACTTAAGTGCTTAACATTGCACGTATCCGGAAAAAATATACTAACCTTTAGCGGTAGAAATAGTTTATAAAATATAAAAATTACCTATTACAATATTTTCCATCATCAGCAGCCCTTCCAAACAGCCAAACTATTGACACCATTTATCTGCCCACTTCCATTTTACAACCTTAACACAAACCAACTTGTACCATTTTATTAGCATAAACTCATAAAACATGCATACATACATACAAACAATCAAGACTCAGCCACAGTAGATCGGGCTACTAACGGGCCGATACACAAACGGTTTGATGGCATGCGAGTAACCCGATGCATGATTGTAACTAAACTTCACACCTGAAGACCCGTCTCCAAGATGAGTGCAGTGCTCATGGAAACTGCTAATGGGCCTTGCTAAACAGGCATTCCACCTTTCACTCTCGGGCATCGTTTCAGCCACCGTGTATATTCCCCTTGAATTTGTAAAAGCTTGATAGTTTAATACTTCCCCGGATTTCGTTATGCAAAGAACTGCAACTTCTGCGCCAGCAATCACATAAATACAAATGTTTATTGCAGGACTTGACTGTGGTAGACTGCATTGACTTTTTATAGACAACCACAGATAGAAACGAGAACGCTCCCTGAATCAAGATTCTTGAAATGTATAAATGAGTCGAGCCGATCCCGAGCTCAGCTTGTTTTGAGTTTTGACTTACAAGAGCTCGAGCTCGGTTCGTATCAAGTTATTTTTCTAAAGCTTGAACTCGGCTTGTTTATTATTTATTAATTTCCATACACTTTACAATATTCTTATATACTTTAAGAAAATTCTTAAATGAGCTTAAGCTCGGCTCGTTTATTATTTATTAATTTATATACATTTTCTTTATATACTTTGAGAAAAATCTTAAATGAGCTTAAGCTCGTCATGAGATCGCGATACCTTAAATGAGCCAGAACTCGACTCAAGCTTGGCCTTGCAGTCTAAAATTAATACGTACAAGTCCAAAATAATTAAAACTTAAAAATACAATAGGTTCGTTAAGGCTCGATGAGCCAAAACGATCCTTCCATACGGAGCTCGAGCTTCGGCTCGATAACTAATCAAGCTGTATTTGAGGCTCGGGCTCGGCTCGTTTAGAGATTTTAATCGATCCGATCTCGAGTAGCTTGCGAACAGCTCGACTCATTTGCTCCCCTATAATAATAATAATAATATCAATTGAAGCAATTAGCAATCAAACTTTGCACCGACAAACTAATGCAGCAAAGTGTAACACCAAATCGAACAATTACAAACAATCGAAACATAATATGTGAATGAAAGCTTACCTTCTAAGACATGATCTTCAGGACCCATGGAGCCATCGGCACAGACGTCGCAGACAACTCTGCCGTGGATTTCACCGGTCCAGGCTTGTATGGTGATAATTAATGATACGATGAAGTGGATGATGATGAAGAGGTTCTTCATTGTTGATTTGCTTGTGTTCTTCCCATGGCTGTAACTTACTTTGCCGCTGCTTTGTTTTAAAGGTCGGGTCGTCGGTGGGTGTCTGAATGGGTCGAATATGACCCACCCGTAAGACTAATACCAACCACTCCACTTTCATTTATTGCATTCAATGTTTCAAGTTTGTCTATTCTAATTCAAGTTTTCAGATTTGTCCCTTACGTATTTTATTGTTGGGTGATGTGTTAGAAAATACCGGTGATGAGTTAGTAAACCAATCAAATAAAGACGTGTGAGGGTGGAATACGCATGATTGACGATGTGTTTGGTGTTAATTTATGGTTGACGATGCGTTAAGCATTAACGCAGTGTCAACCATAAATTAACACTTAACACATCTTTGACCATGTGTTTGGAGGCCTGCACATCGTTGACTATGTTTTGGAGGCATAACACATCGCTGGCTATGTGTTAGCTAACTCGTTGACGGGACTGCCTAACACATAGTTGACGACGCGTTAGAAAAGTAACAACTCTGGAAAAACGATTTTGAGATGACTAGAATCTCTCACTATTAAAGAGCTATTTTAGGAATTTCTCTAAAAAATATAATATTTTGTTATATGAAGTTTTTTTGGGCTTGTATCATATGCGTAGGTGTAAATAAAAGCGTAGTGAATTTTATCCATGAAAAAGGGCCAATGACGTTAGGTTATATAAATAAACGAAACTGTAGATATAGAGTCTTAGAACCACCTGTTAACCTAAAAAAACCCGCAAATAGGTCTTATAACACGTCCGCAGACCCACACCTGCTATCATAACTGAACACCCGCGGGTAAGAAACCAACCACCTGCGAAGAAGTCAAAACGTGCACACAGGTGGGTTTGATAACCGATCAGAGTTCATGATTCCGCAAGGACAAAGGGCAAGCACGACTGTACGACGAAACAATGACAGCGTGCCAACAATGTACCTCTCGTTAACGACTTTTGTCACAGCCAGTTGTCATGTCCAATAAGAATCCTCGTATGTACCCCCCCCCCCCCCAAACACACACACACACAACAATAATAGAATGTTCCACTGATAGTGACAGCACAACCAATCATTTTCTGCCTCCCCAACTATAAATACCACACTTGGTCCAACAGTTTAAGGATGCTCACTCTTACGATTATTATCTAAGAATATGTATTGATTGATACGCCGGATGGTGGTTACGAGAAGACTCCAATCCTTCCCTTCTCATAAATAGCTCACATGTTCTGTTTTTTTGCAGGTTGAATCAGCATATACTCATGATGATTATACTGGATTATAACCTCCAATCAAGATATTAACTTAGCCTAATTATGTTGAACTAGTGTTTCTTCATAAACCATTAAGTAGCTCTGGTAACTTACATGTTTGTAGTTCGAGTAAGATTTACGTCAAATTGTTGATAAAAGTTAAAGCATATGAACACATCGCAACATCATATTCGAAATTAAAAAAAGATATCATGTTAAACAAAAATGTTGTCACTAGATTTAATGAAAGATAAAACGTGAAAACAAATAAATAAATAAAGCATTATAGTTGACTCAACAAGTGAAGAAACTAGGTACAAAATCGAATCTCAACCATAAAACTAGGTAAACGGGTTCTGACCTAGAAATATATTTTTTATTTTTGAATTATTAATTATGAAGAAAATAGGAGAAGACTTGGTATATATTGAAATAATAGTGATGAACCAATAAGATAATATCATTTATCCTAAAATTCTATTGGTTTAATAGTATAGGTGGATAAAAAATAAATAAATTGTATAAATTTTGGTATACACTACAAATTAAAATTAAAAAGAGAGAGAGAAAATCACCACTTTTGGGCCTTACTAACGCTATTTTTTCGAATTTCATTTAAGGATGGAAAGAAAAGGAAAGGAATGGATGGAAAGGATTTATTTTGCTCCTGAGTTTCATTAAAAGAAAGAAACAAAATACGTGTTCCCGAGTTTTATTAAAGGAATAAAAAGAAAGGAAAGGAAAGGAAAGATGAGAGAAATAAAGAATAACACTACATTATTGAGTTTTTTTATTTATGCTGTGTTATCAAGTTAAATTAATGAGAGAAAGGGAATTTATCATTTCCTTTATTTTATTTTCATTTACACTTCATTAACTAATTTCCTTTATTTTCCTTTTCATTTAATTCTTTTCAATTTGGAAAGAAAACAAACACACCCATTTTATTTACCTTATATTTCTTTTCTTTCTTTTAATGAAACTCAGGAACACACGTGTTTCCGAGTTTATTTAACGAGAGAAAGAAAAGGAAAATAAATATTTCCCATTCCTTTCTATACTTCTCTTTTCCTTTATTTCCTCAATTCCTTCCATTTTGGAAGGAAAGATATCCTTCATCATTTACACTGCATTCTCGGGTTTAAAATAAAAGGAAAATAAATGATAAGATTCGATAGGGGAAGAAAGGAAAATAAATTATATACTTAAAAGACATTTTTGAGTTAAAATAAAAGAAAAGAAAAGAAAGTGTTAATTACATTTGAGTTAGACATGAAGGAAAAGATAGAAAAAAAAATTATAACTTTACAATCATGTCCTTATTCTTGAGTTAGATAGGAAGGAAATGATAGGGTAAATTAGTAATATTGTACATAAGTATAAATTTTTCCTTCATAATCAGACCATATTTAACTGAAAGTTTTTGAGAAAAAAGCTTTAATTTTTCTTTTCATTCTCTTAAAAAAAACTTAAGAATGAAAAAATAATATTTTTTTATCTTTTCTTTCCTAACTCCCGAGTCTCATTAAAGGAAAGAAAAAAAAGAAATAAAAAAAACGAAATAGAATGTTGTGTTCCCAAGTTTCATTAAAAAAAAAGAGACGTAAAGAAAAACTTAAAAAGAGCGTCTCACCGAGCCTGATGAGTTGGTGATTCTGACACGGAATCCTCAAGGGTGAGGATGACCTCCAATAATACGAAGGACGCTAGTCCCAGGGCGGCCAAGGTAGGTGATGACGATGACGATAGTCTTTTTATATTATTATTGCAAATATTGAAATGAAAAAAAAATTCCACAAGACCTACCTATAAAAGGCAGGCAGACACTATAATAATAATAATAATAATAAAAACCAGTCCACTCCACTCCAATCAAATCATTCTCCCCATGACAACTTTCGGTTCGCCGATTCCACCATCTTAATCCATTCATCTCCGATCACAGCTCAGGTTGGACTAGTCCTTTCTCTCTCTCTCTCTCTCTCTCTCTATATATATATATATATATATATTATTATTATTATGCGCGTTAGTTTGTAGATCTATTTATTCAGTGACTTCGTTCGTACCACCTTTTTTAACCTGTTATCTCCGATTCATTTGTTCGCCTAGTAATTGTGGTGGAATCGAATCGGATCGAACAACACGGAATCTGTTTCTCACCGGTTATCTAAACTTAGGGTTTATGTTATCTAGTGAAATTAGGTTTATCGTTAACTTTGTCTTGTCACCTGCAGCAATGAATGACAATTTTCATTTTATAAATTCAGTGTCATTACGAGGTTATAGTTTTCTTTTTCATGAATTAGAAGTCCATTACTCTTCATGAGCTCTTTTGACTGTTATTATATTATCACTTTACTGCTTTAACCACTTGCATTTAAATAAATACACAATTCTGTTCCATCGGGGGGGGGGGGGGAATTCATACAAAACTTGTCGGACGGCGGATTTGGACTAATTCTGATCGATTTTTGACTGATTTTGAGACTACCAATTGATTGGAGTGATTTGGGGAAATTAGGTTATTCTTTAACTTTATTGTAAATGTTGGTTCACCTTCAGCAAAGTGAGTTACAAATGCATTTTATAAACTCAGTGTCATTATGAATTTATAGTTTTTTTTCCATGGATTACAAGCTCATTATTCTTCATGAGCTCTTTTGACTGTTTATATTATCACTCTACCGCTTCAATTACTTGCATTTAAATACACAACTCTGTTTTAGTGTTGCAGAAATCATCAGGCGACATTTTTACATTCCAGGGATTAACCGGATTGGAATTTTATGTAATTTTTTAATTTTTAAATATAATTATTATACATATATACAAAAATTGTATATATTTTTTCAATTTTGACTAAATTTGATGATTTTTGACTGATTCTGATACCGCCGACTAATTGGAGCGATTGGGGAAATCCCACCGGCCAATCATCGACTTGGGATTAATCGGCGCCTAGGCGAGATTTTTACAACTTTGTTTAACTGTGTTAGTTCATATAAGAAGCTTTTGTTGATATGAGTTTATAGTTTTTGCTCATGAGTTAGAAGTTCATCGCTTGAGCTCTTTTGGCTATTATATTGTTACAGTACTGCTTCAATTACTTGCATTGAAATGCACAATTCTGTTCCATCTAGGACAATTTATGCATTATAATTATTATTATAATATGCTGTAGAAATCGCTAGGCGCTAGTCAGGCGGTGGGGTACCTTTTGGGCTTAATATGATTGGAATTTTATATCTAATTTTTCAAATATATTTATACATATATATGAAATTTATATTTCATTTTTCAATTTTGACCCTTTTTTTTTTTACCGATTTTGACTATTATTGAGGCTGCAGATTAATTGGAGTGATTTGGGGAAATCCCATCGGCCAATCATCGACTTGGGATTAATTGGCGCCTAGGCGAGATTTTAACAACTCTGTTTAACTGTGTTACTTCATATAAGAATCTTTTGTTGATATGAGTTTATAGTTTTTGCTCATGAGTTAGGAGTTCATCACTTGAGCTCTTTTGGCTATTATATTATCACTGCACTGCTTCAATTACTTGCATTGAAATGCACAATTCTGTTCCATCTAGGACGATTTATGCACTATAATTATTATTATATGCAATGGTGTAGAAATTGCTAGCCGCTACTCGGGCGGTGGGTTACCTTTTGGGCTTAATATGATTGGAATTTTATATCTAATTTTTCAAATATATTTATACATATATACGAAATTTATATTTCATTTTTCAATTTTGACCCATTTTTTTTACCGATTTTGACTATTTTTGAGGCTGCCGATTAATTGGAGTGATTTGGGGAAGTCCCATCGGCCAATTATCGATTTGGGATTCATTGGCGCCTAGGTGAGATTTTTACAACTTTGTTTAAATGTGATTGTTCGTATAAGAATCTTGTGATGATGCACACATGTTAGGATCTGCTTTATATTGGTCTAGTCATAGTTATTAAAAGCATGCTTTTTATTAGTGGTGATGAAGATGCCTTTTGTTTTAATGATGATGGTGTATATTTTTTTAATAAAAATTCTTATCAGCATATACATGACACCAAGTTTTAATGATGATGCAAGTTCATAGTATATTAGTTTAGTTGTTTATTTTAATTTAGTTTGTTGTTTTGTTTGATGTATGTTGTTTTAATGATGATTCAACGTGTTAATTATATTAATTTAGTTCACTTCTGTTTTGATGGTTTCTTGTTTTGTTTTTTTCATTGAGGAACAATGCAATAGTTTCCATTACAAATTTGTTTTTCGAATTTTCTTTATTTAAGTGCGCTTTTTATGCGCCTAGGCTCTCGGAGAGGCCTATGCGCCTGACACATTTGGTCACTATGGTTCTAGCAAGTAGCACTAATTTTTGAATGTAAATAGGAAATCAAAGAGGCTAAAACAATGAATGAGAACATACACCACAATCAACATGAAGTTAAGCATGCAGATGATATGATTGATGGTATCAGCAGTCTACCTGATGGTGTTCTTCATCACATGCTATCATTTCTGCCCACCAAAGACGTTGTAAAGACCGCCGCAGTATCAAAAAGATGGAAGAATTTGTGGGCTTCAGTTCCCAATCTTGATTTTGATGATACTCTATTATATGCAAGTGAGGTTGATCATATACATTCACCCGAGTCAACTTCCTTCATGAACTTTGTAGAAAGAATCCTCTGGTTACGCGACACATCAAAAATCGAAAAGTTTCGATTGTCGTGTCGTGTTTGCTTTAACTCATCGCGAATAAGTTCATGGATTTCTAGTGCAATTATGTACAATGTTCGGGAGCTTGATCTCTGTATTTTTGGAGATGACTCATCTATAATTCCTCAATCTTTATTTGATTGCAAATCATTGGTTATCTTGAAAATCGAAATGGATTGTGTACTTGTATTCCCACCTCGTGTTTCTTTCCCGTGTCTAAAAACCTTGCATCTCTCTCTCATTACTTTCCCGGACGATGATTCTACAGGAAAGTTTTTCACAAGCTGTCTGGTTCTAGAAGACCTGGTTTTATTGGATTGTGACTGTATAAACTTGAAGAATCTTACAATTTCTAGTTTGACCTTAAAAAGGTTGACCATTGATGACATCCCGGTGTATGAACCTAATGGTTGTAAGATCAAGATTGATGCCAAAAATCTCAAATATTTGAAGTACACTGGATACCAAATGAGATTTCATTGAGTAATGCACCATCACTAGTTGAAGCATGCATGCACATTCCTATTCTAAATGGGAGACAAAAGGAAGTTGCATGTCGTGCTGTTGATCTACTTAAAGGGCTACAAAATGTTGTGTTTTTGAGGGTGTCTAATTGCACTATGGAGGTAATTAGTAATTAGCAAGCTACTTTATGAATTTAATGAATACATTAGAACTAGTTTATATTGGCTTTTTAGTGACTGTTTTCTTTGCTATGCAAAGTGTCTTATATTTGCAGGTAGCATGTTGGCCCGTTTTCCTGTATTTCCAAAGTTGACCCATCTGGTTTTGACTATGGAAATTGCGGATTACACTTTTGGAGCTTTATTGAATTTGTTTAATTTCTGTCCAACTCTACAGTCAATTAATCTCTCTGAGGTAAAGTACTCTATGACCAAGACAGGCGATCTAGAGATAAGGGCTGTTTGGGCAGGTTGGGTATCTTGTTAAAATGCTTTTGGGTTAAAACCAAACCAGTTAGGTTTATTTTATTATGTTTTATTTTGTTTTCGCAAACATTTTATTTTATTTTTTTTTCTTTTTCAAAACAAGATAATTTATTCAAGATAGAACTCAAATCTTTGAAATATGTTAATTATAGTTGTTAGTGTTATTATTAGTGTATGGCTCGTAGGGGTGTGCATGGGTCGGTTTGGGACCAAACCAAAAACTGAAACTTTAATTTGATTTTGAAACTTTCAGGTTTTGATTTTATCATTTGGGCCAAAAAAAAAGATGGCCTGGAATAATGAATTTGGGCTAAATTTTTGTTGTATATTTGGAACTAAAATTTCTGATTTACACCATTTATTAGTTTTTTATAAATTACTTAAAATTTGGTTTTTTCGGATCAATTTGGTTCAGATTTTTTGGTTTCTTGGCTGATTGGAAAATCGAAACCAAAGACAAACCAAAAATCGACTTTTGAACAAACACTAATATTTGTTCAAAAATATTAATGTTTTTGAAAACATTAATTGTCGGTTATTATATTGATTTCAGTTATTTCAGTTTCTTGCGCACCCACAGGTTTCAGTAGGGTTTATCACCTCCATTCTAGTTACACTAATATTAATTTTAAATTTCTAGTCACAATTATATTCAGTTCAATACTTATTTTCCTATCTCTTTTACCGAATACAACAATTTATAAGGTTATGCTTGTAAAAATATCAGATAGATTATAGATTATAATATTATAGTTATTTCAGTTTCTTGCGCACCCACAGGTTTCAGTAGGGTTTATCACCTCCATTCTAGTTACACTAGTATTAATTCTGAATTTCTAGTCACAATTATATTCAGTTCAATACTTATTTTCCTGTCTTTTTTATCGAATACAACAATTTATAAGGTTATGCTTGTAAAAATATCAGGTAGATTATAGATTATAATATTAATGTAAGGTTTTCTAAAATATTGTACAGGGATTTGATCAATGCATGGAACTTGGTGAAATGATTCGGTCTGGTCACCAGTACCAATATGCATATCGCGCCGCCTCAAAACTTTGACTTTCAAGAACTTTCATGCTAATGATTCAGAAATATGTTTCCTTAAATGCATTTTGAAGTACGCGCTTGTTTTGGAGAAGATGGATATTTGGTGGTGTACAGGCAGGTCGCGAGATCTAAAGAAGGAGAGAGATGTCAGGAAGGAGTTTGAAATGATCAAAAGGTGTTCTACAGCTTGCGTCATTACTTTCCCTTGAATTTTAACGCATTTATTTCGTGTTTTTATGATACATGTTTTAGTGTTTTGAAAAATTGCTGGGATCAGAGGTTAGTTTTTGAACCATTGCTAATGTTTTTCATAAGCACAAAACTGAAGATGGGGTTTCAACCTCACTGAAAGATTCTGTTTTCATCTTGATATTATGATTTGCATAATGCTTTTAGTTACAGCTTACTAAAAGATCTCGAGTAGTATAGGCCCATATGAGTCGTATATGGGCTGTCCAAGAACGCTCCGCCACACCACAAACCTAAAACCCAAATGTCACCATCCACACCAATCACAGTCAACGACACTGCAGCCGGCGCCAAAAATGAAGACGAGCTGGCTACGGTGGCGTGGGCTGTAATTGGTATGGATGATGACATTGGGTTTCAGGTTAATGGTGTGGCGAGGCGTTCTTGGATAGTCATATATATGAATGTATGTGGCACAAAGCATAGTTTAAAAGCATAGTTTAACATGTAGAAGTTACATGTGGTGGTTAGACTATTCTTATTGACAATCCAATGATGGGTTGTACTGTTTGAAAAAAATAAAGGTTGTGTTATTGACTTATTGATCAGTGGTATTTGAAAAAAATACATGTTCTAGTGTTTTTAAACCATTGTTAATGCTTTTGCTGGTGTAGTGCTAAGTAGTAGGGATGAGCTCGGTGTACCGGTACCGAAAATCCTGATTCCGAAAATTGCAAATTTTTGGTACCGGTATTTAAGGTAAAATTCGGGAAATACCGTACTGTACAGGTCCCGAAAACTCAAAACCTTGGTACCGATTCGGTACTAAATCGGTGCCGGTACCAATCGGTACCATAGCGATTTTTGCTCATCCCTAACCGGTACCGGTACCGAAAATCCCGATCCCGAAAATGTTCGGTTCGGTACCGGTACAGTACTGGGACGGTACCAGTATTTAAGGTAAAATTCGGGAAATACCGGTACCGTACCGGTACCGTACTGGTCCCGAAAGCTTAAAACCTAGGTACCGATTTAGGTACCGATACCGGGTACCATACCGATTTTTGCTCGTCCCTGGTACTAAGCACAAAACTGAAGATGGGGTTTCAACCTCGTTAAATTCTATTTTTTATCTTGATATTTTAGTTTGTATATTAATGCTTCAAAATTACAATTTACTGAATAATTTCGTTCAATATTTGGATAAAAACCTAATCTGTTTTTCATATTACATTATATGTATTTTCTTAGTTTTAAAAGTTAATGGGTCAGCCCATGAACCCGTTTGTCCGAAGATATTTGCGGGTTGACATGAAATTTATCCATATCCATTTGGACTAAACCTAAACTCACAAACTTCATTTTAGGTTCACATTGAAGCCGATTATTTACCCCTAAAAAGTCAGGGGTTACTTAAAATTACTGATTATTTTCCCCTCAAAAGTTATAGATACTTAAATTTTGTTCATACCATATTTTGAGTTTTGAAACCGTGGCAATATTATTCAAGGCGTTATTAAATGATATTGAAAGAACTTTGTTTTCTAATTTAGTGTTGATATGAAATAAACTAAACTTTAAAGCAAAATTACCTCAAGTACGCAGATGCTTAAACAATTTAAAATGCAACTATATGTGTGCTCATTTGCAACGAATCAGGGTTTATCCAATAAATAGTAGCTTAAAAGTAGGATTTCAGCAAACTATGGGACCAACCAAATGTCTTAAAAGTTAAATTCACAACGGTTCATATATTTTCACACTCTAAATATATCAATTTTTGCATCCTTCCACATATAAAGATGATTAAGGGTGATGCGACTTACATGATTATAATGCGGCAGAAGATTTCTTTGGACGAGTGATATAATGTTTATTATACATTAATCCCGTGTATATTTTATTTAATATTTTATTAGTTTATGTTCGGTTCCTCGTAAGATTTGTATACCACAAACATGGTTTTATGTTTTAGGTTTCGGGTTTTAATTCCGGTGAAAAGAGGGCGAAAAAGGAGCAAACACAAGCCGAACCGGAGAACCGACGCGTCGGGAAACGAGCCGGACTGAGCCAGGAATGAACCGGACCGGCTAGGCCGGCCAGGCCCCCTATCACCGGAGCGCCGCGCGACCAGGTTGGCCAGGCCCGCCGCGCGGCGGTCCTATGGTCAGCCCAAATTCCATAACGTTCCAGCTGTTAACCGACTTAACTTATTTTTGGACCCCTGTTGCCTATAAAAAGACCCCTAAACTCACCATTAAGCATACCTTGAAGTCGAGACGAATTTGGTGGGTTCCGAGGCGACCGAGAGCAGTTTTCGGCAGCTTTGGAATCGAAGAATCAGCTGGTGTTATGCATATTGGTTGAAGACGAAGAACACGGGTTCTATCCTTTATTTCTTCCGTTTTCGTTTATTTTACGCCATGAATTCTTGTTTGTTTGATTTGCTTAAACCTAAGATGCTAGGCTAAATTGCATGAACTGCCTAGGCTATGATGAAATTTGATGTTTTGATTTGACTTTGGGATTGTTTATCGTTATGGTTTTTATGATTTAGTAAAAGATTTATCTATAATTAATTGATGCGTATGAATGCTTATGATTGTTTGATGAGTTTTACTCCATAGTTTTCCTTGATTATTTTTTGTCATTTGATAGGATTGCTATTGGGTCAATTACTTTGTGTTTCTAATTATTTTGTGATTGATGTCATGATAAGATCATAGGAATAATATTGTCAAATAAACCTAAGTGTGTTGTTAACCTAAAATCTGTAAAGTACTAGGTTATTGATAAGTCTTTACTATTTAATCTTACTAGATTTAGTTTTTCGTAAGGAGTCCGTCTAGGGTTGATTATTTATTATTGTTTATCAAATCAATTAAGTATAGTAAATTGCCTTTGATTTCCACGCTGTAAGGTATGATTTCGTATAAAGGAACTAAATTATAAACAAATTGGGTGACCGTAAGCGAACTTGATATTTAATACTGGTGTGCATTAAAACTTGTTAGAAATCCATAGGTTTCTCTTGAGAAGGGTCAGGAGTCCTGTTCGGGTTTTCTTATAAGTCTCTATTTTGCGATCCTAATCCATAACTAAATATTTTCCCAAGTCAATTCATTACTGAAATTTAGGGGAGTCTAGCCTAGGTAGTTTTCTCATTATCATCGTATTTAATTAACAAACTTTGCTTTTGTTTAAATTACTTGTTTTCTTAATTAGTTTTTAATTATAGTATTAAATTAGTATTTTAAATAAAAACCCCCCAAACAAATATGAATTATAAGTCGTGTTTGTAGTCGAGTCTAATTAGCTAATAAACGTAATTTAGAGAGTCTCGTGGGTTCGATATCCGGGCTTACTTAGCTTTACTAGAGTCGACCGGTTCACTTGCCTGTTAATAGTTTAGTCGAGTTTTATAGAGTCTAGAGTATTACTTAGTTTTTATTTTTAGTTAAATTAGTTAATAATTATTAAACTACTTCAAGCACATCAACGAGCTTACTCAATCGTAGGTTGTCAAAGTGATTGAACGAAAAACTCTCTTGAACCACAAACTTTGCTATGCTTTCCCAAACCACATTTGTATGGCATTTCCAAATACTTCAATTAATAATGTTGGTTGACTTCGTGGCGGAATATTTTCGTCGCCTTGCAAAATAAGTCTAAATGTTTTTTCAAAGTCGAGTTTGACTTCGACTATAGAGTGTTGGTACATTTTGTGCATGGAACTTGTTCTTAGCCGTTTGACATATCATATAAATCATTATGTTGCCAAACATTTATGTTCTTCATTGTTTCTTTAACCGCAACAACAATTAAATGGCTTGAGAAGAGCCAACACCAACAAAAGATTGTGATTGGCTATATTCGGAGTTCATATGAGCACTGAGACTTTGAGAGCATTTATAGAGATTTCAAAGAATATATAACATTTGAGTGGTGTGATTAAACAAACATATCCGATGTTTATTTATACCAACACCTAGAGGTAAAAACAATAAAAGAAAAATCTTCAAAATTCGGTCCCAAAGCCGTTTAATAAATAGCTTGAAATTATATTCTCATTTTCAACCGGTGAAACCGGTTATTGGAACTGATTTGTGATAACATCAACCGGTTATGGATCAGGTACCGGTCGGATGTTAGTACTAGTCTAGTCATAGTTTTAGAACCGGTTTATATGCACTGTTACTTCAAAACTATTCCACAACAATGCATTTCCAAAGAAGGTATTCCTAATTCTAATGCTCTAGGAATGATAAATTATTAATTAGTAACTATTTAGACTTAGATCATGTGTGATGGTGGTGCCCAATATCGCCCCCATCTTCTACTCCATTGCTTGAAACAAAATCAATCCTTCACCCGGTGCTATACACAAAACGCCCACCACCAAAAACACCCTCATGGGCCCCAGAGGCGATGTTCTTGGCGCCATGGGGACGCTATGCCCTTCCAAAAAAACGCCATATTATATTATATAATATGGTTAGGGGTGTGCAAGAAACCGAAAAAAGCGATCCGAAACCCAAAAAAATGAAAATTCCAAACCGAAAAAAACGAATTGAAACAAAAACCAACGATTTGGTGTTATGTTTTTGTAGGTTTTGCTTGTAATAAAAAACGAACTGAACAGAATTCCAAAATTTTTAATATTTTTGTTTAAGTAATTTATAAGAATTTTAAAAATACATAACTCAAATATTTTTGGTCAGATGTATAATAGTCTAGGGTTAGGTTATAATGGGAAGTATAGTTTTTGTAGGAAGGATATGAAGTAATCTTGTCCATTGAATTTAAACATGGAGGGTTGAGATTAGTTTAGGTGAAAATCATGTGTGAAAATAAGGGGAAGGTCATAAAAGAAATAACACATTTGTTGACTTTCTCTCTCCACATGCAAGATACATGCCAAATTCCTCCATCATTTTAAAACGTCTATAACTTTTTTTTACGACGTTTTTATTGAAAAACAAATTCACCATAATAACGAGTAGGGCTATAAATGAACCGAATGAACACGAACAAAGCCCTGTTCATGTTCGTTCGTTAAGGAAATAATGTGTTCACGAACGGTTAACGAACACTTACCGAACAAGATTTTATGTTCATGTTCGTTCATTAAGGAAATGATTGTGTTAACGAACGGTTCACGAAAACAAGCGAACGCAAATAAAAATCAATAGAGCCTAGAAATTGAGACCGGCGTATTCATGAATGTGAATAATAAAATTCTGTAAATAAATCAAACAAACACAAATAAGGGTATGCTCTTGTTCGTTCATTTAACTTTAAACGAATACGAACACTTAATCGAACAAATATTTATATTCATTTTCGTTTATTTAAAAAAATGAACATTTGTGTTCATTTATGTTCATTTTTTATAATCTAAAAGAACATAACCGAACAAAGATAAACGAATATAAACGAACATAGATGACAAATGTAAATGAAAACAAACAAGCATAAACGAACGTAAATGAAAACACTTAAATGAACTCAAAATAAAAAATGTAAAAACCTTTAATTAGATCACTCATCCAGATAATAAGTAATTATTTTCTATTAATACATAAACGAACATAAATAAACAGATACAAACGAACATAAATAAATGAACATAAACGAGCGTTCGTGAACATAAATGAACGAACGAAACATGTGTTCATGTTCGTTCGTTTAATTAAACGAACACAAATATTTTGTTCGTGTTCGTTCGTTTATTAAATAAACGAACATAAACGAACTTCCCACCGAACGGTTCACGAATAGTTCACGAACGTTTGGTTCGTTTACAGGCCAATAACGAGTATCTTTTTATCTTTTATATGAGTACCATATTGTTTTATAAAAATTAAAAAAAAATAGTGGGTTTTTACGTATGGTGTTTTACCAAAATTGTTTTTACAAAATTATGTTATATAATTGTATTTATCATTGTGTTTTTTTTTCTCATAGTGTTTTTTTCCATTGTGTTTTTACATTGTGCTATACAATTGTGTTTTTTATTGTGTTTTTATCAATGTGTTTTTTACATTGTGCCATACAATTGTGTTTTTTTTTTCATAGTGTTTTTTACATTGTGTTTTTTAAATTGTGTTTTTCATAGTGTTTTCCATTGGGTTTTTTTCGGCGGCCGCTTTCCGGTGACTTTTTTTCAGCGAAATTTCTTGAGGATTGTTTTACGGTGACTTTCCGACGACTTTTCTGGTGAAATTTTCCGGCGAAATTTCCATAAACTTTTCCGTCGAGGTGGTGCTGGTGACGGTTGTGGTGGCGGTGGTCAGTGGAGTGGTGGTGGTTGTAGGAGATGAGTGAATATTTAATTGGGTTTTATGTAAGTGGGTTTTTGAAAATTAATGTAAGTGGGGTTTTGAGATTAAAGTAGGTGGGTTTTGATATTAAAGTGTTTGACTAAAATACCCTCCTTCCTAGCCTTCTTAGGAAAATCGAACTTCTTATTTGAACCTAATCCTAATAGTCTATTAGTTAACAATTAACAAAATTATATATACTTAAATTCATTATTTTCGTCAAACTTCTTTTTTTCCAGTCTAAAATTCTCAAACTCAAATGACAAAAACCAAAACGAAAACCAAAACTAAAAAAGCAAAACTGAACGATTTCTAAATTTTCAAAAACGATTTTCGGTTTGGTTTTAGCCCAAAACCGAACCACGCAAAGGAGTTGGCATTTATATGTAAACTTAGCTATTTATTGTTTTAAGTCAACCCAACCCAACACCACCCCTGCCCTCAGGTTTAACCTTTTTTACTTGACGAATCTTTCTTTATGTACTTGATTTCTTCTGATTTTAATGCTGCTATTTTTAGGGTTTTCAACTTTCTATAAACAATTATTGAGAAAAAAATCAAACTTTAGTTGTCGTTGGAACAAAAAGATTGAATTTTTATGCTTAAAGAGAATATGGAGACTGATTGTGGGTTGGTTTTTCAACCATTGTTATGTTTTTATGTTGATATTTTGATTTGCATAAATAAATAATAATGCTTTTGGCGGGCGGGTAGAGCACTCACTTTACTAGTAAGAGGTAGGGGGTTCAAACCTCCCTATCATCAATTTATACGGGAGATACAAGGGATGACTCTGCTTGTCAGGGTTCGAGTCCTTGTTTTACCGGCTCCTCACTGTCATGCCGTTTGGCGCGAGAGGGGGGGGGTCGGGTTTTATCCATGGAATCCCTCAATACTTGGACCGCTAAGGGCTCCGTCCGTCCGGACTCGTGGCCGGCTCGGGCTACCTTTAGCCAATGGGGACCGCGTACGGAGTACCCGGCGTTACTTAGTTGGTCGTTCCAAAAAAAAAAATAATAATAATGCTTTTAGTTGCAGCTTACTAATAGATCGAGTTGTATAGGCTCGTCAGGTGGTTCTGAATAGCAGGGTCTTTTGTTTTATGTTAAACTCCTAATAATGTTAAACTCCTAATAAGTTTCAAATATCACCAATCAATAACATTGCCTTTTTTATTTTTTCGAATTGTACAACTCATCATTAATCTGTCAATGAGAATAGTCATGTGAAATGCTTGTACATAGGTGAATTTAGGTAAAAAATGATAGGGGATACTTAAACTATGCTTTGTGCCACACACATTCATAAATATGATTGTTCGAGAACGCTCCACCACACTACAAACCTGAAACCCCATTGTCGCCATCCACACCAATCACAACCAATGATACCGTAGTTGGCACGGAAAACGAAGACAGGTGGGCATGGGACCAAATCAAAACCAAAGACCAACGTGACGCCGAATCTGAATCAGCCCTTGACATATATCTTTATTCTAAAATCATCTCTCACTCATCCCTCACACAATCCTCCTCTTTCCATTTAGGCAACAAAGTGTGTTCATCCACTCTTTTGTGAGTGATGAGTGAGAGAAGATTGTGGAATAAAGGTATCCGGATTCGACATCACTTTGGGCTTGGGCTTTGATTTGGTCCATACCTACTCGTCTTTGTTTTCGTTGCTGGCTGTGGTGCCGTTGGCTATGATTGGAGGGGATGATGACATTGGGTTTCAGATTTGTGGCATGGTAGAAGAGCATTCTTGGACAGTCATATATTTTTTAATGTGTGTGTGGCACAAAGCACAATTTAATAATATGTAAAGTACCTAAATTCGCTTATGTACAGGTTATCCACGTGTGATTAGACGATTCTCATTGACAATCAAATGATGGGTTTTTATTAGTGTTATGGATAGGTGGTAATATTTGAAACTTAGGGTGGTTGGGTAACTGGTTAAAACCATAGCGGTTAGGTTTATTTGTAACCTTTTGGTTTTGACCATTAGTTACAATGGGCCATGACTTATTTTTAAAAAAGGCCTGATATCTGATATTAGGTCATCTTCTTTGTTAGTAGTTTTGACGGTTACTATTTTGAGCACACCGACGATCAGACTCTACATACGAAAGCCTGCAGGTTTCAGCTTAAACCAGAAACCCTGGACTACTGCTCAAGTTTGAATTCCAAGGTAAACCCATCATGTCTTCTTATATATATGGTTATAATAATAAAATCATCTGGATTTGTTTCTTTCTTCATGTAATTCTTTTGTAAATCATACTTGATTTTTTATATGAACGCCGCCAGTTGTAGGTGTCTTGTTTTTTTATTATTAATTCTATGAATATTGAGAAAAATCAAACTTCAGTTGCTGGTGAAACAAACTGATTTAATTCAACCAAGATTGAATTTTTATGCTTATGTAATTAAATATACTGGTTTGGTTAATGACCCAGTTTAAGTTTGCTCTTGATTTGACTGTAACTACTTGTATCTTAATTCTTAACACTTAGGTTTTTGAGTTTTTATGTTTTTGAATTTTTGTAAAGTGTTGCAATATTTCAAACATTTTTTAAATTGGGTGGTATTGACCCGTAATGTATTTTGTCAAAACCCATTCGGATCGAACCAAAATGGCCCGTTCTGACCCGAACATGTTCTAAGTTCTAACCTGTTAACCCGCCTGACTCAACCAGCCTGGGCGATTTTCCATGTATAGTTAAAGTGATGGATGTTGGTTTTGGTTTGCGGGTTCATCATCATCTAAAGTCAGCAATGCCAAAACAAAAGGTTAAAAGACAACCTTTTGAAACGGATCATTGAGAATCAAATGCCATTGAAACTACTAGTTGTGAATTTTAAGTTCATAAACTGAAAATTGAAACTCGAGTTCGAATATCATTAAAACCTTGAACAACTTGGATGATATAGTCAATATAACATTGAAAATTCAATATTACTGGACCCGCTTTGCCACCTTATCGTAAAGAATAAAACATTTTAGTAATGTTGTGCATTTTAGAATATCCTTTTCTTGATTACCACTGTGAAAACGATAGCAAATCATAAAGTGATGCAATAATCATAATTAAACACCATTACATGTCTGTTGCTCTAATATGCGTTTGAACAGGATATGGATGTTCAAGTTGAAACCATCGAGGCACGGTTACAATCTTTCCTCAGTCAACTCCAGTCAGAACTAGGCGTTCTTGATAGAATTATCTACAAAAACAAGAACCAGCATCGCAGAAGCTCGTATTTCCAATACTTGTTGAAGGTATTGGTTATTATTATTATTCCTTAACCATGGTTTGTATGTTTATAATTATTTATGGTTTATGTGGCTAGTCTTATTCATACGTAGGTCAGAAGAGACTGTAAGCTTCTTCAATCAACTAACTTATTGGAACTTGTTAATTCGTCTTTTATTGTCATCAACGGAAATCGACCCAGGCAAAAGGTTAATCTCTTAGAAAGGTATTTTCACTTGTAATATTTATATTATATATACTGCAAAAGTTCAATCTGTTTAGTTGAGGTTGACTTTTTTTTTTATATTTCACAGTTTGAAGAAAAGAAAATGTGACGGTGGAAAGCATAGTTTTCTGGACCGACTTCTCGGTGCTGCACGTCTTCTTTCACAGGTGATTCTTAAAAATCCAGACATCTGAATTTTTTCATTTACCAGGATATAACTCATTTCAATTATTTATTATTATTCTTTTTATCAGATGGTGGAACCGATGCTGAAGGCAGCTATGTATCCTACATTTTTCCACATGGGAACCACATAATTTGTTTTATTTTGAATTTTTTTATTACATTTTTGTGTGTTCGAATCCTTTACTTCGCACAGAGAATTATCTACTTTGCTTGCTCGATCCTTTTTTATGGGATTTTCTATGACTCTGTTGGCCCTGCTTGCACGCCTTCGAGTTTTGACTCAGCAAGTAAGCATTACTTTAATATCATTTAGATAAATTTTTTTAATTTTTTTAAATAAATTTTAGACTTAATTTTATATATTTGAACAGATATTACTCGACGTAGTTTCAGTATTCAACATGGCTTCCGCCTTATCTCGCAAGCGACAGTCCATCAAACTTAATCAAGAAGGAATTGAGGTATATCACTTATTAATATGTTAAATCATGACCATTTTATGTTAAATGTAAACATCTTTTTGTGTGATTAACTTTCAGGTCTATAGAGAATACTATCCAACAAATGAGCAAACAAATGAGGAACTTGTTTTTTTGGAATGTGTATGGGATACCGACAAATTCGTGTTACTCGAGAAAAAGATAAAACCTGATCACACAAATCACGAGACGATGGCAAATGATGATGTCGTCATATGTCAAGAGTCGTCTGCAGTAGAGTATGAAAGCATTGAAACCATTCTTGGCGGTAAGAATATATATTTTTTATGAATATTGAAATTGTGATCTAAAACTGTTAATAAACCCGACATTATTCCTTTTTGTAGTTCTAGATAATAAACCGGTGGATGTAACTGTGAACAAAACTTGTGAAGAAGACCCTGCTGCAATGAGGACCGATGACGTTTCGATGGAGGGTTATGCTAATGACTGTAAACAAGTTGAAGATGATGTGAGGGGTGATTCAGGTGTTTTAAAGCCTTCTGTAAAAGGCCCGGAAGCGGAACAGATTACGTGTTCAGGTTTGTTGGTTGATCAAGATTTACCCAAACTTAAACCGAAGAAAGTGGCATTTATATCAGTGAAGAAACCAGAGGCTGCAAAGGCTGATGAAACTGGGCTTATTAGTAAGTTAAGTGATGATGGTAAGAAAGAAGATTCATTCTTCAGTTTGCTCACTGGGGGCATCTAGTAGGATTATTATTATTATTATTATTATTATTATTATTATTATTATTATTATTATTATTATTATTATTTTGTAGAGTTTTTGTCTTGGCGGCCATTAACCACATTTGTTTATCTCGCTTGCGATTTTCAGTTCTCTTTTACGCACTATGTCTAAATACGTTTTGCCTTTGGGGTCCTTACGGTTTTCTCTTTATATATAAACACATACAAAGACATGGTTTCTTGAACGAAATAAAGTTTTTGAGACTATGGAAGCCATATAAATGCATGCACTTTATATGATACATAAGACGGTTATGTCAATGTATTATGTATAACCGTCTCTGTGTTTTTCTCACTCATTGATTTGGTCAACACGGACCACAAGTGGTTATACAGATGTGACAGTTATCTACCTCAAAATCATATACGAGTACCCTCAATCGGGTATGGTACCCCATGCGGGTACATGATAGAAACTTGAAAATCTAAAGTATTGAAATTAAGATAATAGCCACATTCGAGATAGGCTTGATCTCCAAATAGTTTAAAAGAACCCTGATTCTGATAAATATAAACATCCATAAGACTAACATTATCTCTACTATAATTTAAAAGGAAATAAGATAAACTGTCACACAATTATCTCCTAAATATCTGGTAACTGATTTAAGTGCGTGGGTATGTATCATCCCATCCCATCCCATCCCATCCCATCCCATCCCATCCCATAACCTTAAATTCGATTTTTGGGTTTCATGCTTTATTTGTAGGCCCTCAATCTTACATACCCAATCATAAACCACCTTTTACAAATATTAAAAAATGGTTTTAGAGTATTTGAAAGGAATGTTGTCATGTTAGAAAAGAAAGCTACTTTTATTTTTAGAATGACGAATTTTTGTCATTTGGGAAACTTAACCCAAGACCTCCGAACCTCTTGGTGTTTTAGAAGTTTTGCTTTTACGGTTCACCAACCACAGTGGATACTTTATGATGCCGTTTAGAAAGAAGAAGTAGATACTTTATGAAGTTGTGGGACTTAGCTGGATGACTGCTTTTGTTCATAGTGTGGACAAATGCTTTGAATGCACCCTATATGGAGCAAATAGGACACTAAAACTTTTGTTACGATATAACTTTAGTTTATTAAATTAGAATGAAGATGTGACACATTCTAAATTAGAAAATATGTTTATGAAGATATTAGTTATAGCTAGAATGCTTTTTTTTATAACCTACTTATTTTAACTGGTCATAAACCAGAACAAAAGGTTACATAGTGTATCAAAAAATTATTTTAACGGGTATCGAAAAATTCTCAAAGTCGTTAGCTTTTAGATCTTTAGGCTTGGTTTGGATCGAGTCGGTCACATAGTATCATGGTAATATCAAATTCTAAGCAACTCTTCAATAAATTTCATCTTTCAAAGTTTTATCCAACTTAGATAATTAATAATCTAACATTCAAATATCTAGCACTCAAAACATGAGTCAGTCAACTAATATAACATTCATCTAATTTACTAATCTAACATTCAAACATGATACAACCAACTAATCTAACATTTAATAATCAATTAAACAATCATAATATCCGCATCCAAATAATCAAGATATTCAAGTAAAATTTAGACAAAAAAAAGTTCATAAAATGTGTAAACATGGGCTTGCTTAGGAGGAGCGACAAGTGTTTGTTTGGGGTGGAAGGAGTTGTTCAATATTCACGACTTAGGTGGATACTTGAAACTCATCGTGATTTGTGGAGAATATATCTTAGATTCGCCTTGAGGCTTTAGCTTTTCCTATAATTTTTGTTTGACTTGGCTTTAATCACACTATTTTTTAGGGTGTATGAGTAAGCGTAATTTGGTATTGATTAAAACTGAAGTGGACTAAAGTCTAAAAAGAGGGGTCATGTGTTACAATCTTATTAACTATTATTAGGTAAATGGCTTATATTTCTTGATGTGTGTTATAATTAGTAATTTACTAATAAGTTATGCGTTTATATATGTTAATATGCTATAATAATAATAATAATAATAATAATAATAATAATATTATTATAAGTAGAAGTTTGTAAAACTAAAAAAGAGTAAACTACGGTTTTCATTCATGTGGTTTGTCCAAATATGCGGTTTTAGTCAAATAGTTTCAAATTTGCGATTTTCGTTTCTATGGTTTCATTTCACTTGCAATTAAACCCGGATACACTAATCCCGTTAAGTCTGGTCGTTAAACCCATCAGCTTGTCCTTCACGTGAGGGCTTGTTTTGTCATTTTTCTCCCCAAATAAAGCCCAGTCCTAATTCGCAAGCCCCCTCACGTGAAGGGCTGTGATGTATTTTTGGGAAAAAAGGACAAAACTGCCTCTCACGTGAAGGACACACTGACGGGTTTAACGACCAGACTTAACAGGATTAGTGAATTCAGGTTTAATTGCAAGTGAAATGAAACCATAGGGACGAAAACCGCACATTTGAAACTATCGGATTAAAACCACAGATTTAAAAAGCCACAAGAACGAAAACCGCAATTCACTCAACTAAAAAAATTTAAGCTAAGTCTGGTAAAAGAAAATTCATATCGTTGCCAAACAAATCTTGATGTCATGCCAAGCGCTTAATACGTAAAAAATTACATGCCGACAAGTCCACCGTCTAATAAATATTAAAATTACCTTATGTTTTTCTACATTTATTTATATTGAGAGTGATAGTATTTATTTATTTAGTGGTATTATACAGTCAAGTTCATTATTAAATGGCAATTTGAAACTTCAACAGTAGTCAACGAAAGCAACATGAAAGAAAAATGGAACACAATTACACACACAAAATAAATAAATATTTTAATATAAGTTATTTTTAGGTGATTTGTGATCTCCAACGTCTATACAATATTTCATGCCGGATCTTGTCTCATCTTCCCTTAGGCTTTCACACTCCTCTCAACATCAATCTTTATACACTTACTCTACACACACACACATCTTCTTCACTTGATCATCCTATAAACACATCAAACCTTAATCCTATGCAACTTCTGTCTTTGTCGGTAAGCTTTTTAATCTCCTACAATTATTGTTTCTTGTTAAAACATGTTATTTGATTTTGGGTATTATTATTGTTGGACTTGTTAACATGTTCACAATTTAAGAAATCTTGAAACATAGGGGATTTGATATACCACCAATCATGGTTGAAGGTCAGACCCTAGAAGCCATCAAGGGTGGTGGTGGGTCCATCAAAGTTGGAACCACTGGTACCATCAATGCTTTGATGACAAGAGAACTTCAGTCAATTAAAGTTGGATCTTCGAGTGCGGTCCCATTACCTAATGAAGCAAGCACTAGCAGTAGCAGTAACGGTAATAGTATTGGTGACACGAAGAATGGAAAGCATACTGGTGTTGACCAAAAAACCAAAAATCATCATGCTAGGAGAGATAGTAGGAATCCGTTTCTTCGGTCTGATAGTGTATCCGTGGATGGTAATGGAACTAGTAACGGAAGAAAAAACGTGAAAAAGGGGTCTTGCTTGGTTGAAATAGTTGATGTGAAATGTGGAGTTCCTGATAAGACATGGGCGAATCCGATAACGAATCGGTTGAAGAAGCTCACTTTCTCGAAGCTTTTTGAAGCCAATGGCGTTAAGTAAATCAGAAATATGATTTGTCTGATAGCAGTCTTACCAATCAAATTATATAGTAAGGATATCCAGTGTTGTTACTTTCTTATAGTTTGACTGGCTAAATTGTCCGAGATAAGGGGGGTTTTGTTAGCTCGTAATGTTTCTTTATTTATCCACAAACTTTTAATTTTTTTTTTTGTGTGTAAGCAAATCATTGTAAGGATATAAAAACATGTCATGTGGGAGATGTGAACATGAAGCCAAAGAGCAAATACATGATTATTGACAATTGGGTTTGCTTTTGGTCAAATTGATGGTTATATCCCATTTGTCCTTTGAGTGGTGATGTGGGAAATTACACTATTGTCCCTCTTTTTGTTACCAACATTTGGCTAGTTCAAAACTTGTTACCATAATCTATGGCTCAAATGAAAGATTTTAATATAATTGATTCAAGATCTATATAAAGTAACGAAGAAAGAGGCCATTTCTACTTATGTTAAGAATGTTGTTGACCCAAGTTAAAACAGTCCACCAGTCAAATAGAAATAAATTAAAAATAGCTAATGGTTTGAGATGGTAAAATAGATGGGTCTGACATGGTCTGAGATGGTAAAATAGGGTAATAGATTCAAAAGTTCTTTGGGTCTAAATATGTTAAGATAGTCATTTTATTTGAAATTCTAGAATAGTGCCAAAATAATATGATTTATATAGTCATATTTAATAGACTAGATTATTTCATATAAACCGAACCCATGATGAAATTCGGAGTTAGATTTTTCTTTTAAACAGATTTGGGGTTAGATATAACATCTCCCTGAGTATTTAACAAGATCGAAGTTTCTTACCGGCTTTCGTCTAACCATCATCAGATTTTAAACCCTCATCAACATTTAGGGTTGGAATATTGTTGGTGGTACTTGCAATTTGGATAAATTATCATGTGAAAGTGAAATCTCTTTGCATATATATGCAAGTGAGCATAAAAGCTTTTACATGAAAATGATATTTTTACATAAAATGATATTTCAGATTGTACAAAGTTTCAATAGCATTTATAGCAGGTTCTCTATATCTACAATTTCTCTAAAGTTTAGAGAAATCAATAAAATTACCGGTACTTTTTGTGTCTAAACTAGTGAACAATTAAAGAGAAGTGTATGCTTGATGTACTATTTATTCTCTATATATATTTTTATACTTTTTGTGAGTTGTTGTAAGTGGTATAAAGATAAAAAAAAATATTAAAGCGAAAAAAGAATAAAAAAGTATTATAGAGGATGAGATGTAGCTAAAATTTCTTGTAAAGTTTAACAACAATAATTGTGACTGCAATGAAAAAACAATTTGGCATATTGATCATATTAATGAAATATAAATAATCACATCAAAATAGACACCAGAATCAACACTCTGATCACATTTACATTTGCCATTTTCAATAACAAAAGTTTGGCAATAAAATTTGTATCAGGAGGTGAGTTTCCTGAGGCCATAGTAGAGTGAGAGTGATGGTAAGCCCTTATGAGGTGCAGAAAGGTGTTATGTCCACCACCGTTGACAATGACCGCCTAACTGTTGCGACTGGGACAGACGATCCATTAGATTCTGTGCCAGAATTCGAAGGTCTACCAACCTCTCGGTGTCAGTTAAGATCGCAAGATTTGGACCACAACATGCGCTCGTGTAATATTAACTTTTAATCGTCAAATGAAACAAATGGATGTTGGGTAAATTAAATAAAAAAATAATGATAATTAAAATCTATTTTTACACTATAAATGAGTATATGAATGTGTACAAAAAAATTACACCATCCACTATCTTCCTCTCTATTTTAAAAGTACATACTCGTAACCATGAATTCAAGCAACCACGTTAACCAAAACAATAATGTCAACCGAGTGAGCTTACCTAAGGATTCAAGCGAAGCGTGGAAGATCAAGGAGGAATAAGTGTTATTGATGGTGTAGGTCGATACCGTCAGTTAAGCAGCTCAACCCACTCTGAAAATTTTTAAAAGTTAAATAATTGATTAAATAAAAATGCACTTTAATTAATTAAACAAGGCACAATAACTAAAATTAAAATACTTAAATAAACTTGATACTGATCGAGATTTCGTTTTTTAATTGTAGCATTAGGATTAAATATGGGTGTTTGGGATTCCTTATTTTACCTCCTTATAACTTTTCATTAAGTTAGTAAGTTACAACATTGTAACTTTTGAAACTTTTCCTCTTACAATATAAAGAATCCCAAAAAACTTATTACTTTTTAAAAAGTTAATAAGTTATAAGTTGGTGAAAATAAGCAATCCCAAACACCCCCTAAACAAGTTTTTAATTTAAGAAGCGTAAAAACAAATAGAATAATAAGTTTGAACTAAAGTAATTTCTATTGATTCATTTTGTTGTACTATAATAATTTTTACAATACAACATTACAACTATTGAATTAACGTAACAATAATTAGTACAGTGTTTACAGCTTAACATAGTTGGTATACTTATTTGTATTCTTTTTATGTTGAATCTATTTATACAGGATCTCATCCTATAATTATAAACTATCTTTAATTGTTTAACATGGTAATAACGAACGGTTAAACCAATAAACCATTAAAACCTCAAAACCGAACCATCAAACTAATAAAATTGGCGGGTCCTAAAACCTTAATTAGCAATTTGGTCACCATTCAAACCGAATTGTAATCATCTATTGTTCACCCTATTAAATGCAATATATTATTAAGGATCCATTTTTCCAATATTATCTTGGTAGTAAACATAATAATATGATATTAAGGACTAGGTTAGTATCCCGTGTGATACATGGGTTAGATATATTATATTTTATTTTAATAAATGAATATAAAAATTTATAAATTCGAATAAATTACAAATAACAGAAGAAAAAAAAGAAGCATGATGAAGTTATCATAAATCTAAAAAAATGTTTATATATGATTGTGCATGCCTAGCTGGTAACACTTGAATTACATAAGAAAAAAATATCATTAATCAAATATGTTGATTCATAAATAGTATAAAAAAACATATGATTAACATGTTTTTCATATAAAGTCTTTCAGGATACATCGCAAATTCACAATCTTAAAGAAACTTGGTCCTATATAAAAAGTCTATAGAGGTATACCTGCTTATGCTTGTAACATTAAATTATATATGTTTTATTTTATTTACAAACAAAATGTGAGGAACTAACAAAAAAATAATCAGTTGATTATGATAAATGGACAAACCAATATAATCTTAACAAAAAAATTACTAATGCTAAACTATGAAATACATATGATTATCCATAAATGAACACATCTATTTATTTTACTTATATACTCTTTACAAGAAATAATGTATGTTAACTTTGCAAATAAGTTAGTTACACAAATAAGAAATAATATATATATATATATATATATATATATATATATATATATATATAACACCATTTTATTTATGATATAAAAAGACAAATTATTACATAATTCATCAGTTATATCAACAAAGTAGACATGTTCTATAAATGTATCATTATCGGTTCTCAAAATTAGTCACAAGCGTAACATTTACATCAAATTTATTAAGTTTGTAAAGCCTCATCAAATTTATTAAGTTTGTGATACACGGGTTAGATAGATAATATTTTTATTTTAATAAATGAATATACAAATTTATAAAATCGAATAAATTACAAATGACACAAGAAAAAAAAGAAACATGACGAAGTTATCATAAATCTAAAAAAATGTTTATATATGATTGTGCATATCTAGCTGGTAACACTTGAATTACATAAGAAAAGAATATCATTAATCAAATATGTTGATTCATAAATGGTATTAAAAAAACATATATATTAACATGTTTTTCATAAAAAGTCTTTCAAGATACATCGCAAATTCACAATCTTAAAGAAACTTGGTCCTATATAAAAAGTCTGTAGAGGTGTACCTGCTTATGCTTGTAACATTAAATTATATATGTTTTATTTACAAACAAAATATGAGGAACTACCAAAAAAATAATCATTTGATTATGAAAAATGGACAAACCAATATAATCTCAACAAAAAAATTACTGATGCTAAACTATGAAATACATATGATTATCCACAAATGAACACATCTATTTGTTTTACTTATATACTCTTTACAAGAAATAATGTACGTTAACTTTGCAAATAAGTTAGTTACACAAATAAGAAATAATATATATATCTACTATTATAATAAACAAAAATAATGGTTCAACCTAATATTTTGCCAAGTGGCCTCCCTATCTTTTCATCTTTAATTATTAATTATGTTATTAAACTAAATCATTTAAAGCATTCCATAACCCATCATTTTTTGACATCAAGAACCAGAATTCTAACATCCCCCCCCCCCCCCCCAATAATAGTTAATTTTAACAAAAACAAATGTTTCTTAATGATATCCTTTTATAATATTTGTATTAAAATTTTAATGTAACATTTCATTGTTTCTTACAATTTAATTAATTATACAAAATAATAGTCTTAATAATTTCATATTAAAAAGTAAATGCTTTAAATTTTATACTTAAATCTTATTTTTAATTTAAACTATAAACTACACTTAACACTTTAATTTTAAAAATCATTCAAGATTTTTAAAATCTTTCACTTTCTGACTATAATAGTAATAATAATAATAATAACATGCTCAAAAACTTAGAAACTAATTTTTATATAATCACACTATCCTATGTTTTTTGAAAGAGCTTGGTTAGGATCTAGAACTTATGATTACGACGATACATGATGTTTAGGTATATGATTAAGGTCGATATACGTTATGATTAATATGAATGATGTGAGAGAATGAATTGGCAGAGTTACGAGAGAGAATTGATAAACAAACTTGAAAACTTACATTAATAAATAAGTTACAACATACAAATATGGGATGACCACATTCGTTAACATAACAGTTAACGAATGTGTCATTTGTTACATTAAACCACACGAATGAACTATTCATTCGTTAATACATTTAACATATAATGAGTAGCCCTCATTCGTTATCTCATTCGTTAATCTGGGTTAACGAATGAGCTTACAGATTAGACGAATGTGTTACATTCGTTACAGGGTAATGAATGTAACTTACATTAGAGCGAATGACCCATTTAGCCATATTTACATTAAGATCCCTATACTTTAAACTAATTACATTAATGTCCTGATAAAGACTGAGACGTACAAAACGTGTATCAACAAACTCCCCCTCATCTTGAGCTCTTTATCATACTTTAGCGTTGAAACATCTTTGTCTTCCAATCAACGCAGCTATGAATCTTGTATGCGTAGCAGACACGAACAATCCTCAGAAACTGCATTGCAAGATCATAATCCTTTACATTAGCGAATCTGATCTGACTAGTGAATAATGCGTCGTTGTCAGACTCAGATAGATTGACCAGCCACATCGGATCAATTACACGTAACATCTTCGTGCGTGAACCCTGGCCATAAACAATAACCGCTTCACCTGTACGATTATCATAATACCAATAATTTCACGCGAATCAAGGTCATTCGTTCAAAATTTGAACTAACGAATGGCCTCATTCGTTAACTGTTGAATCTCATTCGTTAAAATTTTTAACGAATCTTCTCTCATTCGTTAAATTGTTAACGAATAACTAAGTCATTCGTTAATCTTTAATGAATCAATAAGTCATTCGTTAATCTTTAACAAATAATACATTAACCATTCTTATTCGTTAAATGTTTAAACAAATGTCTTCCATTCGTTATGCACAACGGAAGCGAATGTCTTTATAACGAATGAGAAACTCATTCGTTATATTTAAATAAAGAAAGGCTTTACATTCGTTAAACCTTTTAACGAATCACCATGTTCCTTAGCGAATGAGACAAAATTCTCATTTTAAGGAATTAAATAATCATTAAAACCAATTAGGGTTTTAATCAATGAATTAAATAATCAATTAAATCCAAGTTAGGTTTTAATTGCATACATTAAAATACCCGATCACCGTGGATCGGTAATACTTAACTTAAACGGATTTTTACGTTAAAACATCAATTGTTACCAATTGAAAATACGTTAAGCACGAATTAACTTAAACTTTTTCCGGGGTTTTAACTCTTTTTCCTTTTCTCAATGATTTAATTCGCAAGCTTGGCAAATTGAAACTAAAGCAGAAAAAAAAATAAAAATACAAAATCTTTTTGTATATTTTGAAAATTTTCAAGTAGTAAAGAACTAAACATAGTAAATGAAAAGCAGTACATATTTTTATGAGTTGAGCAGAGAATCATATTGACTAAAAACGTCCTAGACTACACTTCAATTTTGACATTATTATGCACGTAACCCAAAGAAGATTGCAGATATAATTGTCCACTTTAAACTTTAGACAGATCCGTCCGTAACTTTACGATACATTTTAAGGTTCAATTAAGCTCAAATCTTATGTGGAACCCACCTGTCAGACACAGTTTCATATCTCTTATACATTGAATTTCACATGTACGTTTTTCTTCTTTGAATTGATTAGCTGTGACTCATACAAATATAACGAAAAGAAAATAAAGCAGAAAGTTAAAATTTTCCCTTAAGATCGGTATTACTACACGCAGATAAGGTTCCATTTTAACAAATAAAAAGATAAAATAAGTTGAAGTTGCATAAAATCTTAACTCTCAATTCGGATAATCCCGTATTATCGTGCGAAGAAAGTCCAAGATTTATACGAAACACCAAGAAAATAAAGCAGAATATCCAAATCTTAACCCTCATGTCGGATAATCTTATCGCGCAGGAGAGAATCCAAGATTTGAATAAATAATAAAGAAAACATGAAGTTGAATTTCTTTGCAAAATTAAAGATAAACCAAAATAGATTTTTCTTCAAAAATGAATGTATGCACACACAGCAATCTTTAAAGCTTTTTGATACTTAATACAGATATTAACTATGCATCAAGATGTAATACCACTAGATTTGGCAAGCATTTAGGTTTATATCTTTTCAGCACTTATACGATATGTTAAAGCCTATCATACGCATCATACAATTGATCTTACGGCACTTTTTAGTCTACTTTATTCATGTGTTAGGTCCGCTAAGTCAATGTACTATCATTTTCCCTTTTTGCTTCAAAAACTCAATTTTGATTGAGCATTTTTCAATGTTTTTGTATTTTTCAATATTTGAATGTTTTGGAGTTTATAGAATTTTTCTGTACAAACTAAAACACAATATTTTTGTATTTTTCTATTTTCTCCTCCTAAAAACAAAAAAAATTATCTAACCAAGCTTTTGAATTTCTGTGAAAGATTTTAAACCGTTTATACCAAGCAAGTATTGAAAACGCGTTTTGTCAAAAACTTTGGTATAAAGGTCAGCCTTTTGAAAATCCGTATGAATTTTATCAATTGATATTAATTTCTTTTCATAGCAATCACGTATAAAGTGATAACGGATTTCAATATGTTTTGTTTTTGAATGTTGAACCGGATTTTTGGTGATAGAGATTGCAGCAGAATTATCAATAAAAATAGGAGTAGTAAGAAGCTTCAAACCATAATCCCGCAAATGTTGCTGGATCCAGAGAACCTGTGAACAGCAACTCGAGGCCGCCACATACTCCGCTTCGGTGTAAGGCCCCGTCACCGGTAACCCTACTTTCGTGTTGGATTTACTCATAAACACAGTTCTAAATATCAGAGTTAATTAAATCTTTACGCGGAATATAAAACTTTCATAAAACATTACATATCAATTCATAATCATGTCTTAAAACATTCCTCTTGTCTTTCAAAATCAAAACATAACTTATAAAACATATCAGATCTTCAGATGCCAGGCTTTAGTCTTCTGCCATGTGTCCTCCACTCAAGCCAGCTGTCTCATCCTACTCACCTGCGTGCATACTAAAAGTCAGCTACGCTGAGTGAGTTCTAGTTAATCATACAATACCATACAATACCTTATTACATACATACGTACTAAACCTCATAACTTTCTTTCATACACACATAAGTACTCATACCTTCATTCTTACTTACATACTTTCTTTCTTACTTACATACTTTCTTTACATTCATAATCATACGTTTTTAAGAGCCTTTCGCCCTATAACCTCACAGATATTATAAGGGTCTGGTCCCTAACATCACAGATATTATAAGGGTCTGGTCCCTATCCTCACAGATATTGTAAGGGTCTGGTCCCTAACATCACAGATATTATAAGGGTCTGGTCCCTAACATCACAGATATTATAAGGGTCTGGTCCCTAACATCACAGATATTATAAGGGTCTGGTCCCTAACATCACAGATATTATAAGGGTCTGGTCCCTTGTTTTCGAATATTAGTAGGGTTCGATTCCCTCTTCGTTACCATACAACCATACATCATACCTCGAGTATTATTAGGGCTCGGTACCCTTTTCGTAACCATACAACCATACAACCGTCATTTCCTTCTTTTATTAACTTTATTACGTTCATACACATAAACATACATATCATACTTGCCATATTTATAACGTTACAACCTGACAGTACGTGCAATATCCGAAGATCGTTCACGAACCATCAAGCAATCATTCATACATGTCACATATATCACATATGGCTTTATAACGTTACAACCTGACAGTACGTGCAATATCCGAAGATCGTTCACGAACCATCAAGCAATCATTCATACATATCACATACATCACATATGGCATACACTTATCACTTAGGATAAATGTATTAACAACACATCAAGTATGCACACAGCCCTGAAAACATAACAAGGAATGGGGCTAGAAACTCACCTGGATCCTGTTACGCTCGCCGTTGATCGTAATTCCTTTCTTTAACTGGGCTCGGCTAACTGTATAATATTTACACATATCAATTAACTACTACTACTCGTTTTGTATTTCTATCTATATATGACCCACAACGAACGGGGGTCCGGGGGCAGCGCCCCTGGCAGCGGGGTTCTAGGGGCAGAGCCCCTGGCTGGGGTTAAGCTGCCAGGTCAGCTTGGAAAAATTTTATTTTCGATAACTGCCTTAACACATTTTCCATTAGGTTTTTAATTTATTTTATAAACGAACTTCACTTTAGGCGAAGTTAAACCTTAGGCGAACTTGGCTTCAGGCGAAGTTAAACCTTAGGCGAACTTGGCTTCAGGCGAAGTTATACCTTAGGCGAATTTGGCCGTAGGCGAAGTTATCCTTAGGCGAACTTGGCCGTAGGCGAAGTTATCCTTAGGCGAAGTTACGCTTGAAGGCGAAGTTACGCTTGAAGGCGAAGTTCATCAGGCGAACTTAATCTTGCAGGCGAAGTTATCGCGCTGCAGATCTGTTTGCCCATAACTCCTTCGTTTCTTAGCCAAATAACTCGATTTTGGTACCCACGGAATCGTATGATCGGCGCCTACAAATCCCAACCATCAAATCGGCCTAAAATCGACATTTTAGGGGTCCGATTTGGGCAGTTTTGGGTTTCGGGTCCGGTTAACCCATCCAATCCTAACCATTTACAGTAATAATAGCTTTGTTGGATTGTTCTTACCTTACCAACTCAGATCTATCAACAAAATCTCGGGGTTTGGCTTCGAATCTTGATCGGTTAGTATGTGTGTGTTTTGAGGAGTGTGTGGAGTGTGTGTGGAGTTTGGTGAGAAATGAGATATTTTGGGATTTTGGGGGTATTTATATCCCTGAAATCCCATTCTCATTTATCCTATCTCAATTAATCCAAGTCCATGACCAGCTCCTACTCGATATTAATAATTAAAAACGCAAAATCACTAACATAACTTTCTTTATTCAACATTATAAATTTTAGGATGTTACATTCGGCTGTTGAAGTTGAGACCGTTGTCTGCTTCTTACACTGCCAGGAAACAAGCCGGTTTCCTAAGAATTGATATCCCACTGTTGTCGATTTGAAATTGATCTTGCAACCCCCATAGTCCGAGTCAGTAAAGGCGGTGAGATCGAACTTATCGTCTTTGGGGTACCATAACCCGATGTCTAGAGTTCCCCTCAGATAATGTAAGATACGCCTTACTGCCGCTAGGTGAGTCACTCGGGAACTCGATTGATACCTAGCGCACAAACAGACAGCAAACATAATGTCCGGTCGAGAAGCAGTCAAATACATGAGTGATCCAATCATGGCTCGATATAGGGTCGGATCTACGGTATCCTCCAATTCATCCGGTGATAAATGTGACCCACGGGAAGAGGAGTAGAGGGAATTTTGCCATCGAATATCCTGAATCGGCTCAAGACATCGTTCACATATTTTGTCTGATGGATAAAGATCCCGGCGTCAAACTGGTGAACTTGCAAACCCAGAAAGAAACTCATTTCTCCCATCGAACTCATCTCGAATTTTGTTTGCATCGTTTTCTCGAATTCTTTGCATAAACTATCGTTTGTCGAACCAAAAATAATATCATCCACGTAAATTTGGACGAGGAGCAGATCATCACCCATATTCTTGTAAAATAACGTACAATCCACAGTTCCCCTCTTGAATCCACTTTCAATCAGATGGTTAGCCAATGTACTATACCAGGCTCTTGGGGCCTGATGCAAACCATACAGAGCTTTGTTTAAACGATAAACACGCTCAGGAAAGTCTGGATCCTCGAAGCCAGGAGGCTGTTTCACGTACACTTCTTCATGAATTGCTCCATTCAAGAATGCCGATTTCACATCCATTTGATAAATTTTGAAGTTTTTGTAGGCTGCATAGGCAAGAAAGATTCGTATAGCCTCCAGTCGTGCCATCGGAGCATACACTTTTGTATAATTTATGCCTTCCTGTTGATTGTAACCAAGAACGACCAATCGTGCCTTATTTCGCACAATAACCCCACGGTCGTCCTTCTTGCACTTAAAAACCCATTTTGCAGGAATCGCCTTTTTAACGCGATCGGGTTTGTCAATTAAGTCCCATACACCCAGTCTAACAAACTGTTGCAGCTCCTCCTGCATAACTTCAACCCATGATGGTTCCGTGAGTGCCATTGCGACACTTGTCGTTCTATCTGTGATAGAAAGTAGGTGTATTGTGCGATACTAAGGATACCCGAAGAGTGCATATCCGCATAAGCACAAACAATCGAATCCTCAGTAGGAGATACATTATGATCAGATTGATCATCACATATGTTAGCCAATTGGTGCCTTGTGCGAACTCCGTCGTTCACATCACCAATTATCTGATCCTGTGGATGTTGCGAATGAATCCGTAAAGTAGGATTCGCAGGAACAGATACATTATCATCCAAATTGGTGATATTCTCCTCCGCGGTGTCTAAAGAGACAGATGATGAATCATCACTGATTAGAATAGGCTCGGTAGTTTCTTGAGCTTTATCTATCATTACAGATGATGAATCAACAAACTCAGCATCATCGGAGAATTCAGAAACATCGTTTGACGTTTTAGATACATTAGGAGAGTCACTTGCATCAACCGAAGAAAACCTTGGACTTGGAAGACATTGGTCCCCCAAATACGATCTAACAAGATCTTCAGGTATGTCATTAACTGTTGATGTAAGAGTTAAATAATCGATCGTAGTCGAACATCCAATCGGGACCTGTACCAATTGGTGGAGTCGTATAACTTTGACAATCAACGTGATACCATTCCTCCACGCAACCAGAAGAAAGATTGAAAATCCACTTCTTCGAAGAGTTATAACCCAAGAAATAACCCTCAAAAGCTTTCTCATCGAACTTTCCAACGTCTTTCTTCAACACAGTACATGGACACCCAAATGGTTCCAAATACTTTAAGTTCGGCGTACAATTATGTAGAAGCTCGTAACAAGTCTTCTTGAGCTTCTTTACCGTTAGTACGCGATTCAATGTGTAGCAGGCGGTATTCACAGCTTCGTTCTAGAATTGAACATGTAGCTTTTAATCAGCCAGCATTGTACGTGCAGCTTCAATCAGTGTACGGTTCTTTCGTTCAGACACCCCATTCTGTTGAGAAACATAAGGTGCACTGAATTCCCGATGAATTCCTTTCTGTATACAGAAGAAATCCGATACATTATTCCTGAACTCAGTTCCATTGTCACTACGAATTCGTCTCACTTTCATTTTGTAAAGTGATTCGATCTTTGTAATAAGGTTCTGAATTAGCACAGGAGTTTGATCTTTCGATCCCATAAATAATACCCACGAGTAACGGGAGAAATCATCCGTCACAACTAAACAATACAAATCTCCAGCAATGCTAGCACGGTTCACTGGACCAAAGAGATCCATATGAAGTCGTTCCAGAGGAGTAACGATATCGTTTAGTGATTTGGTCGGGTGAGATTTCTTCTTTGGTTTCCCCTTCTTGCATGCGACGCAATGATCATTAAATTTAAATTTCTTGAGGGACACTCCATTCACTAGTTCATTTGTCATCAAAAAGTTCATTTTTCTTAAGTGAATGTGTCTCATGCGTCTATGCCAAAGAATAGAATCTTTCTCTGTTGCTTTAGATACGAAGCAAGTAGATGAAGGCGAAACTTTGACATCGTAACTCATGTCAAGTACATAAATATCATTTGATCGAGGTGATCGCATGACAACCATGTCTTCTGGAATTGTGTATCCCGGTTGAAGAATAACACATTCCTTCTTGGTGAATATGGTAGTGAACTTCTTATCGCAAATCTGTGAAATACTCAACAGATTGTGATCCACCTTTTCACAATAATTGACTTTTTCAAACGTTATTCTACCGTTTGAAACTTCCCCTTCTTTTGTAATCATTCCTCCTTGCTTACCAGCAAACGCCACATAACCCCCTTGAATATCTTTAATGTTGTTCAGAAGGTCTAAGTTGCCGGTGGTATGCCGAGAACATCCGCTATCCAATATCCATTTTTGACTTGATACGGACCTAGATGTACCTTGCACAAACAAGTAAAATGATTAGTCCAAAAAGGCAGCCCAAGCCTCAGTCTTGGGCTCTCCCTTTGAAACTTTTGGAGAACTTAATAATTTAATACACGTATTCGGTACTTGAGAATAAGTGGCAGTTTTTTTAGTTTTCTTCTTAAGATAACCATCACGGATTCTTTCCGAATCTGTGTTTAAACAGATGGGTTGAGCACGATCAACACATGTGTTTAATACTTTAAGAGTATCAACCCGAATTACTTTCCTCGGATTGATGTTTGAATACATTATCATAGAATCATCAACTTGATTTTCCTTTGTGTTTGAAAAAGATTTAGTCTTGTAAGTTGAATAATTTTTTATATTGTTGATCTTTGCTTTGCATCATCTTGAAACATGACCTGGTTCACCACACTTGAAACACAGTCGAGAGTCATTTAAATTTTGTTGTGATGATGTACCGGTTGTTTGTGATATCAAAGTTTTAAGATCAATAGATTTAGGTATTCCACAAGTGGCCTTATTTGATGACTCATGTTTTAAACCCTTCTTTGTTTTGTAAAATTCAAGATTTGTCAAATTTGATGAATTTTCCAAACCTGACGATTTTATGAATTTTATAGGTTTGAAAACATTTGTTTTTTGTTTTTGAACATTACTAGTTTTTTATTGAAAGAATTTCTTCTCAAGTTCAGTCATTTCAGTAGTTTCATCTTGAAATACACTTTCAATCAATTCTGGTTTTAGAAGATTCAATGGAACTTCTTTGTCTGAAAACACTTTTGAGAGACCTTTTAATTTAAATATTTTTCCAGTTGAAGTTTTCAGTGGAGGATTAATGAATCGCATTAATTCCTCATTAGACACTGAAAGCTTGTCTGTGGAAGTTACATTAACATGTTCCTTTGGAATTACTTTAGGAATATCCTTAGGAACACGTGAATTGTTTGAAGAAACACTTGAGGATTTTGCACCATAAACAGCTTTTTCAAAATCTTCTTGTTCACACAGAATGTGATTGTCAATTGGAATGTCTTATTTTTAACAATCACATCTGTTTCAGTCAGCTCCTCAATTGAACCGTCCATTTCATTTTTGGTAAACACCTTTTTGCTTTCAATATTAAATGGTTCACGAGTCGGTTCAAATGAATCAACATTTTCAGGTTTATCAGTAGACATATTTAAAGAATTTTCTGCCTTAGGAATGCTACTGTAATCCTGATTAAATGGAGGAGGAATTTCGACGTATCCCAAACCTGCTTTTTCGTTCTTTTTATGTGAATGATTAACCTCGATTATTTCATTCAACAAGAAAGAAGAATCTCTGAATTTACTAAGTTTATGATTTAATTCCATTTTTTCTTGTTCGAGATTGGATAAGAATCTCCTTTAAATGTTGATCCACTTCAATAATTTTACAATGAACCTTAGCTTTAAGATCATGATTAGTATCTGATAATTTCTGAATTTTCAGATTAGCTTGCTCAAGCAATTTTGTCTTTTGCTTATAGCATTCCTTGATAGTAAAGTAATCATTAGTAGATGTATTGTTTTGAGTTAATGCTGTTTCAAGTTTGGCTTTTAACACAGCACACTCAGAACAATCCATCATTATTGATGCAGGATCATTTACATTAATTTGAGGTGTAGGACATACCTCATCTATCTTAGCCATGCAGGCATAAGATTCAGTTTTCTCAAGAGTTTATTCTGGTTGAGATGACAGAGATTGATCACTGTCAGTTTCCGAGTCAGATGAATCACTACTCTTCAAAACTTTTTCGCTACTGGCATCCTCAAAATTCTCCACAAGCTCAACAATTGCAACGTTTGCCTGGTTTCCCAATAAGCGCTAAGACCAATCAACTCCATCATTTTACCAATAAAGCTTGAGTAACAGGAGATTTGTCTTGATCACCAGAGCCAGCAGTGTTACTTTTATCTCCTCCAGATGAAGACTTTGTAGAAGCACGGACAGAATTGCGTGAGCCAGAATAATCTTTCTTCGGCTTGTCACACTCTTTGGCAAAGTGGCCAAATTCACTGCAATTATAACACTTGACTTTTAACTTATCAAACCCAACCCTTTTGTTCAACATGGGAAGATCTTTTCCCGTTCGTTACATGAATCTTTTAACCTTTCGAACACTCATGACCATGTTCCACTTCAAATCCATAAGCTCAAGATCATCTGGGTCGATTTGAAAGAATCCGTTCTCTTTAAGCACAAACAGGAACGTCGAATAGTCTGTAGGTAAAGCATTCTTCAAAGTATCAATATTGTCATGTGCTGTTGGCTCAAGATCAACAGAAGACATTTCAACAATCAAGTGGCTAAAACGGTTGATCATTTCTTCTACAGTTTCATTTTTCATCAGAATAAAGTTTCTGAATTGGAACTTCACTAAAGTCTTCTTGCTTTCGAGAGTATTGCCTAAACTTCTGGTTTTCAAGGTAGTAAACAGTGAAGCACAGACTTTGATCGTACTATATTGATGAAAAATATGTTCCGGTAAAGCCATAGTGAGTGTAGAATAAGCTTTCGTCTCACTTTCAAAGTCCTTCAACTCATTTGTCTCATACTCTTTAAACGGTTTCGGAGTCCAACTCGTGTTGTCATTACCGATCAGTGGTGCAGCATAAACATCATCAAGAAAACGAACACTGCTAGGATGCACAGATCCCAGATGTGCACGGAATCTTGGTTCCCAACGGGCAAAGTCTGATAGTTTCAACAGCTTGGGACATTTATTATGACTGCCTATCTCGTTATCCATCGTCAGCATTTGTTGCAATAAGACGTTCTGTGATTCTAACGCATAATAAGATGAATTCTGAGCAGCCATCATAAACCAACTGATAAACTTCAGGGATTAACAAAGTTTACTATTCACTCAAATGAACCAGTAACGAATGAATAAGTAACGAATGGGTTTTAATGAATCTCTTCACATTCATTAACAGATTAACGAATAGCTAATAACGAACAGGTTTTAACGAATGGGATATTCGTTAAAAGTTGATTACTTTAGCGAATGTCTAAGATATTTATTAACGAATGAAAGTTAACGAATATGGCTTAACGAATCAGGCTTAACGAAGAAGGTTGAACGAATAATGTTGAACGAATAAGGTTTGATCTTAGCGTGACAAATGAGATTGAAATTGTAACGAATGAGCGGTTAGGTCTTAGCGAATGAGTGTAACGAATCAGTCTTCATCCTAACAAATAAGACTTCATCTTAACGAATCAGTCTTCAACGATTCAAACTTCCAATTTCAACTTCAAACTCGTCCGAATCTTACTGAAATTACTTAAAACTTATACCAAAACAATCCAACACCAAATCCGAACCTATCTAGCCATGTCCGAAGTCACAAACATTCTTCAATCAGGTTCAATTTAACGAATAACCAGTCTCTGATTTTTAACTTCAATTAAATCACAAAATCAAACAATTCATGTTCGAAATTGATCAATTGATTACGGTTTTAACTCGATTATGTATCGAAGATCAGATCCAAGGCTTTGATACCACTTGAAAGAGCTTGGTTAGGATCGAGAACTTATGATTACAACGATACATGATGTTTAGGTATACGATTAAGGTCGATATACGTTATGATTGATACGAATGATGTGAAAGAATAAATTGGCAGAGTAACGAGAGAGAATTGATAAACAAACTTGAAAACTTACATTAATGAATAAGTTACAACATATAAATAGGGGATGACATTCGTTAACATAACAGTTAACGAATGTGTCATTCGTTACATTAAACCACACGAATGAACTCTTCATTCGTTAATACATTTAATATATAACGAGTAGCCCTCATTCGTTATCTCATTCGTTAATCTGGGTTAACGAATGAGCTTATAGATTAGACGAATGTGTTACATTCGTTACAGGGTAACGAATGTAACTTACATTAGAGCGAATGGCCCATTTAGCCATATTTACATTAAGATCCCTATACTTTAAACTAATTACATTAATGTTCTGATAAAGACTGAGATGTACAAAACGTGTATCAACATTTTTTTTAATTAAAATTGGTTATTTCACATAAAAATAAAAAAATGTTAACAACGGTAATTTTCATTGTCGGCCATGTAGTGTGACATGCTTGTATGCATCAAATCCAGATAAATACCTTTCAGGAAAAATACATGTAAAATGACAAAAATATCTAATGGTCGCTGCTATCTAAAACCTATAATGGTTTCATTTTGTTTGGGATGTTTTGTTGCTTTAAAAAATGAAGTTTCTTTTTATATTTAAGATAATGTTTTTTATGTTATAAAATATCTTTTCATTTTTTGTGAACTAACATTGTTTTAAACTCTTAGTATCTAACGTTTTGTTTATATATATATATATGTGTGTGTGTGTGTGTATTTGGATATTAAACACAAATATTAGTTTATATTATATTGCTTAATAATATAATATATTTATTTAAACTTTGTGTTTTGTTTATTTAAGTATTTGTATGAGTTGTATCAATCTTTTTCTTTTTAAACACAATTCTTCTTAAAAATATAAATCCTTATATCAAATTAGTATTAGTACAAAATGATTTATGTTTTTAGTAACAATCGTGTGTGATTAATAAGAAAAGTTAATTAAATAAATTTTAAGCATTATATACAATAAAAGTTTTTAGAGATTTATGTCACACTTTCTACATTAAAATTAAAGATGGAGTCAATCTTTTAATATTCAATGAGGAGGGTAACGACAATGTTGTATATGAAGAAATTTTTAGAGATTAATGAAAATTTACCATCTAATTTTCTTTTTGTATTTTATGAAAATTTTATTGTATTCCACGTAATACATATTCATATCTATTCATCTAATACCAAATTAGTATAAGTATTTCACATTGTTTTGATCTTTTGTTAATATAGTTTACTCAACCCGTGTATGCACGAGTATTTAACCTAGTTTATATATATATACACACACACACACATATGTAACACCATTTCATTTATGATATAAAAAGACAAATTATTACATAATTCATCAGTTATATCAACAAAGTAGACATGTTCTATAAATGTATCATTATCGGTTATCAAAATTAGTCACAAGCATAACATTTACATCAAATTTATTAAGTTTGTAAAGCCTAATCAACTTTTTCCTCAATTTGAAAATTGCATGGAAACCCTATGGGAACAAACGTTGAGCAGATGTAACATAATCATCAATAAAAACACATATATATGGTGATAGAAATTACAAACTACTATTTAACAAATTCAATAGTGTTGTAAAAAATTTAAGACGTTAACCTAGATTATCATAAATTTAACCAAAATCAAACATGTAAACAAATCGTATACCTTAGAGGTTTATTATCAATTTTTGGAGAAATCATGAAGGTATAAACAGATAAATCGACACAACTGAGATTTGATAGACGAAATAGCTTGAGATTTTGTGATTGATTTTTTATTCTCCAAATAAGATTTCAAATTGCAGTTTTTTGTGTCTGATTTCATTTAGGAGAAAGTCAATTGCGTCAGATATGATTTAGGGAGGCAGGAAAAGTCAGCATGTGTGTTATAAATTAGGGGCAACTTCATAGAATAGTAACCAACTTTTAAAGATGTTCAAATTAAATCACTCAACTTTAAAAAGTGTTCAAATTATGTCACTCAACTTTCATATTTTATTAAATTAAATTTTTTAACATGTTGTTTTAGTCTTTTTCTCTTTTGTTTCACATAGGAAATCTTTTTATCTTTTTTTTTAAGTTGACACTGATTGGCGATGTGAATTTTATTTTTTATTTTTAAATTTTAATATAATTAAAATTTTTTAAATTTAACTACATATATTGTAAATTCCGACACATCTTATCCTTCATTTCTTTCTTGATGTACAAAAAATTCGGTGAGACTCGATTTGAAGATTTAGTGACCCGATTTGGGAAAAATATGCACAAGTGATCTAATTGAAACATTTTTAAAAGTTGGTTACTTTTCTATGAGATATTCCTATAAATTATATGGAAATTAATATAATTTTTTTATAACAAAGGGTTGGTTACGGGTCAGTTTTGATTATTTTTTTAAACTAAAAAGGGTTTTAATGATTGAAAATAAAAACTTGCAAAATGGCACAAATATAGACATATATACTCTCTTTAACTACATGTGATTATATTATTAATGCATAACGTATAAGTGTTTATGCAATTCTCACAATTTTCTACTTCAAGTTAGTTTTGAACTAGGCACTTGTATATATAATATGATTGATTAATTATAAAGATTACAGTAGTATTTGATTATTTAAGCTAAGTTCTTTAATTTTGTTTTTTAAATAATAATGATGATGATGATTCATGATATGCACTCATGTGAGTCATGTCCATGTCCGGTGGAGATACTTCCATTCGTGAGGTCTTATAAATTACAATAATATTACCTCACCATGCTACACCGCTATTAGTAGTTATTATTATTAATTAGTAAATAATTAACTCATAATAAGAGGGGCATATTTAAAGAAATTGTCGGTTATGGAATCATTTACCAATTTTGATTATTCTTTTATTTAAATAAAGAAAAAAAAGATTTTAATGATTGAAAAAATCTTGCCATGTGACACAAATATAATCAATTAGGTGCCAAGTGACACAAATAGATTTTTGTTTATTATAATAGTATATTTGTTAATGGTTTCTTTTTTGAAAAAAGTTATATGAAGAACCAAAACCAAGCACTAGCAAGAAGGCAAAGTCCAAAGTTAAAAACTTTTCGGTATAAAGAACTAAACAATTGAAGATTTTTTACTTACAAAAAGCCCGATGCTTTTTTGTCGTCTATCATTTTATGAAAGGAATTTCTTTGTTATTGAAAGTTTTCTCGTTTTGAGCTTTCTAAATGCGCCAGCACGTGTGATTTGGCAAATTGCTTGAATTAGCTTTTTTCTATTGTTGATTCCGGGAATGAATTTGTAACATACTACAACATTCTTAAATCAATAATGCAAAAATCGATGTAATTTTGCAACATTGACTGATAATCGCCCAAATCGAAATTGCCATTCTATAAGAAATAGGTAGATGATCCGCAATTTCCTCCTGTTCACCACATATAACACAATGGCAAGAGTTCACTTATCTAAACCTACAATTTTATATATACTAGCAGTAAGCCCGCATGATGTTGCGTCGATGACAAAGTTTTAATCTTATCACATAAATACATAATAAAATCTAGTAACAAGCCTTAGAATGATCATTTTAAAATATCAACATAAAAACGGATATTATGATCATATAGTCGAAGAAGGGTGGTTTGAGGGGAAAAAAATTGATGAAGCCTAACTGCTAGATTGAAGAAACAGGTTTCTTTATAGCATATGTATTAAGTGTTTTACATAATCATCAACAACTTGTACATTGGAACATTGATAAACTTGGATGTTATAATTGATAGGTCGATATTGAGCAAAATTTTCAAAACGTCGACAAAAATATGTGCGTCGCAACGGTAAGTCGGTTTTTTATATATCATAATATATTAAAAGATATGGAAATAATAAGAATTTTAAATAAAGTTGTCAAATTGAGGGTTAAAGAAGAGGGGGGCAATCACGTAAAAATTTTTAAAATTTACAAAAACATGACTAAAGTTAAAGCGTAAAAATTGTAACTAATTTAAATAAAATGGAAAGACGCGAGATATTTCACAATGATCCTTTTACCCCTCTTTAAGCTTGCACTATGTGCTTTATAAGTAGTAAAACTATTAAAATTAACACTCTTACTTTTGTCTATCACTCCTGCATTATATCTACTACATTATATCTACTAACTGGGTGTCGCGCGATGTTGCGGGGTATGCGTGTAAACACGACATCGAACGCGTAACCGGTGTTAGTACGCACCTGACCTCTCATCAGCATGCGTGTAACCCAACTATAGTGTGTGTGTAACGCGACATCGGGCATGCATTCGGTGTTGATACACGCGTCACGCAATGGTTTTACGTGCGCAATCCGATGTCGATACGTGCATAAACGGTCTCAACCAGACCTAAACCAAATTAACTTTTTTTGTATTTCGTGTTTTGTTTGTAACCATTACCCATGACCCGAACCCACCCGACCGGGCCCGTTTGCCGGTCCTAATTGGTAATCGTGTAACACGTTAAGTTTTTAAAATTAAAAAAATATGACAATACCATACTCAAATTAAAGAGAATAAAATGATCGTTTTTATGATGTATTTTTTTGTTGAAAAAATATTAATGTGGAAAAAGCTATGGCCGTTTAAAAGTCGTAGGGGTAGTCAGTTTAGAATAAGGGGGTAAATGTGTAACTATTATATATATTAACAAATTGTGATTGAAATTAAAGGACTATACTTGCAAATATATTTGAATCAAATATTGTTTGTAAACTGTAGAAGAGGTGAAAAAGTCCACATTACCTCTAAAATCTCATAAATTTATGCATTGTGTGTTGTACTTTGTGCATATATGGTTAGGTTAGAATAAAAACCAACTTGAGTTGTGAAAACTTTAGAAACTCATTCTCAGTAACATGTTTTTAATTAAAGATTAAATCTTTTGGTCCACAATTAAAGTTAATAAAAAAATGTAAAAGTTAATTTACATTTTCTCTCTTCTAAAAACATATATAATAGCAAAACATTTTTTTTATGTTTTTGATATTTTATATTAAATGCAACAACATATATTACATGTAACAAAAAAAAAATGATGTTACATAGGGTTTTCACGAGTTTTCACAACTCAAGTGGGTTTTCATTCTATACTTTGTCTATATATATATATATATAATCATGATCATGTGAGAATTTTTTAGGAATTGAGAACTATGACAACCATTTTGGACGACAAAAAAACCCAAAAATAAAAAAAAAATCATAAAACAAAAAAAAACACAAAAATAAAAAAAGTAAAAAAACCAAAGTTCTTATTTATCATCCCGGTTTCTAGAAAAAAAACGTAAAAAAAAAATTCTTGGTTTAGCTAAATCATACATATATGTATAATATGTACATATATGTACACACATGTTTTTTTTCCTATACACATATGTATAATTTAAGGTAAATGATAATTTACATATGTGTACATTACGTAACTAGAGATTAAATGAAATTATTATGTGTATAGGTATAATACGAATTAAATAGAAAATAAATCGGTTTTTTTATTATACATATATGTATAATATGTACACACATGTTTTTTCCTATACACACATGTATAATTTAAGATAAATAATAGTATACATATGTGTACATTTCGTAACTAGAGATTAAATGAAAGTATATATATGTGTATAGGTATAATACGAATTAAAAAGAAAAAAAAATTTGGTTTTTTTTAATGAAACCTGAATGAAATATAAGAATTTTGGTTTTTTTACTTTTTAAAAATTTTCGGTTTTTTTTTTTATAATTTTTTAATTATTTTTTAGAGGTTTTTTTAGTGGTTCAAAATGGTTCTCAGCCCTCAATTTACCAATGGTTCTCTTAAGATCCTTATCCTATATATATATATATATATATATATATATATAAAGTTGTTAACTAAAATGTTAGTTTTAAAAATTAAAAAACAAAAAAAAAATGATGGTTAATTTTGTTTGACAAATTCGAGTAGTCACTATATAATCTATACTGCTTAATAAACAAAGGTTTTCTTTGCCACGTGCCCTATTCCTACCCCATCCTCATTCTCAAAATCCCGCGTCTCTTCTGAATCCTTTATCAGTTATCACTCACTCCCCTTTTTTGAAGTTATAACCCGAATCTCATCATCCTTCATCGTGATGTTTCAGTTTCAGAAACCCTAAACCATTATTACCCCCCTTTTCCTAAAAAGCCAGATCCCTCAAACCTGAACAACCGTGTTATAATCCTTGCATCAATATGTTTCAAAAACCCAAACAAACCGATTGTTATCACCGCATGTCATCATCATCATCCACATCTCCTCGATCCGCCGGCGACTTAGGTATACAATTCTTTTCTTTCTAATTGTTTTTCAGCGATTCACATTTAATTTTGTATATGTTTGCTGTTATGTTAGGGTTCCGATTTTAATTTTGTTTTTATGTTTATTTTGCTTTAATTGTTATCGTTGGAGGAGACGTATCGTTGATGAATTCGTTGTCCCCATGTTCAATTTATTTTAAACCTTGATTTTGCTTTAATGTTCAGTTTGTACAATTTTTTTCATATAACTTTGCTTTTATTGGCTCAAACAGTTGGCGTGCATGTACATATTTTAAAGAACATTGTGTAAAAATGACCATTCATTGGTCGAAATCTTTATGTTTAAATAGTTTATGAAGTGGGGTTTGGTGTACAACTTCTAAACGAGTAAACTTTTTACATGCTGGCATGTTGAATTGTCGTTTTTATTCAAAGAGCCATAATTATGCCGATGAGACTGAAGCAAACAATCACCCAAAGCAAGCAAACCCAAGGATGATCTTGAATGGATGAATCGGATTACATAATGTCCTGTTTATCATCTTTCAGTTGAGGAGTTTGAATATCCGTGCCTATACATCACGTTGCACCAGAAGCATCAAAATACGATAAGTCTTGATTATTTTTTACTCCTAAATTAATGATTACTTTATGGTGTTTTGAATTAAGTTAACTGTGTATAGGCATATGCAATTGTTCCTCCTTTAATCTCTCAATCGCTTTCCACATATCTCAATAATTGAGTGTCTTCAAGATTAAAGGTATCAATCATCTTAATTGACCATCATTTTCAAGATTAAAAGTATAAAACTAGCCATAATTTTTCTTTACAGAATCATTTATGCTCAATCATCAACATCATTCGCCATCGATTCATAACTGAAATCATTTGGAAATCGTCATCGTTATCAGCTCATTTGATTACATCTTCAATATAAGATTTGTATCTACATCTCTTCATTATTTAGTGCTCGAATTAATATGGTTAGTTATTTCTATTCCCAAATCCTCGATTTCGATTTAATGTTAATATACGGTTTAAACATGTATTTGTTGGTTTTATGACTTTTATCATCCAATGATATGAGGTCTCAATGAGGTAAGTTAATTGTTATGTTTTCCCAATATATTTCGTCACATTTTATACTTTAACGGGCCAACTTAGTCAAAAACAAATCTAACTAATTATCATCTTCATATAACAACAGTTAGTGGTTAAAAACAGACCCAACATGGTTTTTAAATCATTTTGCAAGATTTGTACAACAAAAAAAAAGTACAAAAATTGTACATAAAACCAATTTACAATTGTGCGTACACTAAAAAACGTTTTTTCTATAATCTGATTTAGGAAAATGTAGGATGCTCATCGGTTCTCTGGCCCCTTCACTTTTAAGTCAACTTCTTGATCTGGTCAGTGTCGAATAACCACGACTCTCACTCAGTTCAGCTCATTTTAATGTAAACGGGTCGAAATGTCACCTAAGTGTTCATGTATGTTTAATTTTTATGATACCACCCATTGTATTTACACTTCATGTATTTTAATTTTTGAAAGAATGTTTTGCTCTTTATATAATATTAGCGTTTATATAAAAGAATTCTATTAATTTTATAGGTTATATTGATGTTGATGCCACAAACCTAGAAATCAATCTTTCTAACCTTTGAACAGTGAATACAATATTTTTTGTATTATTTAGGTAATTTTATTTAAGTTTCCTATCACTTGCCATTTCATACAACTCATATAAAATGGTGTTGTATTCGTTTTATAACAAGTCAACCATTTAACTTGGCTTATTAGCCTTACAAACTTATATTTAGCTCTAATAAACGGTTCAATGTACTATTCTCATTATTCGAAAGCATCATAATGGTATGTTTAACTTGATGCAGACGGAAATAACAGGGTACCAACAAAATCATCTGAGAATCATCTCTGGTTGCATAAAATGGGCTCGCTTCAAGCACCACTCTTCACGAACTTGGCATCTCAAAACTGGTAACAATTGTCAAAATTCAACAATAAATACCACAAGCTAGAGGCGTGGATGGAAATGGGCGAAGAGTAAAGATGATTTTATATAATGTTTAATTTATTTGTTTTCAATGCACAAGTAAACTCTTATCTCAAAAAAAATTGAATTGAGGTGCCAAAACAGGTTGCTATGTGTATAAGCAGGTCAGCCCAATTGGTTTCACAAGCGGATGTCTTTTGATTATGTATTAAATAAACAAAATGGATTCACCAAGAAATGGGAATGTGATGTTTTCGTTTTTAGAAGTTTTTATTGAAAATCGGTAATTGCAAGCTTTAGTTGATTGTTTTGTTTGTATGAAGTTGGTTGAAGAGCTAAGTAGAGCAAGCTACACCATTGGTGAAGGAGATGCAATTGTAAATTTTTTGGTGGTTTGTTTCATTACTTCAAATCAATTCTTCATTTTGTGTTTGTGGTTTTCAGTTTAATTGGGTTTGTTTGGTTAAACGTTATCGTTTTCAGTTTAAATTGGGGTCGTTTGATTACGAGAAGAGTTTTTTAATTTTTTTTTCTTATTTTTTAAATATGGTATGTTACTAGGGTCTAGGAATGATGCAACTGAAAGTAAGGGAAATACAATAGGTTAGGATATTTTTTTATTATTTCATGTGACATGGTGTTTATTTTAAGAATTATTAAAAATTTTGTTATCATATAATTTTAATTGTTTAACCCGTGTAGTACACGGGTACCTAACCTAGTAAAATAATAAATGAACACTCAACTAAAATAACCATAGACAAAAGTGGAAACCATGGGTTTATTGGGTTGGTGGGTTTTTCTTGAAACTGGAGATAATTTGGAGGTGTTTAAGGGTTTCGTACGACTGGATTGGGCTAGCTGGCGATGACCTTTTACCATTAGGTCATCCCGTACGAAATATCTAAACATTCTATATTTGTTAGCCGCTAAAAAATGTGATAGATAAAATGGTTATTTAACCATGGATTTTGCCCTCTTTACATTTGGTTTGCTTTAACGAATTGTGCATTGTCTTTAACAAATTACGTACACGTGTCTAGACGCATTATGTATACGTGTCTATACAAATAGCATAGTTCTTCATTCAAAATTACTCTTATATGTAACACTTATTGATTAGTATAATTTTGTATCCATGTTTTGCATAAATGGGGTATATAGCTAGTAATAAAACGAAACAAGAATATGATATGACTTATCACTTAAAATGAACATAATGTAAGAGAGCTTGTTTGGAGTACTATTAATCAAATAAGTTGTGATTATTTAATAATCTCTATCATTAAACTTAAAAAAATACTGTTAATTTTACTGTTTTGATAATATTTATATTATCTAATCTAATTTAATTATATTAATAAAAGAAAATGTTAAAGCTTAGGTGTCAAACCTACATTTCTCCTAATTTCTAATCTCTTATCTCATTCCTTCTAGCTATCCATGGATCATGGGTCAAAATCATTTGGTTAAGTGGGTTATAACATAGTGTGGATTTTATGCATGGTGTCATTTTCATACATGAATATTGACCAACTACGCAATTTTAACACCTTTTTTTAAATTTCTTACAAATCAACACCCAACGTTTTCAAAACCATGCTATTTTAGTAGTTTTTGTTAACCACTTTGCTTTTTCCTTTAAAGTCTACATTAAATGAATTCATAAGTATTTTAAGAATCACAATTAAAATAACAGACTTTATTTATTTTTATCATCTGATAAATCCCGTGTAATACACGGGTTCAAAAGCTAGTTGTTTGTAAAGGATTACAAGCGGATAGTTAAGACCTTTTTTATGCAATTATCAAATTTAAAACCGATGCAAAGTAGTTGTAAAGGTGAGGAAATTGAGTTATGAAATTTATGATGTAACATCCTAACAAACACCCAACTTTTTCTTCACCTGCTAATTATAAATTTTTCTTCACACGTTAATTGTTAGTACATTAACAACAAAATAACAAAAAACGTTCATTGTCAAAACACCCAAATATAGATTTTGTTGTGAAAAATGATACAAAAACTTTAAAAATAATTGCGAAAATAAATGTGAACATAAAAGCTGATTAAACAACTCATAACTTCAAAAATCAAAGAACAGTTGCAATTTTGATTTTTTGATAGCTTATCTGCGATCCCGTTACAGGCATCCACAAAACTACTGGATGTTATTTTGGTGTTCAATTTGTTGATAACTAATGTTGTGTTTCTGAATCTCGTTTAACGAGGAAAAAGAAAGAATTTGGAAGCATATAAGGAAAAAATGTGTCTCGCAACTTTTTTTTAAGAGATGGAGAGAAATGAGAAAATTAAAAGGACAGTTTATGTTATTTCTTACATTCCAAAAGAAGATTGTGTTTTCCTTAATTCTGTTTTCATTATTTTCTTTCATTTATTAAACTCGGGAACACAAATGAAGAAAATCAATTGAAATCTTCTAAATATGCATTACATAAGTTGAAAATATTAAATTTTATCAAAGGCTAGATATGAATAATCTTGACCCGATCAGCACAAGCTAAAAATGAAGAGGATCAAATGGCCAATTAGTTATTGGAACAATTTCAATTTCATGTTTATCTTTGAAAATTGTTAAAATATTTTGGGTTGAAGACGATAAAAAATTTATCTTTTAGTAATTTTTTTATTAGGCTTAAACAATTAAATGCTTAAGTAAGCTTATCGGTGATGATTTGAGCTATGTGAATTTTTTTTTCATATAAATGGGCTTAATTGAATTTAATAATTGATTTTAAACATTAAGAATACATATATTTTTTCAATATATATATATATATATTAAAAATAGTGAGCCTATCGGGGTGATCAGGCAGGGGGACGGTGGCCTTCCCCAACCCCCTCAAAGCGGCTCTGTCACATATTTAACCGAAACCAAAAAGATCATCGGTTAGACATTTTCAATAACCGTAGCTTTCAGTCATGAGATGAGACTATGCACCAATGTTACATACATAAAATGTTTATCGTCACAATACTCGTATACATAGTTTAATGAAAAATGGTTTGTGATTTTAGAGCATTCACATTCCACTCATCATTTTAATTTCTAAAAAAAAACAATATGATGTTTTATTATTAATTATGTGAAATAAAGGTACAAAAATGTATTTAATTTTGCCCTGTAATTTAACTAAAATTTATGCTTTTCAAAATTTAATACACATTTTTAAAAATTTCTCACAACCCATCCCCCGTTGTCACTTTTATTTTACTCACAAACAAATATTTTATTATATTTCTTATTTTTATACACTTACAATAATTTAAAGAATGATGAATAGTAAATTTTTATATATAAAAAGTTGATATAACAACTTTTTATAATTTAGGGTTGAGGAAAACAAATGGTGAATGAGATGGAGTTAGTTTTTAGTAGAATTTTTTAAAATTTAAATATAGAGGAGAACAATGATGAATGAGATGAGAATATATAAAAAACAAGATTTCAAAACTTTATTTTATGAAAGCGCACATGCAACTTAGAGACACGCATCATGGATCTTCCTACACTTCTCCAAATGAATGGTTGAATACAACCTCTAATAAGGTTTATTTTTTAGATATATACCCCTCACTGCGGCAAGACATCGGGTTTACCCAATAATCATGTGATTTCTAAGTGTTTTTTAACAATCAACAAACATAGAATTACAAAGTAAATATTTAAGTTGTTATGCATATAAATATCATCCATTTAATAAAGAATACCAAGTAAACCTTTGGGGCTTATGAAAGGGAAATTGCAATTTCAATATCATGTAATTTTGTTTCTTACGTTTAATGCTAGTCACATGAATGAAACAATAGCAAATAAATGAACGTTTCAAGTCAATACTAGATAATACTAGATGTGTGATACACAAGTATTACTTTATTATAATAGAATAAAACTTTATAACTTAGAAAATTTATTATAAGGACACGCGGTGACAGAACATAAACGTTTAACTATGGTGTCTGGTGATAATAGAAATTTTGTTATACTTGTGTTTTTCATATTATAACTTAGAAATTACACCATAACAAATAGATAACTGTTGATCACATACCATCAGTCCATCACTCTTCTAGTTCTATTTAGGGTTACTTAACGAAGTAGTTAATCCAAGGTAGGGATGGTAGCGGAATTACAAGTAATATGAAGAAACACTAACCGGACCCCGGGCAAATTACAAGTAACCTGGGGGTTAGATAGATGTTTCCCACGAGGGGTTAGACTCAGAGAAGATGGTTCTTCTGATAACCTGCAAAACAGACACCGTGAGCTTGTCACTGAGAAGGGGGGGGTTCCTCCTTGTGACCACCCTCCGGCGTAAGAATCAGACTAGATTGCTCTTTAAATATAAATGTATATTAGGAGATTGCTAGAGCAGATATCAGGTATAATATGATGATAATATGATAAGATGAGATGGTCATACCATTTGTGGTATTTATAGCCGAAGGTAGATTTCCAAGGAGGTGTGGCCGGCTGCAACAGTATTCCTGTTCCACCAACAGTAGCCTACGCACGTGCCCTGCTGGTAGTTGGTGGGTAGGTAGCGGCTGATAGCGACCAGGCCTGCTGTATACTATTCCTTTTCCACCAACTGCCGGCTACGCACGTGGTATGACAAGAGTTGGTGAGTAGGCAGCGGCTAATAGTGACATACAGTGTAGGAGCATGCTGCTCGCCATACTGTTGTCCATAAGCTGTCGTATCTTTAGTCAGATCTTTTTTCCATACCTCGTCAGGTACAGTACAGAAGATCTTCCCGTATCGTACGAACTGGCTTATTTGGGCGGGAGTATTCCCCCTCCCGCCCTTGTGCGGGATTGTTCCCGGCTTCGCTCATTCCTTCAGGTGACACTGAATGATTGAGAGCTAAGTGCCTTGTGCGTGTAGCCTTGCTGCGCGGGTGGCCTTCCCTGATGGCTTGTATCCGAGGCTGCGGGGACAGGCGGAGTCCTTCACCATTGGGAGGCATTCCCTGCGGGAACAGCTTGCGTACTGCGCGTAAGGACGTCACGTCTCTGAGCATGGTTGGTCCTGCGGATCCAGTTGGTTTATGCGCAGACGTCCCTGTTCAAGGTGAGTCTTGCGGGTCCAACTGGGCTCTGCTGGGACCTACCTCTTCAAGTCCCCCCAGTCCAATGTTCTTCTCATGCGTGTTTAATAAAGTGAGGTGAACTTTTGGACTTGAGCAAAGGGTTTTGAAAAGGGTTTTTTAAGGTTTTCCATGGGGATTCTTCCCGCGGAAGTCCTTGTCACTTTCAGAAATTCCCGAGTTTCCTGCTTGGTCTTTGGGTATGATGCGGGTAGGTCTGTAACCTCCTCGCAAGTCAGGAGCGTTGAGTCCCACTTGTGTGGATTCTCCATGAGGTTTTGGTAGTTTTGAACATAGTGATCAATTATGTTAAAACCACCAATTCCATCCTGGAGCTTCAAACAACGTAGTTCTCGATGTTCCCGCTATGCGGGGATGTTATTTCCGTTTCCGCAAGCATTGCCCAGAAGATCCTTCTTGGTTTCAATTCCCAGCGGAGCGCTAGGTATGTGAAGGGTTTTGCCTTAACACTGTACCAGCGCTCGTCTTACGGTTACTTTACTTCCAAGGTATTCCTGGCGTCAATTCCCTGCGGGTGCTAGGTATGTGAAGGGTTTTGCCTTTACACTGTACCCGCACCCGTCTTATAGTTACTTGGTTGCCGAGGTATACTTGGCTTCAATTCCCTGCGGGTGCTAGGTATGTGAAGGGTTTTGCCTTAACACTGTACCTGCATCCGTCTTACGGTTACTTGTTTGCCAAGGTTTACTTGGCTTCAATTCCCTGCGGGCGCTAGGTATGTGAAGGGTTTTGCCTTAACACTGTACCCGCATCCGTCTTATGGTTACTTGTTTGCCAAGTTATTCTTGGCTTCAATTCCCTGCGGGTGCTAGGTATGTGAAGGGTTTTGCCTTTACACTGTACCCGCATCCGTCTTACGGTTACTTGTTTGCCAAGTTATTCTTGGCTTCAATTCCCTGCGGGTGCTAGGTATGTGAAGGGTTTTGCCTTTACACTGTACCCGCATCCGTCTTACGGTTACTTGTTTGCCAAGGTAAGGGGTATTTTCCCGCTTACTTTTTAATCTTTTTGAATTTTGAATTTTGAAATTCGAAGAGTTGGTGGAAAGATAAGATCAGTCCAAACCTCTGAAACGTCGTGCGACGGTTTCTTCTGACTGTGTCAGGACGTGCAGGAAGTTATGGTGACGTGACAGTACATGGTCATTCCAGACGCTTTTTTAGGCGCGTGGGGCGCGATTTTTCGGGCGCGTGGCCGCGAAATTAATGGTATGCAAGCTGTCAACAGCTGTTGCCAGCTTGCTTTTTGCCACGTGTCATAGTTTCATTGCACCTTCGTTTTCTCTCTCCTCCGCATTAATTTCATCGCATTAATTGCGATTAGTATATAAAGGGGGAGAGGGTTCTTTGTAATCCACACTTTCAATCTTCTCTTCATCTTTTAAGCGATTTCCGGCGAATACTCCCCTTTTCAGGCAAGCATTCTCTCGAAATCGCTTTCTTCTTTCATTCACAAGATGTCGTCTCGTGATGTTGAATCCACAGCCGATGACAAGAGTACTGCTGGCGAGTGCCAGTGTGCTCTGCCTGGCGATCTGTACCGGTATGTTGTCAGGAAGTTCATGCTCGAGTCTCTCGAGCCTGAATTTCCTGAACCCCATCAGACTGTGTACGATGCCCCCAGAGGCAAGATCGGGGTTTATGCAGCATTCTTTGTCTATGGGAATCTTAGGTTCCCATTGACAAAGTTTGTTTACCGTGTCCTTGAGAGGCACGGTGTTCATTTGACCGAGTTGCACCCCATGGCGATCGCCAAGATTCGCCACTTTGAGTGGGTGTGCCGGATTTTGGGCATTGAGCCCTATGTTGACCGCCTGATGACCTTCTACACTTGGAGGTGCATCCAGGGGTGGTACACGTTGACAACCCGGATTAAGGGTTTAAAGATCTGCGCGACCAAGCGCATTCTTCGCTCGTGGAAGCGGGAGTTCTTCTTCATATCCGCTCGCGCCATCCCCATTGCCATGAAATTCAAGAACGGGCAAGCACTTCCCAGCCTTCACGCCTCCAGCTACCAGGAAGCGGAATGGTTTGCGAAGATATCTCGGGTCCAATCTCCGGTTTACCGGTTTGCGGAGTCCGGGATGGTGATGCTGGGGATGAGCCGAGTGTGGAAGGTTGCGGATGCGCATAAGGTCCCAATCGTCCTCGAATACGGTTCGAACTCTGTTCCTTACGGTATGCTTTCTTTCTTTTTGTTGATTTTGAATTTCTTCTAATCTTCTTTCCTGTTTATTTCAGAGGGGAACGACTTGCAGTCGCTCCTGAACCCGCGGGAGACTGACGGTCCCGCTCGGATGGGTACTCGTGCTCTAGACGAGAACGAGTTGCCCATCCTAGAACAAACGGCGGATCGGTTCGTGGAGGTCTATCCGCTAGGCCATGAGATCCTTAGCGCCCGTCGGCCAGGTAAGGCGCTATTCGACCCTCAACCCCTCAATGTTGAAACCTCTGCTGGAATTCCTCTAATCGTATGTTCTGATGAGGAATCCGCAGATGGTCCTCCGTTGGTGCGGAAGAAGAAGGCTGCCGGCGGGAAGGGAAAGGAGAAGGCCTCCACTGCCGATCCAGCGCCTCGGTCTGAGTCGGAGACCGAGAGCGAAGAGGTGGCGGGGAATCCCGGTGGTGATAATATCACCATTCCGGAGGCTGTGACAACTGTCACCGAAGAGCCCAGGATGACGACGGTGACCGGCGTGAAGAGGCCGGCTCCATCGGGTTCGTCCCCGCCCGTCCGTACTTTTAGGCTCAAGAAAATCCGTAAGTACAACTTCCTTTAGCTTTTATCTTCATAGCTTAATATCATTAACACTTTTCTTCTTTACGCAGGCGTGGATGTTGACGCATTCCAGGGTGGAGCGCAGAGGAGCACCTCTCCGCCAATGACGGTAGGCTTGGTCAGCCTACCTGAGGCGTCGACCCAGGCGCCTGCGCCTGCTTCCGCTGGTTCAGTTGCTCACTCCTTTGAGCCGACTGTTCCAGCTGAGATGACGTCACCGCCGGCTGTGAGTGCGATTTTTACAGCATCCTTCACCGAGCCGGCGGTTACTATTGCTGCGGATTCCGCGGCGGCGACCGCGGCGACGACCGCGACGGCTGCTACCATGCCCCCGCCATCGGCAACGACGGCCGGTCCATCAGGTACGCATGGGGCTTCTCGCCAATCTTTGCCACCTTCCCATCTGCCTGACCTCTTGGATGGATTTCCTTTGGGTTCAGGTGATGGGTTCGGCGGTTATCGGCCTGTTATTGACCCTACATGTGCGTAGGGTTCCTTTGGCCCTTTTTTATTTATATATTTTTTATCATCTTTTCCTAACTGCTTTTTGTTTTTTGCAGTGTCGGATTCCAATGAAGTGTATGTTCCACGATGGAACATTCGCCGAGGAACAACCCTTCGCACCCCTGTGGAGTGCGTGGAATGGGCTCGTCACGCTGCTCCCAGTGGTGCGTTGCGGGAAGCCATGGCTAGCTACCAGGAGGGTAGGCTAAGCAATGAGCTTCGGGTTCTCCTGGCCCGAAGAGCCCAGGATGACGACGGTGACCGGCGTGAAGAGGCCGGCTCCATCGGGTTCGTCCCCGCCCGTCCGTACTTTTAGGCTCAAGAAAATCCGTAAGTACAACTTCCTTTAGCTTTTATCTTCATAGCTTAATATCATTAACACTTTTCTTCTTTACGCAGGCGTGGATGTTGACGCATTCCAGGGTGGAGCGCAGAGGAGCACCTCTCCGCCAATGACGGTAGGCTTGGTCAGCCTACCTGAGGCGTCGACCCAGGCGCCTGCGCCTGCTTCCGCTGGTTCAGTTGCTCACTCCTTTGAGCCGACTGTTCCAGCTGAGATGACGTCACCGCCGGCTGTGAGTGCGATTTTTACAGCATCCTTCACCGAGCCGGCGGTTACTATTGCTGCGGATTCCGCGGCGGCGACCGCGGCGACGACCGCGACGGCTGCTACCATGCCCCCGCCATCGGCAACGACGGCCGGTCCATCAGGTACGCATGGGGCTTCTCGCCAATCTTTGCCACCTTCCCATCTGCCTGACCTCTTGGATGGATTTCCTTTGGGTTCAGGTGATGGGTTCGGCGGTTATCGGCCTGTTATTGACCCTACAGGTGCGTAGGGTTCCTTTGGCCCTTTTTTATTTATATATTTTTTATCATCTTTTCCTAACTGCTTTTTGTTTTTTGCAGTGTCGGATTCCAATGAAGTGTATGTTCCACGATGGAACATTCGCCGAGGAACAACCCTTCGCACCCCTGTGGAGTGCGTGGAATGGGCTCGTCACGCTGCTCCCAGTGGTGCGTTGCGGGAAGCCATGGCTAGCTACCAGGAGGGTAGGCTAAGCAATGAGCTTCGGGTTCTCCTGGCCCGGATGCAGCCGCGCGTCGAGCTGCTTTGTCGTGAAAACGACAAGTTAAAAGCAGCTCGCACTAAAGAAGTAGCTCAGGCGCGGGCTATCCGGGAGGAGAACCAAAAACTTTCCGCAGTGGCTGCGGAGAAGGAGAAGGCCTTCAAGGCCCTCGAGGTTGAAGTTCAGGCTCGACTCGAGGCCCGTTCCAAGGCTGCCCAAGCTGTTAATGAACAGCTTCGGCTGGCTAAGGAAACTGCGAGGAACGCAACCGAGAGGGCCACCAAGGCTGAAGCTGTTGCTGAGCCTCTACGCGTGGAGAATGAGGAGCTTAAAGCCAAATTAGAGGCTATTCAGCAGGCTCATGATGCCTTGGCGATGGAGGACGCTAAGAAGCTTCAAGAAATCCTGGACCAGAGGGGGGTGCTTGACCATACCGAGCGTAAGCTAAAGGGCATCGAAGAGGCTGCGGCTAAAGAAGTGTTGCTTGCTAACCTCAACTAGAGTGAAGCCGAACGCGCCCGTAACGAAGCTCAAGCTGCCCTCCAAGAAGCTCTGGTTGCCAAGGAATGGCTTCTTCGAGAAGCGTTGTCTCAGGTATGTTTTCATGTCTTCACGCTTTTCTTTGTAAATAGAAAATGTTTGACACTTGTATATTTTCTTTTGTAGGTTGTGCATCGGGTCTTCTCAGAGACCTCTTATGATGATGCTATGAGCGCAGCCCTCAACGCTTCTCACGAGGATGGGGAAAAGGTCGGCTTCCTGCTTGGTCTAGGGTTCGTTGAGAAAGGCATCCCGCCTTCCAACTTCCCTTTGTACAATGTTGATACTGAAGCTGTTTACGACCAAGCAGTGAATCAGTACGCCGCCTTCCCGCATCCGGTGGTGGAGAAGGTGAATGAAGTCGCTGCTGCTGATGATGGGCTAGCTATCCTCAAAGCTTTCCTTGAACTGCCACGCTCTACTGATGGGGCTGGTCCAAGTGGAAGTGGCCCTGAAGCCTGATCCTGAAGATCCCTTCTCACTGCTAGGATAGATTTAGCTTGTATAGATTTATTTTCTTGTAGGCGGGTAGTTACCCGGCCATTCTTGTAATGATTCATTATGAAATATAAATCTTTGTGCGGGTAAGACCGCTATTTTCTTTGGATTCCTTGCTTTATAAACGTTATATGGCTTACATATTTTAGTTTAAATTAGCAATTTTCCAAGTGTTTAGAATAAGTTAACCTTTGAACGTGGTAGATAATAGGTGTGAAGTTTTGCTTCCTCTTTCGTGATTGTGCGGGTAGGACCGTCACTTGCACTTAGTAGGATGGCTAAACTTTACCTGCGTCTAACCTGCGTGTAGGTTTTCCTCATCTTTTCTGAGGATAAGTTAACCTTTGAACGTGGTAGATAATAGGTGTGAAGTTTTGCTTCCTCTTTCGTGATTGTGCGGGTAGGACCGTCACTTGCACTTAGTAGGATGGCTAAACTTTACCCATATCTGACCTGCGTGTAGGTTTTCCTCATCCTTTTTTAGGAATTTTGTTTTGAACCGTTCGACGCGCGGTTGTCAATAGGTTAGTGTTCAGTTTCCTTTCATGATTCATGCGGATAGACCGACACTTTCATTTAATGGGATAACTGAACTTTCCCCCTTCAACTAACCTACGTGAAGGTTTGTCGTTTTTTTTTGGGTTTATGCGGGTTTTGCCGCCTTCCCCAGCCAACGTCTTTTCACGTAATTATGCGGTGAAAACCGGCATATTAGTGCTTAATAAATTAACCGTTCGACGCTTGGTTGTTGATAGGTTAGTGTTCAGTTTCCTCTCATGATTCATGCGGATAGACCGGCACTTTCATTTAGTGGGATGACTGAACTTTTCCCCTTCAACTGACCTGCTTGAAGGTTTGTCGTTTTTTGGGTTTATGCGGGTTTTGCCGCCTTCCCCAGCCAACGTCTTTCCACGTAATTATGCGGTGAAAACCGGCATATTAGTGTTTAATAAATTAACCGTTCGACGCTTGGTTGTTGATAGGTTAGTGTTCAGTTTCCTCTCATGATTCATGCGGATAGACCGGCACTTTCATTTAGTGGGATGACTGAACTTTTCCCCTTCAACTGACCTGCGTGAAGGTTTGTCGTTTTTTGGGTTTATGCGGGTTTTGCCGCCTTCCCCAGCCAACGTCTTTCCACGTAATTATGCGGTGAAAACCGGCATATTAGTGTTGAATAAATCATAAAGTATAAATGTAAAATCATCAGCGTCGATGTTCTAAGGAGAATCATTTCCATTAGAAGTGGCTCTGGGCCTTTTCTTTACAAATTTGGAATTGATCTACATGCAAACTGTGTAATTGAGCTCCCTTCCATGTTGTTGGGATGGGAGTGCCATCGAGCCGACATGCACCTGGTTCGGGATCTCGTTGTTTACGCAGTATGTAGTCTCCAACATTGAAGCTGCAATTTTATTCGTGTTTTCCCCAACTGGGGTTCTACACGAATCAGCCTGCTCATCGTTCATTGCGCCACGAGGTGCGCGAGCGTCCCATCTCTGACGAATGCTTCGACCATGTCCTTTACGTCTATGCATTCTTCGGTGTTGTGGCCTTTTGTCCTGTGAAAGTCACAGTATTTACTCCGATCAGCATTGTGACGATGTCGGATTATTTGAGGCTTTGGCCATGGGAGCTCCTCGGTGGCGAATATCTCGGTGACGCTTTTGGTGAGCGGCGTCCATCTGGAGTTCTTGTTTGACTGTACGTTATCCCTTCCGCCTAACCGATTTTGCAAGCTGGATGAGGTGTCAAAGTTTACCCTTGACTGCCAAATGCCTAGCTTTCGCTTTTTGTTTAATCGGGCGGTAAGGACGTTGTCTTCCCTTGTTTTCTGGGTGTAGAGGTTTGTGCTCTGAGGGAGATCTCTACCCAGTTGCTTCTCCGTTTCCGCAAAGCGTTTAGCTGCTGTCATGATGGCATCCCATGTGGATGGCATGCCATCTTTACCCGTTAAGGTGCGGATGAGCTCTGGGTCGTTCGCGCCCTGGATAAAGGCAGCGCGAACAAGATCTTCGCTAATGTTACCCAGACTTAGCTTCTTCGAGTTGAAGCGAGTGATGAAGTCCAGCAAAGATTCATCTTTCTCTCGAATGCATTTGAGGATTGTCCATTGCTCCTCGGTATACTTTCTTTGCTGGCTGAAGTGCTGGCTAAACTTCTGTTGGAAGTCTGCCCAGTCGTAGATGTGGTTGACCGGTAGACGATCGAACCACGCTCTAGCAGCCCCCACAAGTGTCATTTGGAACATGTAACACCACGTAGGTTCCGTCCAACTACTGACGGTTGCCCCCGCTATGAATCTGTTCAAATGATCATCGGGGTCAGATATACCATCATATGTGCCTATGCTTGACATTTGTTTGGCACTTTTTGGGGCGATTGCTTCCGCAATGTCCCTTGCAAATTTGGACGTTCCCGCATTTGCAACGTTTGGTCTGAATGTTTTGGAGAAGTCTCGTGGACTTCCACCTGTGCTTTTTGGTTTGAAGGCTTGTCCAAAATGCCTTGTCGGTTGGGAGTCCGTTTCCCTACGCTTCCCTTTTGCCCTATGGCGAGGGTTCGCGTCGGAGTCGGATTCCTCTGAGTCGTCCAAGTATTCTTCGAATTCGTCAGCCTGTTGGACGGAACGCAAGCGTTCGTCCAACTCAGCCTGGAATTCCTTTTGACGTGCCTCCGCCCATGCCTTAACTTCATCGAGAGTTTGGCGGGGGAGTCTTGTTCGTTTCTCAAACTGGGTATCGGTGAATCCCAGTGAGCGATTATTTACTGCACTTGCCCCAGCTTGGGTAACTGGGGTAGTGTTCGTAAAATTTACTTCACTTGCCCCGGCTTGGGTAACCGGGGTAGTGTTTGTAAAAACTGTGTTGCCGGTATTCCCCCCAGTAGCTGCTGGGGTTGTGGTTACCGGAGTTTCTTTAACCATCTTTGTAGAAGTTTGAAAAAACTGGAGAAAAATAAAGTTCTAACTTTATGCACGGATGGCGCCAATGAAGAAACACTAACCGGACCCCGGGCAAATTACAAGTAACCTGGGGGTTAGATAGATGTTTCCCACGAGGGGTTAGACCCAGAGAAGATGGTTCTTCTGATAACCTGCAAAACAGACACCGTGAGCTTGTCACTGAGAAGGGGGGGTTCCTCCTTGTGACCACCCTCCGACGTGAGACTCAGACTAGATTGCTCTTTAAATATAAATGTATATTAGGAGATTGCTAGAGCAGATATCAGGTATAATATGATGATAATATGATAAGATGAGATGGTCATACCATTTGTGGTATTTATAGCCGAAGGTAGGTTTCCAAGGAGGTGTGGCCGGCTGCAACAGTATTCCTGTTCCACCAACAGTAGCCTACGCACGTGCCCTGCTGGTAGTTGGTGGGTAGGTAGCGGCTGATAGCGACCAGGCCTGCTGTATACTATTCCTTTTCCACCAACTGCCGGCTACGCACGTGGTATGACAAGAGTTGGTGAGTAGGCAGCGGCTAATAGTGACATACAGTGTAGGAGCATGCTGCTCGCCATACTGTTGTCCATAAGCTGTCGTATCTTTAGTCAGATTTTTTTCCCATACCTCGTCAGGTACAGTACAAAAGATCTTCCCGTATCGTACGGACTGGCTTATTTGGGCGGGAGTATTCTCCCTCCCGCCCTTGTGCGGGATTGTTCCCGGCTTCGCTCATTCCTTCAGGTGACACTGAATGATTGAGAGCTAAGTGCCTTGTGCGTGTAGCCTTGCTGCGCGGGTGGCCTTCCCTGATGGCTTGTATCCGAGGCTGCGGGGACAGGCGGAGTCCACCATTGGGAGGCATTCCCTGCGGGAACAGCTTGCGTACTGCGCGTAAGGACGTCACTTCTCTGAGCATGGTTGGTCCTGCGGATCCAGTTGGTTTCTCCGCAGACGTCCCTGTTCAAGGTGAGTCTTGCGGGTCCAACTGGGCTCTGCTGGGACCTACCTCTTCAGGGTGGTATTTTCAGTCTTATATCCGTTTGTAAAATCATTCAAGTTGTATAATGATATATAAAACTAAATTTCGGTGCAATTTTTTATTTTAGAAAATCATTCAATCGCATTCATATTCTCTTAAAAATTCAAATACAAATCTATACCAATAAGTTTTAAGCTAACATTAAGGGCTTGTTTGGTATGGGGTAATGGAATGAACAATAGATGGAATGAACGATGGAATGGAATGGAATGGAATGGGTTATCACCATATATTCCACTATGATGTTTGGTTACTACATGGGAATGCAATGAATGATTAATTTGCGTTGTTTGGTAGGTAGGAGAAAAAGAAAAAATAAAACTAAAATGGTAGTGAGTGGCTGTGGGAGGTAGGTGGCGATCGTGGTATTGGTGGGCGATGATGGTGGTTGGTGGTGGCGGGTGGGGGTGGGCTACAGGAGATAATGGTGGTTGGAGGTGGGTGGTGGTGTTGGGGATGGATGGTGGCGTCATGGCGGTGGCATGCGGTGGTGGCAGTGGTGACGATGGACGACAGGTGGTGGTGGTGAGGGGTGGGGGCGATGCTTGATGGTGGCGGCGGGCGGGTGGCGGTGGTTGCAGTGGGCGGCTAGCACTGATGGCAACAATTGGTGGCGGAACAGCGGCGGTGGAGACAATGGTGGTGGTTGGTGGCGGCTGCAGTGGTGGTTGGTGGTGGTGGGTGTTGATGGTGGTGGGAGGGTGGTGGAGGTGATGTAGGGTGAAAGAGGGAATGGAATGAAAAAAACATGGAGTATGGATGAAATGAAATTGGGGTATTTTAGAGGAAATGAAATGGACTAGGTAATGGGTCATTCCATTCCTTTGATCAACCAAACACACTTTTCTCCATTCCCTCACAATAAGTCATTCCATTCCGTCCTCCATTCATGCATACCAAACGCTACCTAATATTACAAAGTAAGTTAAATTATTTTAAAAAATCAAATAATCAAAGAATAAATAACATAATCCTTTTATCACCAATCTACCAGTTAATTAAAAAAGTCAAGTAAATTGAGAAGTTTTAATAGGGCCTAAATTGAGGCTTTGCAGCTTCTTTAGAATGATAGAATAGGATTTAGAGTCCGAGATATTGTATCTTGTTTAGAATACAACCTATCTATTCTTTTTATAAATTTTACTCATGTTCATCTTCTTCACAAGTAGATAAAACCCAGAACCGTCTCGTGGGCAAGCTAAATGAGACCACTGTTTTAGGCCTCTAGTTTTATAGGGTATCAATCTTAAATAGAGGTTATATATTATGGGTTTTTGAAAGGAGAGCTTTTTTTTACGAATTAGTAACTCACTGATAAGCCACAAGTTAAGGATGATTGCCTCATATCTATTATGGCTGCATATCATCCATATTCCATAATTCTTATATACTTTCTGGTGCTATATATATGCATAAAGAAAAAAAAAAGAAGTCTCTAACATATTAGTTAGATTTAGGACTTCGAATGCGTTAAACGGACCTGATAAAACCATAATCCTATATGGTTTCAACATCAAATGCTCTAATATACTTATAAATTACACAACTAAGTAGTTTAGTGATACTAGTGAAAATAAACTCAAATACCTGATAAAATTTTATGTAGTCAGATTGTTTTATTTGTAAATAAAGGTTTCTCATACATTTGACCCGAATTCACGGGTATGGATCTCACCAACCCCAGATAGCTCTGAAACAGATTATAATATCTCATTATATTAAAAATTAATCTCATCAAATATTTGATATACTAAAAATTAATATCCGATTTTAAAAAAAAATACATTATTTATAATTAAGAAACCATTTTATAGTAAAAAAAAAAGCGGGTCATGGGTCTCACCAAACACATATAACTTTTAAGTCGAGTTATAATATCTCATCTATTTGTGAAACCCTTTATCATCAAATCCTAAGTAAATTATTAACTTTTCTTACAATAAATAAAATTAAAATCATAAAAAATATATAATTATTAGAAACGAATAATGTAAAGCAACTCCGTAATACGAGAGATAAAAACTAGTATACTTATAAATTACACAACTTTGAGGTTTTTGGTTGAAATAGTTTACTGATACTAGTGAAAAATGAACTCAAATACTTGATAAAACTTTATGTAGCCAACCAACGACAGTAGCCATCTCGACTAAGTTATAGATTGGGTTTCTAGTTTGTAAAGGTTGACTTGTGACCAGATAGAAAATGTCATCTCTCACTTTTTATTAGGTAAATTTTTAATTGTTAAAATGTGCGGGCTAAGTTGTTTAAATGGTTACTTTGGGTGTTTAGTTAATGTGTTAAGTTTAAAATAGGTTTAATCGTTTAATTGAACAAAATGAAGTTAATAGTTTTATAGTCGTTAATAGTTTATAGCAGGTTTATATAAGAGTAAACTGCAGTTTTTGTCCATGTGGTTTGTCCAAATCTGCAGTTTTAGTCCATTAGTTCAAATTTGCGATTTTCGTCCCTGTCACTTGCAATTAAACCCAACATCACTAACTCCGTTAAGTCTGGTCGTTAAACCTATCAACGTTCCCTTCACGTGAGGGGCATTTTTGTCCTTTTTTTCTCAAAATACACCCCAGCCCCTCATGTGAAGGGGCTTGCGAACTAAAGTTGGGGTTTATTTGGAGAGAAAAAGCGCAAAACTGCCCCCCTCCCCCATGTGAGGGGCATATTGATGGGATTAACGACTAGACTTAACGGGGTTAGTGGACTCGGGTTAAGCTGCAAGTGAAATGAAATCACAGGGATAAAAATTGTAAATTTGAAACTGTCGGACTAAAACTGCATATTTAGACAAACCACATGAATGAAAACCGCATTTTTACTCGTTATATAATTATGCATGTGTACTTTCAATATATATTAATTAAAAAATTTTATGAGTTGATGTCAAAATTTCTTGAGGTTCGCTCAGATTTAATTTACATATGCGAAAACAGAAAATCATGAGGTGCGGTCACACCCTATCACCCCCCCCCCCCCTCTTCCTTCTTTTGATGATAGCTTTGGAAATGAGTAAACTGAAACTGTAGAAGGAGCACTAAGAAGCAGGGGTACTGCACAAATTGATTCGTAACCTTAAACCAAAGCGAACCGGTTCCTGGTCAACGTGGTTAAAACTAGTTCGTGAGATTGAAAAACGTAATCAATGGAATCGGTTTAGGTTAATCTGAAACCAGTTTGAGTTGGGACCTGCTTTATATAAAAACACATAAAATACATCCATACATAATTTAGTACATACATATACATAACATATACATATGCATGCATACATACGTAAGATAACATTACATACATATAAATGCATATAAACACACACACATAACACACATATAATAGACACACACTAACTACATACATACATACCGGTTCCTAACCAGTTTGTAAGTCCGTACCCGAGCATCGGTTCGTGAACCATTAGTTCCAAACGATTATTTTTTGAAAGAGGGGCCATGTTACAAGATCTAACCATAAGGGGGGCTGGAAATTTTTTGGGTTACCTCCCTTTATAACGGCGGCGAGTTTGATATGTAATAGGGATGTCAGTCAATGGCAGGTGGGTTTGATATGTACGAGGTTCTCCCCTCTCTTAAAAATGGCGGTGGGTTTGAAAAAGTGGTCACCCCTCCATTCTCAATGGCAAGGACTGCAAAATAATACTCTCCTCCTCTTGTAATGGCGGGGAGTCTGAAAAAGGTATCTCCCCTTCCTTTTAAAGTTTGCCCAACGTTTGAAAAGTCATTTCATCTTTTTCAGACTCCTCTCCGTTACAAATGGAGGGGAGATACCTTTTTCAGACTCCCCGCCATTACAAAGGGAGGGGAGTATTATTTTGCAGTCCTTGCCATTGAGAATGGAGGGGAGATAACTTTTTCAAACCCACCGTCATTTCTAAGAGAGGGGAGAATCTCGTAATCAAACCCACATGCCATTGACTGACACCCCTATTACATATCAAACTCACCACCGTTACAAAGGGAGGTAACCCTTCTTTTAAAAAAAATAATTTTCCAACCCCCCTTGTGATTAGATCTTGTAACATGGCCCCCCTTTAAAAAAAATCGTTCCAAACCGGCTCTTTTATTCAAAACCATAAATCGATCCAAATCGACAATTATTTTTAGTTCTGGAGCAATCTGGTTTCGGCTCGACTCAGCTTGACTCTTGGTTTCGGTTAATAGGTTTTGATATGCACCTCTATAGAGAAGTCACTAAGACAAAATCACTCCCAAATAAGCGGAAGAAATTTAAAGAATTAGACATGAGACTTAATAAGGGTGTGCAACGGCCATAACCCGGACCGACTCGGAGCGAAACCAATTCAAACCAAGAATCGTTTAGAAGGGATTTTCAAACCCGGAACCGGACCATTTACACATGGGCTGGCCTGGGTTTTAAACAGGTCACCCATGAAGCCGGTATACAATGGCTCGTTTCTTGACTTCCTACACGAGTAAAAAATGTGATTTCCTACACAACTACATGCTTTAGGAAACCTCAAACCTTTGCGAATAGAAATTTAAAAACCTCAAAAACTTTGCTGTAAAAATGTGATATTAAAAGTGTTCTAATATCACACGGAATATATGAGCTAAGCAAATTGCAAATAAATAAAAAAAAAACCTTTGCTGTAAACATGCAAATAAAAAAAAAAAAAAACCTTTGCTGTAAACACGCACAATTCATCCAAATAAACAAGAGACTACAAACAATTCATCCACAAGGCTGCATGAGTGCATGATATTACAAAGTAATATGTTTCACAAAAATGTTTAAACCATATAGTTGTTATGAAGAATAACACATTAATATGGCAAGTTGTATTCGAATAAATATATACGTCACATGAACCATGCTTATTGAACCAGAAAATATAATATTATGCCACATAATGTTAATCAATATAACCTTTAGGTAGAGAAGTGAGACGAGAGGCATTATAGGATTGCTTCTATCTATTATTATATAATATAATTTAAAACTTTGGTGCCGCCAAGCCCCTCATTGGGCCACTTGACGGCACCACATTAGTCAAGACATTTTATTTTTTTTTTCTTTATGCTTCTGGTATTGTATTTGTTTGTTTTTTTATATTTTAGTTCCGGTACAATAACAACGTGAAGGAAACCGACCGAATTTACGTAAACTCACTGTCTCAACGTCCGGGTTCGACAATGCTCGGATCTAATCAACGTCTGAGTTTTACCGACAACGGCAACCCATTGGTCCACCTCCATTTTTATATACTTCTTGGTTTTTTTTTTGTTTAAGTTTTGGTATCATAACGCACGTAACCGAAACCAATCGAAATTGCGTCTAATTAACTCCTCAATGCTCTGAATCGACAATACTTGTGTTTTATCATCGCGCGGGCTTTACCAATCTAACCGGCGCAACGCGCCGGTTTAACACTAGTTAGAATATAAACGGAGAAGGATTGCTTTGTAGGTTCGCGGGTCCAAAACTGTTCCGCCGGGCATGACCCGGACCAGACCGTTTCCCGTTTAAATGGAATTTTCAAACCCGAAACCCAGACCGTATATGAAATACGGGTCGGTTTCACAGGTTTGGCGGGACGGGCTCACAGATTTGACGGGTGTGACCCATGAAATGCTCACCCCTAAGATTTACTATCATAAACTTTTTTTAGTTTTGACACTATCACTATTATAAGCTAATAATTCTAAACCAACCAATTTCGTTGGGCTTTCTTTCCCAAACAAGTCACCCGGATTATAGACACCAGCTAGTTTAAGCTGAATTTAATCATAATTAATTTAATTATTTACAAATGATAATAAGTTAATTAATAACTACTAACTCCACTCAAGTCAAATAAATTTTATTCTTTTCAACCTAGATCTACATCTCAAAATTTCATTTTACACATATCACTCACTCTATAATAACATATATTTAATCTAATTTAACAATCACTAAAATAATCCAGTCTTTGGGGTTTCCAAGATCTTCTTCTTCATCTCTTCACACCAAACTGTTACTTGAATCCACCATCACAACAATGGCAACACCCAAATCTTTAAAACCCAGAAAACCCCCATCAAACCCATCAAAACCCTCATCTCTTTCATCCCATATCGAACTCAAAAACCGAATCTTGAACTCACTCTCCAAGCTCTCAGACCGTGACACCCACCAAATCGCCATTGAAGACCTCGAAAAAATCATCCAAACCCTAACCCCAGACACCTTCACACTCTTCCTAAACCCCCTTTTCGACGTCTCGTCCGACCCAAACAAACCCGCAGCCAAGAAAGAATCAATTCGGTTGCTTTACGCCCTTTCCGCCGCCCACACGGACGCTGCCGCACCCCATTTGGCCAAAATTGTTGCCCACATTGTCAAAAGATTGAAGGATTCGGATTCGGGTGTGAGGGATGCGTGCCGGGAGGCGATCGGGGAGCTTTCAGGGTTGTATTTGAGAGGGGAGGGTGAGAATGTGGGGGCGGTGGTTTCGGTGTTTGTGAAGCCGTTGTTTGAGGCGTTGAATGATCAGAGTAAAGGGGTGCAGGCTGGGGGTGCAATGTGTTTGGCAAGGATGGTGGAGATGGCGTCGGATCCTCCGGTTTCGGCGTTGCAGAAGATGTGTGGGAGGATTTGCAAGTATTTGAATAATGCTAATTTTTTGGCTAAGGCTGCACTTTTGCAAGCGGTGTCTAGTCTTTCACAGGTTTGTGATAATGTGACTATAGCAATGTAATATTATGTTATGTTGTACCATTTGTTGGCCTTTAGATAATATTGTGTAGGGTTGTAATTTGTAACCAACCAAATACGGTGTTGTTCATGTTCGTTCATTAAGGTTTTATTGGACAAATGAACGGTTCACGAACACCTCACCGAAAGGAAATTTTTTGTTACCCTTCCTACATTAAGAAAATGAACTTGTTGGTGAATGGTTCACGAACACAACCGAGCGAACTTAAATGAACACAAACAATGTTTTAATTGATTTGGCTAATCGAGAATGGTCACTGGTCAGTGTCATGGTTCGGTCCGGCTACCAAGTTTGTGTTAGTGTTTTGTTAAGCAATTTTATATGTTAATTTACATATAAATTAATGCTCATGTATATTTTTGTCTTTTTTCGGTGAGGTGTTCGTGAACCGTTCGTTTGTCCAATAAAACCTTAATGAGCGAACATGAACATGAGCATTAAGAAAATGAACTTGTTGGTGAATGGTTCACGAACACAACCGAGCGAACTTAAATGAACACAAACAATGTTTTAATTGATTTGGCTAATCGAGAATGGTCACTGGTCAGTGTCATGGTTCGGTCCGGCTACCAAGTTTGTGTTAGTGTTTTGTTAAGCAATTTTATATGTTAATTTACATATAAATTAATGCTCATGTATATTTTTGTCTTTTAGTTGATTCTTTTGCTTAAATCTATATGATCAGGTTAGAAAAGTCATATTACAAATTGTTAATGAACAAACATAAACAAATAAACATTAATGAACATAAACGGACGTAAACATACACATCTTTGAACGTGCATGGCCTCTGTTCATGTTCATTCATTTGGTTTACTGAACAAGATTACTAGTTCATGTTCGTTCATTTATTAAGCGAGTGAACATGAACGAACTTTCCGCCGAATAGTTCACCGAATGTTCGGTTCGTTTACAGTCCTAGTATTATGTGTACTTTTCATCCGGTGGTCATTTCAAAATTAGATTCTTAATAACCAGATTCTTTGTCATAGGTTGGTGCTATTTCTCCACAAGGTTTGGAGCCGCTGCTTCAAAGTATTCATGAATGTTTGACCAATTCTGACTGGGCAGCTCGAAAGGCAGCTGCTGATGCATTAACGGCCTTAGCATTGCATTCAACTAACTTGATCACAGGAAAAACAGGTCCCACGATAGCCGCCCTCGAGGATTGTCGCTTTGATAAGGCTAGTTTTGAAATGCAAACCCTCTTTTAAGTTTCAACTTTAACAATACAAAAGTAAAGTTTTTGTTTGAATTTTTACAGATAAAACCTGCAAGAGACAGTATAAATGAGGCTCTGCAGCATTGGCAACGTCTTGCAGGCAGTTCTGAAGATCAAAAAGCTCAAGGTAATGGTGAGCACAAAATAATATTATCCTCTTTGTTGATTTGAGGTTATATTTTATATCTAATGGGACAAGTGGGTAAAACACATAAGCTAAAGTAAACGGGCCAAATGAGTTGAAACTTAAACTTGTCAAAGTGTATATTATAAGGCAAAAAACATCTTAAATAACCAACCTGCTTTTGGTCATGAGTAGGCGTGTGCATGGGTTGGTTTCGGTCTCAAATTGAACTAGAAACCAAATATTCTGTTTTTGAGTTTTCTTAAACTTTTGGTTTGGGGAGGGTTTGGTTTCGGCTTTTCCAGCTTGAAATTTCGGGCTGAAAAAGTTGGCCCAAAAATGAATTTCGGCCTAAATCATTTTGTTAATTAATGATTAGTTGATTATTAATTACTTTACGATCAAAATAAAAGTTAAAAATTCTTCGTTTCAGTTTTGCCCCCCCCCCAGTTTTAGTTACATGCAAAACCAAAACCGAATAGAAAATTTGGTTTTTATGAAAACATTAGACTAACTATTGGTTTTTGTTTGGGTTCGGTTATTTCGGTTACAGATCGGTTTTTTCGGTTTCATGCACACCCCAAATCGCGTGACAAGTTTTTATTTGCGATAATCGACATACACAAAACCAATAGATGCTTTAATATATTTAGGACATACTGTTTCAGGTTTACCAGACCCAACCTGTTTTAACCCATAGATAAAACACTTGTTGTTGTGTTTTGACCCGTACCCTGTTTCACTGACCTGTTAGCCAGCGTGCTCATTTAACCACCTTTGTGTATAACGTGTTCATGTATATCAATTCTTTAGATGGTGAAGCTTCTGAACCTGCTAAATCAGGTGAAAGAAAACCCGAGGGCCCACCAAAGAATGATGAATCCGACGGTACCAACATACCCGAGAAAGCAGTTGGAATCTTGAAAAAGAAAGCACCTGCTTTATGTGATAAAGAATTAAACCCTGAATTTTTTCAAAGACTTGAAAAACGGGTATCGGGTGAAGTTGAAGTTGTTGTCCCACGAAGGTTTGTGAAGTCTTCTAACGAGCAGAATGGAGACGAGTCGGTCCTGAATGAGACAGATGTCGGGTCACAGTCAAAAGGGGGGTACCAAAAAGTTGACCAGAGAATCGTTGGGCCTTCTAGAAGACGGGAAATTGAAGATGTGAATGAGTCAAGTCAAAGGGAAGGGTTTAGAAGTAATAAAGGAAATTGGTTGGCGATTCAGAGGCAGTTATTACAGTTGGAGAGACAACAGGCTCATCTCATGAACATGTTACAGGTATGACGGTTAAAATTACTTAAGTATTTTGTGTATTTACATGTCAAACGAGTAAAACTAGAGGTGGCAACATATGTGGGTCGGGAACAAGTCAAACTTTGTCAGGAGTTTTGTTGGAATGGACCGGTTTAGGTGGGGCTGGCCTGGCCCACAAACACTTTCTTGTAAATAATTGATGTGTTTATACTTTATAATGTTAACAAAACTAATATTATTTCAAGTTTTGCTTATTTGTTATGTTCCTCCTTTTTGCTAGTTTCTGTATGGCATGAGTTAAAATTCGGAATGCACACGAGCCAAGCTAGCTCATGAGCTACTTGAGATCCAAGCTTATTAAAAGCTCGAATCAAGCTGAGCCTAAACAAGCTCAAGCCTTAAAATAAGCTTGTTTAAAAAACAAGCCTGAGTGTAAGCTTCATTTATCGAGCTCAAGTTGGCTTGTGAGCCTAAACAAGCCTGTTATTTGTATAATTTTTATTTAATGTTATATAAAAATAATTTAAAATGTATATAAATTGGTTAATAAATAGTAAAAGAACTGAGCCCAGGCCAAGCTTGATCTTGAAAAAACGACTCACGAGCTGAGCTTGAGTTTGAAAAAACGACTAACGAGCTGAGCCTTGAGCTTGAAAAAACGACTCACGAGCCGAGTTTGAGATTGGAAAAATGACTCATGAGCCAAGCTCGAACTATCGTCAGTCAAAACGAGTCAAGCTCGGGCTCAGTTCGGTTCATTTACACTCATTTACACCCCGAGTTGAAATTGCCACCTCAAGTTGAAAAAAAAACTAGCTAAAGATGAATCTTGTCAAATTGGTCGAACCAGCCACATTGGTCAACTGTTGCCCAAATTAAATATTATATAAAATCATTGCAATCCTTCTCCTGAAAAAAATACATTTGTTATTATAGATGATATGATATTTGTGATCATATTTCCCACACAAAATGCCTAATGCTTGTAGAAAACTAAATTCAGGCAGTAAAAGTGTTTTGGGCCAACCAACCTGTGTTGACTTTTCACCTAAACAGTAAACTCTCTAATTTGCCACTAAGCTTGTAAACGGTAACCCGAAGTACCAAACGAACATGAGTGGAGCATGTTCCTGTTTGCTTGTTTAACTTAAACTGAACAAACAAACAAACTCGAATAATTAGACGAACGGGGTTTCTTGTTGTCGTTTGTTAAAAAAATGTAGTGTTCGTGTTCGTTTATGTTCGGTCGTTAACAGTATAAATGAACGGTTCAGGAATGTAAACGAACATACATATTTGAATGGACATAACTGGGCTAAAACCAACTAAAAGTTGTTGGGCCCAAAAGGTTATTAAAACTAGACCAAATCGTAATGCGCCTAAAAAGTTTACATATTTACAAACGTAATTTCACAGACTTGAACAAACATAAATAATTAAATATATGAACATTAATGAACAAAACATATACGTACTTTAATGAACGATCGCTCAAAAATATAAATGAACGAACAGGACACTTCATGTTCGTTCCTTTAATTAAATGAACAGAAAAGTTGTGTTCATGTTCTCTCATTTATTAAATAAGCAAACTTCTTGCTGCACTGTTCATTGAACGTTTGGTTCGGTTACAAGCCAATTTGCCACCTCTCTAATTTACATGTTCTAATTTCAGATTTTTTTTTGATACTGTAGGATTTCATGGGTGGATCTCATGATGGCATGATGACTTTAGAAAACCGAGTGCGGGGTCTTGAACGTGTTGTTGAAGACATGGCCCGTGACCTGTCACTATCAGCTAACAATCGAAGAGGCGGTAGCTACAAGATGGGTTTTGAGGAATCTGGCAGACCATTAGGAAAATACAATGGGTTCTCCGACTACCCGAACACGAAATTAGGTAGAAACGATGACCCGATGTCTTACATGGGGTCATCCATGAGGGGCAGAGGATCTTCATGGAGATCTGACGGGCCCGAAAACTGGGATTATCATTCATATAACAGAAACCCGCAAATGGGTTTAAGAAGAGGTATGGATGGTCGGTCACCCAAATCAGAACCCGAAACTGAACCCGCTAGGAGAGGTTGGGGAGACAAAGGGGTTGGGCCCGGGCCCGGGCCCGCTAGGTTTGGGGAAGGACCATCGGCTCGAAGTGTTTGGAAAGCTTCAAAAGATGAGGCCACGTTGGAAGCGATCAGGGTGGCAGCGAGTGATGATAATGGGCCTGCCCGCACTGCCCGTGTGGCGGTTCCTGAAATGACTGCTGAAGCAATGGGAGATGAGAATGTGCAGGACCGGGACCCGGTTTGGACCGCTTGGAGTAATGCAATGGATGCGGTTCATGTGGGTGATGCGGATACGGCTTTTGCTGAAGTTTTGTCTACTGGTGATGATTTGCTGCTTGTGAAGTTGATGGACCGAACAGGCCCGGTTATTGATCAGCTGTCTAGTGAAGTCGGGACCGAAGTTTTGCATGCTGTTGCACAGTTTCTTCCCGATCAAAACGTATTTGATATCTGCTTGTCTTGGCTTCAACAGGTATGTGTTATCATACCACATACATAATTTATGTACATACGTACGTTATACATATACGTTTAAAAAGGGGTTTAACGCCATAAGAAATCATTATACTTTCTTATTTTTCATGAACAAGTCACTTGACATGATGTTGGTATATCAAAGTCTCTCAACTTCTTAAAAATACATATAAAAGTCAGTGAACTTAATTTTTGTTTTTAAAGTCTCTAAACTTATCTAAACTGCAAGTGCTTTTGATTTTAAAAAAAGTGGCTTGTTAACTCTTAAATGGTTCATTTTGATACAGTGACATTCAATATTTTTGCAAAAAGTAAAAAAGAAAATACCATCTTCTTTTGACCAAATAATGAGTTAAGAAATTATTTTAGAAAATATATGTGATATATAGTAACTAAACTAATTTTGTATATTAAAGTCCCAAAACTTTTCTAAAATGCATGTGCTTGTAATTTAAAAAAATTGATTTGCAAACTCTTAAATTGGTCAATTTGATATAGTGACATTCAATTTGCCAAAAAAACCCATCTTTTTCTTTGACAAATTTAGAAGTTAACAAGTCATTACTTAAAAAAAACCGAAAGCACGGGCATTTTAGGGTTTAAAATAGTTGACTTACAATTTTTTACGTTTACTTTTTATAAGTCTAGGACCTTAGGTTGAAGAGCCTTTTTTATGCAAAATAAGAACGTTACTATGTTAGTTTTTATACGGTATTAGCCCTAAAAAAAAACATGAGTTGGACCGATAGTTGTTGTATGCAAAGAAGAGAACTTTATGATGACCCCCTGACCAATAAGTTCTTGTTCTGCGAGGTTTGAAAGTGATCATGCGACATCGAATAGTTAAAAGTCGGATTCATTATATTTGACCATGATTTCTACTTTGATTCCGTGTGCAGCTGCTGGATATGATAGTAGAGAATGGAACAGACAATGTGGGAATCCCAATGGAATTAAAAAGAGAGATTTTGGTAAATCTGAATGAGGCTGCTTCAACTATTGAGCCTCCTGATGACTGGGAAGGTATGCTGCCAGATCAGCTCTTGCTACAGCTGGCATCTGCTTGGGATATTGATTTGCAGCAGCTAGACAAATAAATGATTGCATATTTAGCTTTTTTTTTTTTCACTCAGATTATTGTGATTTATATAATCTTTGATTCAAGATTGCTGATGTAGATGATGCTATGATCCTCATGTTATTTTTTTTTCTTTTATGAACTCTAAATGAGTAATGTGAAAAGGTTTTGTATGTGATGTTTGCTTTACTGCGGGTGCATGTTTTCGATTCGTTTCAGCCCTCTTTCTGATCTTGTTTAATTTATGGCTTGTGTTAAGACGCACCCCACCCCTTGTTTTACCGACTTCTCCTGTCACATCAGTAACTCTTATCTTTTCAAATCCGTTAAGTTTTTTAATAAAAGTATTTTTCACCTGTTATATCTGTCATTCTATCTTTGCAAATCACTGCATACGCCCAATGCCCGCTACCCATTAAACATTCATATTGTTCGTAACAAAATAACGATCAATGGTTTAGTAACAAGCATAAGAAAAGCCAAATTTAGTGACGAAAGTTCCTTACAAATAAAGATCACGAAAAATATCAGAACTTACCTGCCACCTTTTAACGTCTTTCTTTATCTTTTTCAGGCACTCAATCCTACGTTCCATGTTGCCTTTGTTGAGAGCCACCACGGGCGCTACATCTGGTAACTTACTCTCGTCTTTCATTCTTGTCATGAGATGTTCTCTCATCACCTCCTGAATCCCGACGGTCATCATCTCCTTGATCATAGATTGGAGATTTAAATAGCAATAGTCGACAAATCTGTTGACAACAATCTCCCCGTATACGACGTTTTGTTTTTTCTGTTCGAAAGCTACTTTTATTTGCAACTTAGGATAGCCTTTCAAATGCTCAACCCTAATGTTGTTTCCAAAACCTTCAATGTCTATGAACTCTTCTCCAACATCTAGCTCGAGTTCGACCGACTCCATTTCTTTCATTTTTCTTGTGAAATCATCGCTACATGTATAGACGAACTCCTTTTCCATGTCTAGCATCTCCGTTAACTTTTTTTCGTAACTCCTTTTCATACGTTCAACCAACACTCTGCCAATGTGTATCATAAATGGATGGATGGAGTTGCCAAGCGTATTTTTCGTGGTTTAGGAGGACTTTAACCACCACCCCTTCTATGTAATCCATGATACTTAATACAAACTCGTCGATAATACCAGACGCATCTGAAAATTGTCTATGGAGAAGCGATTTGAGGACGCTAGAAGGAAGAAAATAAAATGGGTTGTATTGACTTCTCGATTTCAAAAGTTCAACTTCGTACTGCAGAAATGGCTCTCGGTTATCAAGTTTTAGATCATGAAGATCGGTTTTAAATGTTCTAAATTGCAATATCACATTGGAAGCTGCATGAGTATGTCGGATGAGTATGTCGTGCTAACAATAAACATGACATCAGGTATAGCTTCCTTTACGGAACCATACGTCTTTTGACACCGTTTTAACATTAGGACAGACTCTTTTAGATCAGATTCAATTCTTTCAAGAATTCGAGACAAAGGCTTAAAAAGTATTGACAGCATAGCAGCAACAATATTTTTAGCAATGACATCAAAGCCAACATACTCTTTATCCACCTTAGATAGCAAAACATACTCTTCTGTCTTCTCATCATCATTAGTAGTATTATCAACAAAGAAATAACCAAAAGGTGATGGTGGTTCGACATTCTTGGACGTCAATTGTGAAATCAAATATTCATCAGATAAATCGACTTTTGTGAAAATTGTAATACAGCGTGTACCAATATAGTCGAGTCCTTTAAGAACCTTCCTCGATAGACACGAGTTGAAGTTTGATGGACATGACAAGACATTTAGAAACAAGCGATCGTAACAAGTATAACCTTCGATATACCCTACACGCAATATTCATAAATAATTATTTCACCAATGTAATGTTATGACTCTAAAATCAGCCAATGTAGTTTTTAAAAGATTTAGTTTTGCAATTCAAAATGGGGTAGTAGCGCAGCTTGTTGCGCGCTTACCTTCTGTTTCGATGTAATCACTGCTTTTGATATTTGTGAATTTGATCATTGACATAAAGTTATATAGCAAAAATAAATAAATAATTAAATAAAATAATAAAGACATTAATCTTACCTTGAATGAGTTCAATCTCCTTTTTTTCTTCATCCTCATTCTGGTGTGTATGGATTTCGGGCAAAAGAACGACCATGAGATCGGATACTTGTGGTTGAGTAATAGTTAAAGTGATCTCTATACGCGATCTTTTGTCTTCTGGTACTCGTTTCATTAATTTTGAAATCTTATTTGCCAAACGAGTTTCACATACTTCTTTCTCATAAAGACTGCCTTCAAACATATATTCGAACCAAACCTTTCGAGAAGCAAGATCAGAGTCATATTGAAACTTCAAAACTATAGGAAAAGCTAAACCGGAAGGCAAATTAAGGCCGACCAACGCTCCCGTAACACTGGTTCCTGCAGATGCTTCACCTAAAACAATAATTATAGGGAATAATGGTTTTCTATCCAATACATTGATAACTTGAAGCATTCTAATTGTATCTAAAGGGATCTTCATCTTTTCAGAATATTCTTTGATGAGGTGGGATATTCAGTTGCGAATGGGACATATTTTCGACTGAAGATTGCTTGAATTGCATGTTTTAATTGATCAAACTTTGAATATGGATCTATATAGAGAAAAAAATAGACAAACAAATTAATGAACAATGAAACAAATATATGTGAGGATTAGACAGTAGATACAAGATTTGATCACAGAATATAATATTCTAATATTGATTTATATAAGAAACAAGTTTAAGAAACAAAAAAACCCAAAAATAAAAAAAATCATAAAACAAAAAAAAACACAAAAATAAAAAAAGTAAAAAAACCAAAGTTCTTATTTATCATCCCGGTTTCTAAAAAAAACACGTAAAAAAAAATTCTTGGTTTAACTAAATTATACATATACATATATGTATAATATGTACATATATGTACACACATGTTTTTTTCCTATACACATATGTATAATTTAAGGTAAATGATAATTTACATATGTGTACATTACATAACTAGAGATTAAATGAAAGTATACATATGTGTATATGTAGGTCCTCTAGATGGATCTCAAGACTTGATTCGGATCAATCCGTGTTGTTGGTTAGCGGAAATCACCAACGACATTCGGATCTCGGATCTTAGTTTGTTTGATTTATTTTCTAAAAGAGAGAAAAGGGGAGAAGTGGGTGAGAGAATTTATTTCCTTAAGTTGTGAAGAGTTAGAAAAGGTTGTGGAGAAATGGGTAAAGTGCCCTTTATGTAGGGTCCCCATATCTCCAAACTTTACATAATAAACCTACAAAATAAACGTACCGAGTACGTACTACACCGACTAAAGCAAAATAAAACGACATATACAATCTTAAAAACAATATATAATATTGGCCCTACAATCTCCCTCTAGGATTGAGTATGTCGTGGAACATTCGTCAAGTTCTTTGCTTCGTCTTATTTATTGAAACTTAGTACTTGTCTTGATCCAGGATCTTGAACCAGATTGGATCTTGAACATTTCTTTATTTTCCAGTCTTATAGACTTGAACTTCAATCTTATTTTCTGGGAAGGATCGGCAACAACAAATTTTAGAAACATCAGATGCGGGAGGTTCGATATCTAATTTTCTCTTGTTGACTTTCTTGAGCCGACTGGTTTCTTTCCTTGTCTTCAGATATAATCAGTTCCTTTTTAGGTTCAACCACCAACTTTCACGTTCTCGTTTCTTTTAAGTGCTTTAGCATCTGCAACTCCAAGCAGACTTGATCTTGATCTACCTGTCCATGTATAACTACACAAAACTTAGAACGAATAAGATTCGTTCACAGACCCTCTCGAGGGTCAAAGAAGAATTTGTTCACAGATCCTCCCAATTTCAGTCTCTCAACTTGTAAATGATTTGTTTAAGTCCCAGATTTCCAACGAACTTTGCATGAACGACCTTAACCACAAAACACGTGATTTTGAATAAACAAGGTTTAATAAAATATGTACGAACACAATAAAAACTTAAAAATCTTTTTGGCATTTTCATATATTTTAATATTACAAAAATATATACATAATATTTTGAAGTTGAAACAAAAAATAAAACAAAAATAAGATAGGAGTAAAGATGAAATTAATATTATATATCAAAAATATTTACTTTAAACGTTTACTAAATTATTTTTCTGAGAAAGATCACAACATGGAATCACATTATCTGTTAACGTTCTAGATCACACTTCTATTTGGACATTATTATGCCAAGAACCCAAAGTCGATTGTAGATATAATTTATCCACTTTAAATTTAACAAGTATTTTGATGTCAACATGATACGTTAAGGTACAATTAGGCACAATGCTTGTGTGGTCCCCATTTAATCTGACAAATTACAGACTCCATCATACCTCGGGCTTAATTTGCTTCACATGTCACCTCAACTTAACTTAAACCTTTCTTAGTTGATCACAGTAATCTTATTAACACACTTGACACTTTGACTTTGTGCACTTGAAACTTTGTACACTTAACTCAATCTAGAAAAATTAAAATAAAGCAGAAGTTCAGGCCATAACAATCAGGTCGGATAATACCATATTATCGCGCAGAGAAAGTCCAAGGCTTGAACAAAAGAAAGAAAATAAAACAAAGCAAAAGATTCAGGGCCTTAACAATCAGGTCGGATAATACCATATTATCGCGCAGGAGAAAGTCCAAGTCTTGAATCAAAATAAATGAAGAAATAAAGCAGAAGTTAAAATTCCTAGAACTGACTCTTTTTCTTGATTTTTCTTTTTCTTTTCTGACTCTTTTGTTTTTCTTTTTCTTGCTTTTCTTGACGCTTTACTTGACTCTTTTCTTGACTCAATAAAAATTAAAAATGACACTGATTTTTCATAAGACAACCATGATAAGGTAAAGAGAGGCTTGGGTATGACATGTTTAATTGCATTTCAGCCTTCATTAATATGACTTTAGTTGGAGTCGGCAACCGCTTCATAACATGTAACCACTAGCATAGGCAGATATTTAAGTTTATATCACTATGACACTTACTCATTTGTCAAGCCTATCTACACATCAAGAAATGATCTTGTTGGCTTTTTATCTACTCTTTTCATGTGCTAGAATCGTTAGAGACAATTTCTTATCATTTTCCAATGGTCGGATCAATTTCTCAAAATTTTAAAAATTTTAAATATCCGACTCCCTCTAAGCAGGAGCTCCCTCTAAACAGGACAATTCCTTTTAGATTTTCTTAAAAGTAAGACAAAATCTTTTTGATAAATCGAATGATTTGTTTTTGCTTTTCTTAAGATGAATTGAAAATCTTTTTGGTGAGTTAAACTTAACTCATTTTCTCCCTTTAAAATTGTGACATATTTGAAAAATATTTATAATTTTATATACAAAAAGATAGATAGTTTGTTTTAATCAAAATTGATCATGCCGATCTATTTGACCCGAAATTCAAATCGAGCATGATCGATGATTTTAGTGAAAAGGTCAGCAAAGTTATTGTCAGATGGACTACCTTAAGCAAGCATTATCACATTGTATGACAAAGTTGAAGAGATTGAAACCGAGATCCAACAGCTGATGCTGGATCCATCACTTGAGAGAAGTAGTTGGACGAGGTTAGTTGAGAAACGCTCGAAAGTTGCTGTTGAACCATTTAAACAAGGCTTCCCTTCCATGAAGTTTGTCCTCCTATGTCGCTTATGAAAGACTCGAATCCGCCATCAAATGGTTTAGCATCAAATAGCAAGAGTTCGTCTCCCATCATATGCCGGGTGCAATCACTATCTAAGTACCTAATACTATTGATAGTCCTCCTTGATTGACCCTGCATGCACTAAACGTTCAAATAGACATGGGTTCCCGGGATACTTTTGTTTCGGGAAGGTCAACCGTAAATCGACCAAACTTGATTTTATTTCCTGAAAACCATTTATTTCTTGTTGGAGCCTCACTTGATGAAGAACAGTCCTTAGGAATCCAAGCAAAAACTTGTTCCTTGGTTTTGTTAATTTTGGACTTTTCTTTTCTTGATTTTGAAACTATTTTTGGTGAATCCTTAGACTTTACAGTCTTAGGATCCTTTTTGATTTTATCCTTCTTGATTTTTCAAAAAGGATTTTTTTTGTGTTTTACTTTATTTACTTTGGATCTCACATCCATTTCACTGGGTTCACTATTAGCTTGATCAGTCCTTGAATCAGGGCTACTAAAAGCTCCTTTTGGGGACTGACTAAGCCGCCTTTGAATATCAAGCTGTTGCTTGAACCAGTGCTTGCAATGTCTTGCAAGGTGAGAAAAGTGACCACACACAAAACAACACTTTCTCCTGGGAGTGCCAAAGAACTCATCTGAACTGTAATGTGGTTGGTGTGGTGGGAAAGGTGATTCATGGAAAGGAACATGATTATAAAACACATTTGTATAATATGGATCACCAAAATTTTGTTGATAATGACCATAGTAGTTGTTATCACATAAGTTGTATGACTGAGGGTTTCTTGATTGATTGGTTGTTTGAGAAAATGATCGTTTATTTGGTGGAACATATTTACACGAAGTACTTGTCTTTTCATTTTCAAAAACTTTGCTTTTACTTGAATTATCCTCAGTCTCACAACTTGATGATGAACAGCTTGATATGTTCACCTCAATAGGCCTACTTTTGTTGACACATTTTTCAACAAAAGTTTCATCACAAACGGTTTCATAATCTGAGTCAGAAGAAGAACATTTATTTTCATTACGTACATCATTGCAACTGTCTTCACTAGTGGTTTCGCAAAATACTGTTTTTGATTCCGACATCAAACATCCCAACATGGATTCACAAACTTTATTACAAACTGGATTGTTAATATTTTTGGTTAGATCCACACATGATTCAAAACGTGATTCTAACTTTCTTTTTAGCTTACAACCCAGGTTAACCGTCCCACATTCACCACCATTTACATCACCAGCTGCTGCACAAGACACATTGATGTCAGATTTATCAGATGATGGGACTGGAGCAGCAGTTTGAGAGGCAGCAGGAACAAATTTCACAGGCGTTGGTATTCTACCAACCCCATATTCCATTTCTTCCTCTGGAAAAGTATTATAGCTAAAGTGGGGCAAACTGGTGTAGTTATCATTGAATGGTGGTGGTACGGCAGTGTAATCGTACCCCAACCCCGCCTTAACTTTAGCGCTTCTCTGGGCTCCAATAAGATCATCTAATTTTTCAGATGATGCCTCAAATCTTTCGACTTGTTTTTTCTTTTCTTTCTTATCAGAAACTTCGAGTTTTAATTTCTTAATTTCTTCTTTTAAACCATTAATTATGTCTTTATAATAAATGACATTATGCTTTTCTTGAAAAATTTCAAGTCTAAGATTAGCTACATCATCGTGATGAGTTTTAATCTTTTCAATATAGATCTTGTCAGCTTTTACATATTCAGCATTTAACTGACAAAGTTTTGCATTTTCTTTCAAAACTTCGTCTTGATGATATCTATAGTATGTGACTTTGTTGATGCATGCTTGAGAACAAAGATTGTGATTTACCTCATCAGCTGGTGATGTGTCGGGAATGATAGGACATGCATGACTACTTTTACCGGCAGCACTTGTCCCAACTTTATTTTCTTTGGACTGATTGTTTATTTGGAGCTTATCTTCCATTATTTCAAAAGACTTGATGGTAGAAGCCAATTCTAAAAGTGTCATGGTATATAGATTTGTGGTTCTTTTGATGGTAACCACATTGATACTCCATGTATTAGGTAGTGAATTCAACAGTTTCATGTTGATCTGAAACAAACCATTGATGGTATTGACACTTCTCATTTTGGTAACGAGTGACTCAAATCTGTTGATGAGAGAGGAAACTGATTCTCCTTTAATATGTGTAAACATGTCGAATTCGCTTTTCAATATTTCCTTTCGGCTTTCTCCCATATCCAGATTTCCTCTAAGCTTAGGTTCGTAAGACATTTTTTTTAACTCAATTAGATTTTTTTTTTGAAAGAGAAAAAAATTTTAAGTTTTTTTTTGCTAGAGTACCGAGTTGCTACAGTGCCGAGTCGCTACAGTGTTTCGCATGAGTTGCTACAGTACCGAGTCGCTACAGTGTTTGCATGAGTTGCTACAGTGTTTCGCATGAGTTGCTACAGTACCCGTGCGAAGCGAAGCGGTTGCTACAGTACCTTGGAAGCGACTGCTACAGTACCCGATGCGATTTTTTTTTTTTGAGAATATAACACCCAAACTTCCAAAAAGTCAAAAAGACTTTAGTCTAGAAATCAATAAATTGGCCTAGATCTGAGTTTTTAAGCCGAATCTGAGCTCAGACACAAAAACTTAAAACACTAAAAACTTAGATTTGGTGATTCTCGTGTATTTCCAAGGAGTAAGGGACTCCAAAAGAGGTGAGTAACACGAAATCAACCTCAAATCCAACAAAAACTAAGATCAAAATCCGAAAAGTATAACCCGAAAACCACAAAAAGTCGAACCGAAAGCTCTGATACCACTTGTAGGTCCTCTAGATGGATCTCAAGACTTGACTCGGATCAATCCGTGTTGTTGGTTAGCGGAAATCACCAACGACACTCGGATCTCGGATCTTAGTTTGTTTGGTTTATTTTCTAAAAGAGAGAAAAGGAGAGAAGTGGGTGAGAGAATTTATTTCCTTAAGTTGTGAAGAGTTAGAAAAGGTTGTGGAGAAATGGGTAAAGTGCCCTTTATATAGGGTCCCCATATCTCCAAACTTTACATAATAAACCTACAAAATAAACGTACTGAGTACGTACTACACCGACTAAAGAAAAATAAAACGACATATACAATCCTAAAAACAATATATAATATTGGCCCTACAGTATAGGTATAATACGAATTAAAAAGAAAAAAATCGGTTTTTTTTATTATACATATATGTATAATATGTACACACATGTTTTTTCCTATACACATATGTATAATTTATGGTAAATAATAATGTACATATGTGTATATTACGTAACTAGAGATTAAATGAAAGTATACATATGTGTATAGGTATAATACGAATTAAAAAGAAAAAAAATTTCGGTTTTTTTTTAATGAAACCGGAATGAAATATAAGAATTTAGGTTTTTTTACTTTTTTAAAATTTTCGGTTTTGTTTGTTTTATAATTTTTTTAATATTTTTTAGAAGGTTTTTTTAGTAGTCCAAAATGGTTCTCAAAGTTCTCAATTTGCCAATAGTTCTCTTAGGATCCTTACCCTACCCTCTCTCTATATATATATATATATATATTCAAAAGTACCTGGAACAAGATCGAACCCTAGATACAGTTGCATGAGAAGAGATAGATAATTTGAGTTTCATATGCCAATTTATACCTAGCAAGAATACAAGAATTGCACATGCAGTCCTCTAAATTTATATTTATACACTTTAACCCTTCTTGAGATTGGGAAAACTTCACAGAATAGTGATCAAGTTTCTCTATAATTACTTAATGGTTTTCATGTTGCCGTAACACTACTAGAAAGCAGGATTTTTATCGACGTTAGGAACACTGGTGTTACATGTAACAAATGCTTGAATCGCACTTCTAATTTTAGAAAAATGGAGAGTAAACGTGCATTATGAGTATATCTTAGGAAGCAAATCCGTGTAATTAATCTTATAAATATTTTTTTCTCAAAAGCTTATACTAAGAGTCAGAGCTGTCTCTAAGAGCACGATAATCGTCGTGAGCCTTGCACGATATATAAAAATGGCCTCGAAATATATTAAAAAAAATTAAAAAGCTCATATAATATATGAAATATAAGGTTAGGTTCAAATAAGAAGTTTGATTTTCCTAAGAAGGTTAGGAAGGAGGGTATTTTAGTCTAGCACTTTAATATTAAAAATTCAAAACCAACATACTTTAATCTCAAAACCCACTTACATTAAACCCATTTACATAAAACCCAATTACATCTTCACTCATCTCCTACAACCACCACCACTCCACCGCCCACCACTACCACAACCGTCACCCACCGCCACCGCCTCACCGGAAAAGTCCGAAAAAATACAATGGAAAACACTATGAAAAACACAATGTAAAAAACGCAATGGAAAAAAACACTATGAAAAAAAACACAATGATATATAAAAACTCAATTGTATGACACAATGTAAAAAACACAATGAAAAAAACACAATGAAAAAAAAACACAATAAAAAATACCATTGTATAACACAATTTTATAAAACACAATTTTGGTAAAACACAATTTGTAAAAACCCACTTATTTTTTTTCAATTTTTATATAACAATATAGTACTCATATAAAAGATAAAAAGACACTCGTTAGTATGGTGAATTTGTTTTTCAATAAAAAAGTCGTAAAAAAAAGTTATGGACGTTTAAAAATGATGGGGGAATTTGGCATGTGTCTTGTATGTAGAGAGAGAAAGTCAACAAATGTGTTATTCATTTTATAGCCTAAAGTAATCTCAACCCTCCATGTTCAAAATTAATGGACAAGATTACTTCTTATCATTCCTACAAAAACTATACTTCCTATTATAACCTAACCCATGAAATATATTCAAAGAAATTAAAAACTTATGGGCCTCAAACCCCGATGGGCCTTGCACGAGTGCCTAGCCCGCACATGCTCTAAGACAGCCCTGCTAAGAGTTGATCTTTAAGCATTGAAGAATCTCAAACTTAGATAATTTATAGTTATTATTTTTTTTTTTCGAATGGCGACTTTTTTTTTTTGTGTTTAGGTCACTGCACTCTCCATTTGGAGAGCCCTGTTTCTACTCTGGCCAGACTATGTTGTCTTAACCGGGCCCATGCTGGTTTCAAAGTTTGGCTTGGGCGTTCTCCTGAGTAGAGAAGGTTTGCTGTAAATATAAGTAAACTAAAATGTCATTTGTTTACTTCAAAAAGTTAAACTTACCATAGGATCGATGCTACGATCAATCTTGCGTCCCATTGAATATGGAAGTTTAAAAAGTGTGCATAGAGTTCAATATTCAGTTACAAACTGATTAAATCAAAAATTGAACTGTACCGAACTATTTAAAACCAAACCTAATTAGTTATATGGTTCTAAGAAGTACAATTCCGCTTAAGCGAGAAAACCAAACTAATATAAGTCCATTATAAAATCAAGGAAACTTATCGAATAACCAAATGAACCCAAAACCCGAACCAAGAAACACCCTCTTATCAAAATTCATGTTTCGGTTGTTTGGGTAGTCTGATGTTTAAAATGTCTAACTTTAGATATCTGTACTCTGTCGAAGTAAGGAACCATGGCATATATGTTTGGAATAGATTCCATTTTGAGAGAGTTGAATAAGCACTATCTCGTTGAAAAGTTCTATACATCTGCCCTTTCTCAACGCATTTCTTTAGACAAAGACTCCGTTTTTTCCTCTTTTCGGATGGTAAAGATTTCTCAGAACATGGAGTGTGAATCAAACCCATGTTTGAATTGAAATTGAGATACTGATACAAGTTCTTCCCTTCTGAATCAGATAGATTCATATCTGAAAGAGGTTGACAATAAGTTCTTTCAAAATTGACTATTTGTCCCTCTGTTAGAGGTGTTCCAGAAATGTCTGCAAAATTGAAACCCAAAATGATGAACACCTATAACATAGACATTAATATGTGTCATCCTTGAAAGATAGTTATGGTACTTGTTTCTCCATATGTTAGCTAGCAGTAAAATAGGAATAAAACTTATGAAATAACATCAAAGCGCATCTATTGAATGGAACAGTATCAAAAGCATTTAAAACCAAACCGAATTAGTTATTTGGTTTTTGAAGTAAAATCCACCTCAACCGAGAAAACCAAATTCAAATATTTAGCCTATTATAAAACCAAGGAAACCTTATCAAATACCCAATGAACCCAAAGCCCAAACCAAGGAACACCATTTTTGTTAAAGTTCGGTTTCCCGTTCGGTTAGTTTTCAGTTTCCACTGAAAAATGTCTAAAGTGCAAAAATGAAACCTGATAGTGATACGATGAACACAATAGACATTTAAACTGTGTCATCAAAACTATTGTGTCTCCGTCTGTTAGGGTTAAAATATAAGAGAACTAGCAAGAAACCATGAAGGCGCATTTAGTGTAGTGGTATCATAGTACCCTCCCACGGTATTGACCGGGGTTTGATTCCCCGGATGCGCAATTTTTGATATTTTTTTATAGCTTTAACATAAATGTTATTTAAACAAGCTCATGGGCTGGCTGCAGGTATGGGCTGTTCTCTGGACTATATAACTTGTGCTGTGGTTTGTGATGAATATTATCATGTTAAAGCTTAAAACAATGTACAAACGTCTAGTCATTCACTTATGGATTGATTATAACCAACCATACAATAAAACTAATCTATTGTTTCTAACCAAAAAAAGCTTCGGTTAGAAAAACTTCAATTGAGAATTGAAGGCAAACAAGATTTGGAGTTTTGAAAATATAATAGATGAGTGAAACTCTAAAAAGTAAATAATAAAGAAAATAAAACTAAGTAACCTGTAAACGATCCTCCACTTGTGGCTTTGTGGTAGGAATGTTTGGGTTCTTCAATGGAGACCCAAGTTCAATCCCACTTGTGTCACTTTGGGTGGATATTGACGATGAATGATTTGAGCTAGGCCTTGCAAGGTTGTCAGTTCGAATCCCGAGCCCCGGGTTTACTTCCACAATGTGTTATGCCAAAGTGGTGACACAGCGACCGTCAAGTGGCAGCCGGCAGTATGGTTTCCGATGGAACGCCCAAAGCCAAACTTTGAAACCACTCGATTAAGACAACATAGACTGGCTAGAATGAAGCAATGAGGCTCTCAAATTGGAGAGTGTATTGGCCTAACACACAAAAATGTCGTCATTAAAAATAAAAATAAAAACATAACAATGCAGGTTTAATTAACGGAGATAGTGGATAGTCTAGGAAAATATGCATAAAAATAAACGTGAGAATTAGAACATGGCTTGCGATCTTGTACCGGGTCTTTACGAGTCAGGGCACACATAAGGGAATACATAACTAAAACATGGCACGTTTTTGCATAAGTTCAAAGTAACAATTAAAATTTGAATGTGGGTATATAAAACATTATTTATTAACCCTATGTAGGAAATTACTTACTTTTATATAATCATACTTACATGCTGGTTTCATGTGTACAACAATCATTTTTGTTAAATTATTGATACCGAAAAGTATGCTATAGTACTCTCAAATTGATATATTGTTTCATAACTAATTTTTAAAAGATGGTGGAATAAAAAGCTAAAGTTCATATTGAATTCGTTTAGTAAATGTATATTAACATATGACTACATTCACGTGTTAGATTTCATATGAATACGTTATGTATCATATCAGTATGTTAGTGTTTATATGAATACACTGAAATTTATATGTTACATAATAATATAAATATGGGTTAGATCTCATAAAATCGTATAGACATGTCATTTGTGAATCGGGTATCATATACAACTATATATTCACATGCAAATGTACCGTGCATGTCCTGTTTCATTTTCCCATGTGAATCTATGAGTATTTACTTTAACATTTGTGATATGTTAATAATGCGAATGCACTTAAATTTATTAAATATGAAAGGAGTGTATTCTCTTTGTCATTCAATTAACATCATCCTCATTTATTATTGTTATGATCAACGATACTTGTGTGTGGCGGTTGGTATTGGCTTAATTCGTTAATCAACGACTCAGATTGGATTTGAACCAATTTCACCTAAACCGGTTTCGAGGTGTACTCGTAATGGTTAATCTTATAATATTAGTGAAATAGTTATTATTGTGTAATTTATAATAGTATCTTTGATGAAAAATACGTAATCAGATCAGATTTGGACAGTTTCACCCAAACCGATTTTGTTGTGTACCCACATTGGTTAATCTTATAATATTAGTTTAGCAAAATACATGTTAATAAATACATGTTATACAAAATTAAAATCATATGGAAAAAAAGAAAAACCTAAGTTTAGCAAAAAGATTAATCATTAGTAATCATGTATAACTGTCCTTTTTAATGTGGTGTGGTGGTAGGAAACATGGGTTTCTCAATAGAGACCCAAGTTCAAACCTCACTTTCAACACTTTGGAAGACATGGGTGGCTCTATGAAGTAAGACTGAGATATTTGTGATCTTCAGTTCGATCTTGAGGGCGTTCGGGTTTAACACCAGTGGGCCTTTGGGCGAGTGGGTTTTCACCAGAACTAGAGATAACTTTGAGGCGTTTAAGGGCTTCGTACGGCTGGGTTGGGCCAGCTAGCGGTGGTCTTTTGCAATTGGGTCACCCCGTACGGAGTACCTAGATATTCTATGTTTGTTGGCCGTTAAAAAAAAGTGATCATGTATAACCGAAATAAAATCACAGTAACACCTCAAAATCCAAGTATGTCACTTTCGTTGGTTTTACACATCACTTACACAACGAGGACTTCTAAAACCGTTTCACAACTTATTAAACCTTTTCGAATTTAAAATTTGGCAAATAACGTTACATTTAACAAAATTCGTTAATAGTTTACTGTTCCAGGATGTCCCTTCTTGCTCCTGCCAGATAGCCCAAGAATGCTATGTCACTGGTCACTTCACTTGATACACATTCACAAACGGGCCGGCTTGTACTAGTAAATTCATAATAATAACTTTTAAAACACTTAACGATAATAGTTTAATATTTATAACTCTTCAAAATCATTTATTTTAAAGATAACTCTTTCTCTTTCCCAATGCTCATCTATACACATTTTCGCTAGCAAATAAACGCCAAATACACCTCTTTAAATCTCTACTATATAGGTCACATATTTGTGTCATGATGCCCGAAGGCCTTTACTGAAAATTAAGCCACTTTTCCTTTGGTCACACAATTGTGTCTTGTTTTACTGTTGGAACACTTTGATGTGTTTGATGGCACACCGTACCGGTCACTCTATTCTTTCTGAAAGGGATGTGATCCTCCTATACCACCCCCATATGCCTATATGGCTCATATAGGTCTATACGGTCGTATAGGCTGCATTACTGACAAGGGGGACAAAAAAACAGCTTTTTGCAACCTATACGACCGTATAGACCCATACGAGCCGTATAGGTGCTAAATGGCTCGTATTGCTATCTGACACACCATAAAACCTATACGGTCGTATAGCCCCCATAAAACCTATACGGTCGTATAGGGCTATACGACCGTATAGAAAAATTTTGCAGAAATAAGTCAGCTTGCCTTTACTGTTGCCGAAAAACGACTATACGAGCCTTATAGTGCTATACGAGCCGTATGTTATGTACTTAATACATTAAAATGTAAGATATTAACATATGAATATTTAAAATTGTGTCAAAAAAATTGTCTATATGACCGTATAACCCTATACGGCCTGTATAGGTCTATACGGTCATATTAACGTATTAATATTTAAAATTAAAAAATTGTCTATACGGTCGTATAGGGCTATACGAGACACTACAGACAATGAACGACAAGCTCCGACACAAACTGATATGATTCAGGTGCTATACGACCGTATAGTCCTATACGAGCCGTATAGAAAAAATAATGGTGTGTGAGGATCCAAGGTGGTGTGGGAGGATCCTAAGCCTTCTGAAAACGAAGAAAAAGGCAAAACCACATACTCGGCTATACGCAATAAACCAATATCTGTTAGACCCGTATGATTACCTATCTTAAAATAATACCACATTCCCGTGAGCTTCATTCATGTAGTTCTAACTATACGAACTTGTCTATATAAACTACAAACTATAACCCATACGACTAATTCACAAGATTTCAATTATATAAACTTGATTATAGAAACAAATTCACATAAATTCCTTCCCGTAAACGTCATCAATCCTATATTCGTCCATACAATCTCATGACATTATATAATATATAAAAAAACGAAATTATAGTTGTGTGACAAGTTTAGTGTTCAACGTTTATTTGATCCCGTTAGACCTTCATCTACACTCACCGTCTCCCTTATATGCCTGTCTCTCTGTATATAACTGGATCGTAACAATTCACCCAAAACCCTATCGCCACTTATTGGGGAATTTTGGATTTCTAACTCGTATTATCTGAGAGTTGAGTGGCACTTTCTGATAGAAACTATTTGGTGGTTCTCTAAATATATCAACCGGATGAACTTAAATGAGGTCAAGAACTTCATATGTAATTTTTGGAGTGAAAATTGAACTAGAGAAAAAGAGTATGAACTTAAATGAGGTCAAGAACTTCATATGTAATTTTTGGAGTGAAAATTGAACTAGAGAAAAAGAGTGTACGACATAATGAACAGTATAACTCATATGCGGATTAGGGTTTTCGATAGTTACCATTTTAAATTTTAATTTTATGTTACCATTTTACATGTAAAAGATATGGTTCCCCGGTTTCCTATTTTTGTACCAGTGGAAGAGTCGACGCTTTGAATTAATATTTGATAAATTAGTATAACGCTTGAGGTCTAGATAGTAGAGATTATTAGTAAAAAGGTGTGTCCCCTCTAGAGGTGTATAAACTGGTTTTAAACTATAAAACCGGTTCGGGTTGAAACCGTTTCGGTTTGATCAACAACTCAAAACCAAATTTATGATTGGTTTAGGTTCGGGTTGAAACTGTTTTTTTGACTGCTTTATGATCAGTTTCAGTTCGGGTTACAATCGGTTTTTGCCGGTTTTTGACAAGTTTTAGCCAGCTTCGGTTCGATTAACTCGTTTGAAACCGGTGTCGGCAGAAGAGAATTACAAATCGGTTCCAAACGTACAGTTTCAATCGATTCCAAACCAGCTTCTACATAAACGGCTTCAAACTGGTTCGGTTTCAGTTCTGTTAACCGGTTTTTCCCCATCTCTAGTCCCCTCCATTGCTTCGGTTAGATTAGTACAGTTTAAAGAAACAGACATTCTGCCATTTACTCTCCCCTTTTTAAATACAAAGGGATTAAGCAAATAACATTATGAATATTGAAGAGGTATGTACCCGCCTCAACACCAAGCAAGGCGGGTCAACCCACAAGATAAAGACATTATGAAGGCACAAAGCCAAAACCTAGGCGCATGGCGCATACAAAACATGCTCAGGCATCATATGCTCGCGCATCACATATGCGCGCGGCGCATCAACGCGCGGCGCATATCACATGCTCTTGCACATCACATATGCTCGCGCGTCACATATGCGCGCGGCGCATATCACACGCTCGTGCATATCGCACCTGCGCATGAAATATCTGCGCGTGAGAATAAAAAGAAGACTTCGCGTATCCTCAGGATGGGCGCATATCACACGTGCACATAATCAACCTCGTCCTTATCCAAATCAGGATTAGGGCAACCTTGATTGTGCACGTCAGACAATCTTCCAGAAGGCATCTTTTTAAGGAGTAAGAATATGCTGATGTTGACAACTGCCAAATGAAAGGTCGACAACTCAGCATGACACATGTGCTACCACGTGATTACAACCAACGAGAAAGCGCCAGGTGTCCCAGAGGGCACGTGGCGCAGTGCGATTGGAGGAGGCCAACGAGGTTGAGCCCAACCAGTAAAAACCCTAGCACTATAAATACAGCATCAACTCCACTTTGATGACACATTCATACTCAATCATTGACAGTTACAAGCAGTGATAACACATTCAATCATATTGAATTACTTTCACTCACAATCAGTTACATACAAACAGACAGTCTCACAATCAAAGGGTATTCAGCTATTCAGCAATACTCTTGAGATTCTCTTACACACATTATTATCTTCTCCACAAATATACTGATTCTCACGCCGGAGGGTTACCCCAAAGAGAACCCCTCTGTCCCTTTCTGAGGGGTAAGTAACGGCGCTGTTCATTTTGTAGGTGGAAGAACACAGACCCAGAAGAACCATCGGTGAAATAGTATAATCACACCCGAGGAAAGTAGATCTGCTACCAGTGAGTAGATCCACGTTTCTTCATTGGCGCCATCCGTGGGACAAACGGCAATCAGATCTCATCAGATCTACATAAAAATCAATCACCATGGTTTCTGGCGTTCGTAACGTTGATCAAGCTCTGGAGGATATTGAACGTGAGGGTGTTAACGACGGACAGCAGGTTCTGAGGGTACCGCGTGATTCTACGCGTACCACCAGCAACCGTCCCTTCGTCACAACCCCTCACGGCCAGACTGAAACTCCTCCAGACGATCTCACGTTACAAAATATGGCCGGCGCGAAGCTGAAAGGACCAATGGGTCCAGAAGATGAAGCAAATGATCCGAATGAATGGCTCATAAACGAGCAGCGGCGTCTGATTGAAAAGTACAACGAAATGGTCAAGCAGAAGAAGCTAGCCGACCAAACACAAAGGCAAGTTTTTGATAAGCAGACTACAAAGAGGCCGCGCGCGCCGGAAGAAGGACATTCTGTTCACACTGCACACACTGAGTTCAGTGATGAAGAAGTGCATAGCATGAGGAAGACACGGGATACTCATGCAGGAGGCTCACAGCTCCGCGCGCCTGTGAACATGGCGCCTGGAGCCAGAGCAGATCTAGATCTGCACATGCCGTACAGCCCACCGGTCAGAGGGCAAGTGGACGTAACCACGCCCTACAGACCAGCCATCCTGGTAAAACACTCAAAGTTTACTGCGCGCATCGCGCAGGCTCCCATTCAGCACAAGACAAAGATGCCAAGTGGTCTGGGCAAATATGATGGCACAACAGATCCAGATGACTTTTTGCAAGGTTTCTATAACACGGGAAACCTAGAGAGCTGGACGATGCCAACATGGTGTCATATGTTTGCTCGCTGCCTCACGGGCGCAGCGCGGGTATGGTTCGAGAGCTTGCCGACAGGGCAAATTGATGGGTTCGAGGAACTATTAGAAAAGTTCCAAGCCCACTTCGTACAGCAGCGCAGGCACACGCGCGATCCTGATGACATCATGCACTGCATACGCAGGAATGATGAAACGATTGAAGATTACATCACTCGTTTCAATCAGGAATCCCTGGCAATCGGGGGTATAACTGAGCAGCTCCTGCGCGTGGCCTTTATACAAGGCGCGCGCAGTGATCAACTCCGCCGGGCTCTCGTAAGCAAAGATGGTATGCCCACCACGTGGGCCAAGTTAATGGAGGCATCGCGAGTTTTCGCGAGAAATGAGAAACAGATTGCCCAAGATAGGGCAAGAGAAAGAGCGCATCAGGCAGAATCACCGCGCAGCAAAGAGAAGAGGGCCAAACAGAACTCTGTATGGTCCAGGTTGCAGCCAACAAGTTTTTCTTCCGCGGAAAAACAAGCGCAACCAACCTCACCCCAGCCCCAAAAAGAAGTTCGTAATCGCGGGGAGGGTGACAAGAGGGAGGGCGGCAGAGATCCTAGCAGACCTCTGCCAAGAATATGGACACCCCTCACTAAAACACCTTCACAGGTGTTAAGTACTGAGAATGTCCAATTCAAGCCCCCCAAGCAGCTACACTACAAGGGACCGCAAAACAGTGGCAAATATTGTGAATTTCACAGGTCCCCGGGCCACAACACCGACGCATGCCATCATTTAAAGGATAAAATCGAGAAGGATGTAAAGTCAGGCAGGCTGGCTCACTTGGTAAAAAACCAAAGAATAGAAGATGAGCAACCGGAAGGAGCCTCTGCCAGCAAGAAATACAAAAGAATCTGTGTGGCTGAGGGGGGACGACAAGGGCAGACGTCAAAAAAGAGAAGCGCGCAAATCCACGGAGATTGGCGCGAGCAGCAAGTCATCTTCCCAAGAATCAGGGGAGGCCCTTCAATAAGCAGTCCTCTCGTCATCACCACACACATCGCTCATTACGAAGTGTCAAAGGTCCTGGTGGACACTGGAAGCGAATCTGACATTATGTATGAGCAATGTTTCAGAAAGTTAGACCCGGCAGACCAAGCGCGGCTCGAAATTGTGAACGCACCAATCTGTGGTGTCTCAAATGAAATCATACATCCCCTAGGCCAGATTCAGTTTGAACTAACTATGGGGGATGATGAGCGCAAGCGAGCCGAAGTTGTCAACTTCTTGGTCTTGCCCACCACGTCATGCCACAATATGATCCTGGGTAGGGGAACGATTGCCCAATTTAATGCTGTACCGTCGCCAGCGCACGGCGCATTGGGGTTCCCTACACCAACAGGCGTAACATTTGTTTACCGCGATCATTTGTGCGCAGTGACAAGCACGCCGCGGGAAGGGAGAATGAAACTTCCAATGGCTGACAATGCGCCAGAGAAGTGGATTTTAAACCCAAAATTCCCAGAGCAAACGGTCACAATTGGCGCTACCATTTCAGACGAAACGAGATTGAGAATGAAAAAGTTGCTCACAAAATACACGTCGGTTTTCGCGTGGCAACACTCCGATATGACGGGGGTCCCGCGAGACTTGGCGCAACATTCTCTTAACACGTTCAAGTCGGTGGAGCCAATTGCTCAGAAAAAGAGAATCATGGGGGATGAAAAGGCGAAGGCCATGAATGAGCAAGTGGAGGACCTGTTGCGCGCAAACATCATCCGCCCGATCCGATACCAGACGTGGGTAGCCAATCCTGTGATGGTAAAGAAAAGCAACGGGTCATGGAGAATGTGTATTGACTTCAAGGACCTCAACAAAGCATGTCCGAAAGACTGTTACCCCCTCCCAAACATCGACGCAAAGGTGGACTCCGTGGCGCCATTCAAGCTCAAATGTTTCCTGGATGCATACAAAGGCTATCACCAGATTCAAATGGCACCACAGGATGAAGACAAGACTGCCTTCAGAACCGACAAGGGTGTTTTTTGTTACACAAAAATGCCCTTTGGTTTAAAGAATGCGGGCGCAACCTATCAGAGACTTATGGATTCGGTTTTCAGTGAACAAATCGGAAGAAATCTAGAAGTCTACGTTGATGATTTGGTGATCAAGAGCAGGGAGGAGAGACAAATGCTCAAAGACATCGAGGAAACTCTTCAGCGCCTAACGGAAGTTAACATGAAGCTCAACCCGAGCAAATGTACTTTCGGCGCGGAAGAGGGGAAATTTCTTGGTGTAATGGTCACTAAGGATGGTTTCAAGGTGAACCCTGAGAAGGTGGAAGCCATCCTTGACATGCCTTCACCAGCCACCATGAAAGAGGTTCAGAAGCTGAATGGTAGACTGGTGTCAATCAACAGGTTCCTAGCGAACCACGCCAGCAAATCTACTCCATTCGTTAACACTTTGAGGAACTGCTTGAAGAAGAGCCAATTCAAGTGGACGCCTGAGGCTGAGCAAGCTTTCACTGAGATAAAAGAATGTCTCATAAAGCTGCCCGCGCTCACAGCTCCACTTCCTGGCGAAACCCTTACATTGTACTTGTCAGCTGGAGATCGCGCCATCGGCGCAGTATTATTGGTGGATCGCAAGGGGATCCAAACGCCAATATACTATGTGAGTCGAGTGCTCACAGACCCTGAGACGCGCTATTCCATCATGGAAAAATTAGTTTTGTCACTAACACACGCGTCGCGCAAGCTACATAGATACTTCAATGGACATCCTATTGAAGTACTGACTGGTTACAACATCCAGCAAGTCTTGCGACGCCCCGCGCTCTCCGGAAGGCTGACAAAGTGGGCGCTGGAGTTAGGTGAACACACGATCACCTATAAGCCCCGTCCAGCAATAAAGGGTCAAGTTTTAGCGGATTTCATCACGGAAATCCCAGAGGGAAAGATTGAAGAAGCTCAGCGCGAGGTAGACCCTCCGCGAGCAAATGATGAAGAAGATGTTTGGAGGCTATTCACTGATGGAGCCTCCAACAACGAAGGGTCCGGCGCAGGCCTCAAACTGGTGGACCCTGATAATCATGAATATACCTATGCTATTAGGTTGGACTTCAAGAGTACCAACAATGAGGCTGAGTATGAAGCCCTGCTGGCTGGTCTGCGCATCGCGCGCAAGTTTGGGGTTAAAAGACTAGAGGCGCATGTTGATTCTTACTTGGTAGCTGCTCAGGTCAACGGCCTATATGACGCCAAGGAGAACACAATGCCTCTGTATCTAGAGCAGGCAAAAAAGCTCGTTGAGCAGTTTGACTTCTTCAGAATCATACACATCTCGCGCAGCGAAAACAAGTCCGCTGACGCGTTGAGTAAAATGGCATCAACTAATTTTGATCACTTTGGCAAAGATGTCAGGGTGGAAGTAATGAGCAGCCCGTCAGTGCAAACGCAATCGGTCCTTGTAATTCATACAACCCCTTCATCCTGGATAACTCCAATAATGGAATTCCTGAAGGAGGGGAAGTTACCGGACGATCGCGCACAGGCGAGAAAGATAAGACACAAGGCGCAGAATTATGAACTACTGGATGGTACAGTATATCGGCGCTCTTATCTTGGACCGCTAATGAAATGCCTGGATGCTGAAGAAGCAAGCTATGTGATTAGGGAGATTCATGAAGGAATCTGCGGAATACACGCTGGCCCGCGCATGGTGGTTGCCAAGGCAATGAGCGCAGGCTACTATTGGCCAGGCATGTACTTGGATGCGCTAAAAGAAATCCAAAAATGCAAGGCATGTCAGAGCCACGCGCCAAACACCATGCGACCAAAGAACAACTTGATTCCAGTGACCTCCGCATGGCCTTTCCACAAATGGGCCATTGATATTGTGGGGCCCCTGCCGCAAGCGCAAGGCCGAGTGAAATTTTTGGTAGTGGCGATAGATTATTTCACAAAATGGGTTGAGGCCAAGCCACTAGCAAGAATCACAGCTGAGGCGATGAAACAATTTATCTGGAGCCACATCATTTGCCGTTTTGGCCTTCCTATGGAAATTGTGAGCGACAATGGCAAACAATTCACTGACAGGAAGATATCCAGCTGGCTCAAAGAATTGCACATCAACCAAATCTTCACTTCGGTCTACCACCCTCAAGGGAATGGCCAAGTGGAGCGCGCGAATCAAAGTTTGTTAAATGGGCTGAAGAAAAGGTTGGAGGGAGAATCCCATTCTTGGGTCGAAGAGTTACCTAATGTCTTGTGGGCGCACAGGACATTAAGCAAAACTAGCAATGGCGAATCCCCGTTCAGCCTAACCTATGGGACAGAGGCTATGATCCCAGCAGAAATTGGATGCCCATCCCGTAGGGTACTCATGATGAGCAAGACTGATAACGAGCGCGAAAGAAGATTGGATCTCAACTTGCTTGAAGGTCGCAGAGAAGCGGCTATCATCAATGAAGCCAAATACAAGAAAAAGTTGGAAAAATATTACAATCAGCGTGTTAAAGAATGCCACTTCAAGAAAAATGATTTTGTCCTTCGAAACAACGAAGCTAGTCGCGCGATACCCCCAGGAAAAATGTCCCCCAATTGGGAGGGACCTTATCAAATTTCAGAAGATTTGGGGAAAGGCGCGTACACTTTAAAAGATTTGAATGGAAAAAAGATACCGCGCGCATGGAACGCGGCACAGCTTAGAAAATGCTTCATGTAAAAGTTCAAATATGTAATCAAGGCTTTTAAGCCATCATGAATGATGATTCGCGCTATCTTTCAATATTTGTTCTATTACCTTTGCATACATGTTTCACACTTCCTTTATTAATTTGGAGCAATATGACAACACTATATTGACTTCAAAACAAAATAAAACGAAGTAAAACATACATGCGCGAGCCTTAGCTCAAACGCGTTAACGAGTCTTAACTCTAAAACATCAGGGCCTTAGCCCAAACATACGAGCCTTAGCTCAAACACGTTAATGAGTCTTAACTCTAAACACGTCAGGGCCTTAGCCCAAAACAAAGAGCCTTAGCTCAAAACACTCACAAACATCCATCTTACATCCCGCGCAGCTTGATCATAAAACTCCTTAAACGACTAAGGCAAAGTACATGCCATAACATAGTTGTTAAGGTCTCAGGTCGAGATCGCGCGAGGAATCATAGTGGATATCTGAGTAACACATGCTGACATGTAATGGCTAAAACTCATACTTCCATGTAAAAACAGCGCGACTATGACGCGCGAAAAAGGAATTGTGAAAAGTTATCGCGCATGTCAGCATAAACAAGATGCTGCGAAACCACTTACAAAATACGACTATGGTTAAGTGAATAATTTCCTTACAACCTTGTTCTTATTTTAACGTGCAACCATATCTTATATCTATACAAGCAAACATGAAGAGATGAATGGAAATGCGCAAGATGTGAAAAGGAGAAAACAAGTTTCATTCCATTGCATTGAAATTTACAAGTATGATGAGTTACAAATTACAAGTACAAAAAAAAAAAATATATATATACAAAATTCGATGAAGGGCTTCTCAAGTCTCCACGTCGACGTCAGCCGCTTCATCACCCTCATCATCTCCCGCAGCATCTGGCACGGCCTGCTCCTCATCTCCGAACTGACCATAGTCAAGTTCTTCCTCCTCATTGGAGTCTTCTATCACGACGGTGTCAGGAGCAGATTTATTCGCAGCGCCAGAGCCGCTGGCAGGGGCAACATCCCCCGCGCCACCATCATCGCTACCAGCCCTCTCGCATTCATCGAGCAACTTCTTTAGCGCGCCGAGGTCGGGCTGGTCAGCAAGCGCAGCTATCTGCAAAATCAATAGAAAAGTATTGAGTACAAACACTTGGAAAATTAATCAAGTAAAACTCATTAAGGTCAAGGTACCTGCATAAGGATGGGGATGGGAGTATTCATATACTTTTCCCCCACCGCGGCCATGTCCGCGCAGGCCGCGTCGCTCTTGTAAGGGTACTCGGATGGGTTCTTCTTCAACATGCCATATTCATACCCATCCGTAAACCCTTCGGCTCGGCCCACCAAGCGCGCGGCGGCATTGCAGTCCATCACAAGGGCCTGAAACTCGGCGGAATATTTCATCGCCAAAGCGCAGCGAGTTATGCCCTGTGACACCAGCCATTGGCGATCCTGCGCGAGGCCAGCAACAGACGTCTCGAGGACAGGAACCTGGGAGTTTAATAACTCAACAGTTTCCTTAGTCTTTTTTAGCTCCTCCTTATCAGACGCTGCTGCCGCCAAAATTTTTTCTTTCTCCGCCTGCGCAGCACCAAGTGCTTCCTGGCTGGACGCCGCCGTCGCCAAGGCCTCATCTCTATCGGCCTGCGCGGCCGCCAACTCCCTCTTCAGGCGCGCAACCTCGCTCTCCAGTGATGATTTCTCAGTTATACTCTGGACAATAGCTTGGTCACGCGCCTCAGCCTGCTGTTCCAAGACACGCACTCTGCGCGCGTACTTGGCAACTTCGGCCTCTGCCAACTGCTGCTTCTCCCGCGCAGCTTGGAGCTCATGCCCGCGCTTGATATAGGCGGTGTTGGCACTTGCTCGGTTTTCACTGAGCTCCGCCTGGAGTTTCTCAGCTCGCGCGCGAGCATCAGAAAGGTTCCAGGCAGCCACCTTGGCCTCTCGCTGGGCTTCCACAAGAGCATCGCGTACTTTAATATAATCACGATGAAGCTCTTGGGAAGCAGCGAAGAAAGCAGACCCAGCAAAAATATGGTCGTTCAGCAAGTCCGCGCGGGTGCGCTCCTCCTGATACCTCCTTTCAGTAGGAGGCACGGCATGAGCCCAGAAGTCCTCGCATACGCCCATGGATTGGAAGGAACTGTTTTCATTAATATTCCATCTCGGGCGGTAAACGTGGTCACCTTCCTGCAAAACACAAGAAATGTTCTAAGTCATAAAACATACTTATATGGAGGTACACGCAGCGGTGTAACAAAATAAAACATACCTGCGGGGATGAAGCAGGAAAGTCAACGCCAGCCCCACCAGAAGTCTGCGCCGCGAACTCTTGTGGCATCGCAGGGCTGGCGCGGTCTCCCAAGGAGTCTTCAGCTTGAACCCCCTCGTCCTCCTCATCTTCTTCAACAGGCCTCTTCTCCTGCGACTTGGAAGGCTCCAAACCAGCCTCGCGGGAAGGGCTGCGTGCAGGAGGAGGCGAGGGAGGTCTCGACGCCACCAGTTCGGCGCGCAATACGGTTTCCTGCTCCTTGGTAATCCCAATAAGGGGAGACTCAGCACTAGCAGGAGCAGGACCAGAATCAGCGGTGCCGGCAGCGGCGCCAGGAGTATCACCAGCAACTGTTGCGCCAGCTACAACTCCTATGAACAAATAAACAAGGAAAAATGGTTTATGACTGAGTCCAAGAGGAAAAATTCAGAAGACAAATGTGCAAAACTTACCTTGGCGCAATTCTGTTCGCGCGGCGAACATCGCCATAAAATTCATTCTACCCTTTTCAGAGGGTAGAACAGGGGACTTCGATGGAGTCCCCGGCGCAGCCGTAGCACCTTGTGGCGCCTGCGGCTGATCTGTTACCGTCGCCGGCTCTGCAAACATTCAAAGGAGCAAAGGTTTAATAACAACTCAATCAGATGAAGATAAGCAAAGTATACCTGTTGCAGGCGCGGCACTGCTTCTCTCTTCAGCCGCGCGAACGGAGGAGGCGACGCCACCATACCTCAAGTGGACAGGAGGCCTGCCCACTCTCACAGGCAAGGAAGCTAAAGAAACCTTGGTGGTAAACACCTGGGTTTCCTTTGGTCCCTTCGTTTGAGCATGGGGATGAGCGACAGGGGTGTCATCTTTCTTCTGTTTCTTACTGGCCCCTGCGCCAGATTTCCCCTTAGCTTTGCGCTTTAGTAGGGGCGCCTCCTCTTCCTCCTCCTCCTCCTCCTCTTCCGCGAGCTCTAGCTCGTAGTTTTCAAGCGCATCTACAAAACAAGCAACAGAACTGTTAATAAACTTGGGTATTCTAAAGGAATGAGCATAAGTGCGAAGGCTTACCAGGCGCGTCACTGTCAAAGTCAAAATCCAGATCCACTGGGATGAACATGTCATCGAAGCGATCTGGGAAACCAACCTCCCCAACGCCAAGCTCGACGGAGCCGCCCTCCACATGTTCATCATAAGCGGCAATGATATAATCCTTGGTGACTGCGCAAAAACAAGTTAAATGATATCAGCAAAAGAACGATGTTCGCGCAGGAAAATAAATAAAGCAATAAAAAAAAAAAAACTTACACAACCCGTCGACTTGGATAACGGGCTCAAGCGCGCTGTCGGCCCAGAGCTTACTCATGCCGACCCCCACCAGCGCCTCCTCGCAAATTTTCTTCGCGGGGGATGGTTCGGCGGTCAGTTTCTTAACCCAGGCGCCAGTTGGGTTCTTGAGGACACCCTCATCCGCAGGCGCAGAAGAGATAGAGCGCATGGTCATACGGATGGGGATCACACCAGACCTTATGTAAAAGAACCTCTCAGACCAGTCATGAAGGCTCTTGAATGAAACAGTGGAGCACTTCACCTTCTGACTGCGAGGAATAAAAGAGATCCAATTGTCTTGGATCTTGGCCTTATAAAAATACTGAAAGCGCCGAGGAGTGGGTTCCTCGCGCTGGGATTTGCACATGAACTCAAAGTGAGTCACGCGCACGAGTCCAAACGGATGGACTTGGGATATATGAATCCCATAGAACTTCAGCAGTGCACCCACAAACCTTGTCATCGGGAGACGAAGGTTGCAGTGGGTGAAAAAGTGGCTATATAGGGATATATAGCCGGCAGTCGGGTCCGCCGCCGTTTGCCCGGATCTAGGCAACATGCAGCCAAACAGGGTGGGAAAGCCCTGAGAGGCGATGAGGTTGTCGAGATCGGCCTGCTTCAATTTGCAGGGGATTTCATTCCACCTTTTGGTGGCCTTGGTCCTCCCTACTTCCTCCGATGTGGTCTCAACAACCTTTTTCCCCTTCCCCTTTTGCTTCAATGTCGACATCACCACAGATTTCACACGGCGTCTTCGAGAGGCAACGGAGGTGATTGAAGGGCTAGACGAGTCTGAACTATCAGACATACAACTGCAATAGCCGATAATCGAGGATTCGAATCGATGTAAACACTCAAATCCGAATGTGAAAGACAGAAACTTGAATTTTAGCAACAATGAAGATGAAGATAAAAAATTCCTAAGGGCCTGCTTTTATAGGACCAGGAGAGAGAAATGTGGCAGCTGATCGGATTTCACGCGCCCCCACTCGCAGGTGCAAGCCAACGATGGCGCGACACGTGTCCCTAACAGCTGTGTGAGGGGACATAAAAATGTAACCGACCTGCCACGGAACAGAGACGCGCCCCCACTCGCAGGTACTAACCAATGCGAGTGCGACACGTGTTCAAGACAGCTGTGTGAGGGGACATGAAAGGCAACTGTAGCACCTCGAGCACACGAAACGTCTGACACGTTTACGGCGCACGTCACCACCAACCAACCACGTGATTGGACCTTTCGTTTTCAACCAAATGGATAGAACTTCGCGCAACGATGGAAACAACCAAGAAAACGACAAAACCCCTTTAAAAGAACAATTCAGTGAGTCTAATATCTATCTTACCGCGCTCGCGCGAGATAAGACACACATTAGACTGGGGGGGCTTGAAGAGGTATGTACCCGCCTCAACACCAAGCAAGGCGGGTCAACCCACAAGATAAAGACATTATGAAGGCACAAAGCCAAAACCTAGGCGCATGGCGCATACAAAACATGCTCAGGCATCATATGCTCGCGCATCACATATGCGCGCGGCGCATCAACGCGCGGCGCATATCACATGCTCTTGCACATCACATATGCTCGCGCGTCACATATGCGCGCGGCGCATATCACACGCTCGTGCATATCGCACCTGCGCATGAAATATCTGCGCGTGAGAATAAAAAGAAGACTTCGCGTATCCTCAGGATGGGCGCATATCACACGTGCACATAATCAACCTCGTCCTTATCCAAATCAGGATTAGGGCAACCTTGATTGTGCACGTCAGACAATCTTCCAGAAGGCATCTTTTTAAGGAGTAAGAATATGCTGATGTTGACAACTGCCAAATGAAAGGTCGACAACTCAGCATGACACATGTGCTACCACGTGATTACAACCAACGAGAAAGCGCCAGGTGTCCCAGAGGGCACGTGGCGCAGTGCGATTGGAGGAGGCCAACGAGGTTGAGCCCAACCAGTAAAAACCCTAGCACTATAAATACAGCATCAACTCCACTTTGATGACACATTCATACTCAATCATTGACAGTTACAAGCAGTGATAACACATTCAATCATATTGAATTACTTTCACTCACAATCAGTTACATACAAACAGACAGTCTCACAATCAAAGGGTATTCAGCTATTCAGCAATACTCTTGAGATTCTCTTACACACATTATTATCTTCTCCACAAATATACTGATTCTCACGCCGGAGGGTTACCCCAAAGAGGACCCCTCTGTCCCTTTCTGAGGGGTAAGTAACGGCGCTGTTCATTTTGTAGGTGGAAGAACACAGACCCAGAAGAACCATCGGTGAAATAGTATAATCACACCCGAGGAAAGTAGATCTGCTACCAGTGAGTAGATCCACGTTTCTTCAAATATTATTTTCTGTTTTTATATAGAGTGTTATGCACGTGTAAGGGTTTGGATCATTACTCAGTTGTCAAATTTGGCATAACTGAACAATTTAGCCACTGGCAACACTAAAGGAAGATAGAGGTTTAGCAGCTAGATATCAGTCTCTTGGTTTTAAAGTCGATGTCGCAGACAAGTACATTCCAGTGAGCTTCATTCATGTAGTTCTAACTATACGAACTTGTCTATATAAACTACAAACTATAACCCATACGACTAATTCACAAGATTTCAATTATATAAACTTGATTATAGAAACAAATTCACATAAATTCCTTCCCGTAAACGTCATCAATCCTATATTCGTCCATACAATCTCATGACATTATATAATATATAAAAAAACGAAATTATAGTTGTGTGACAAGTTTAGTGTTCAACGTTTATTTGATCCCGTTAGACCTTCATCTACACTCACCGTCTCCCTTATATGCCTCTCTCTGTATATAACTGGATCGTAACAATTCACCCAAAACCCTATCGCCACTTATTGGGGAATTTTGGATTTCTAACTCGTATTATCTGAGAGTTGAGTGGCACTTTCTGATAGAAACTATTTGGTGGTTCTCTAAATATATCAACCGGATGAACTTAAATGAGGTCAAGAACTTCATATGTAATTTTTGGAGTGAAAATTGAACTAGAGAAAAAGAGTATGAACTTAAATGAGGTCAAGAACTTCATATGTAATTTTTGGAGTGAAAATTGAACTAGAGAAAAAGAGTGTACGACATAATGAACAGTATAACTCATATGCGGATTAGGGTTTTCGATAGTTACCATTTTAAATTTTAATTTATGTTACCATTTTACATGTAAAAGATATGGTTCCCCGGTTTCCCATTTTTGTACCAGTGGAAGAGTCGACGCTTTGAATTAATATTTGATAAATTAGTATAACGCTTGAGGTCTAGATAGTAGAGATTATTAGTAAAAAGGTGTGTCCCCTCTAGAGGTGTATAAACTGGTTTTAAACTATAAAACCGGTTCGGGTTGAAACCGTTTCGGTTTGATCAACAACTCAAAACCAAATTTATGATTGGTTTAGGTTCAGGTTGAAACTGTTTTTTTGACTGCTTTATGATCAGTTTCAGTTTGGGTTACAATCGGTTTTTGCCGGTTTTTGGCAAGTTTTAGCCAGCTTCGGTTCGATTAACTCGTTTGAAACCGGTGTCGGCAGAAGAGAATTACAAATCGGTTCCAAACGTACAGTTTCAATCGATTCCAAACCAGCTTCTACATAAACGGCTTCAAACTGGTTCGGTTTCAGTTCTGTTAACCGGTTTTTCCCCACCTCTAGTCCCCTCCATTGCTTCGGTTAGATTAGTACAGTTTAAAGAAACAGACATTCTGCCATTTACTCTCCCCTTTTTAAATACAAAGGGATTAAGCAAATAACATTATGAATATTATTTTCTGTTTTTATATAGAGTGTTATGCACGTGTAAGGGTTTGGATCATTACTCAGTTGTCAAATTTGGCATAACTGAACAATTTAGCCACTGGCAACACTAAAGGAAGATAGAGGTTTAGCAGCTAGATATCAGTCTCTTGGTTTTAAAGTGGATGTCGCAGACAAGTACAAGCATGCCGATCGATGACTAGTCGTATTCTATGACAGTAGTACGTGGTTTGTTGGAGCGGTTGCTTTCAAATGGTAAAGGAAGAAACCGGTGCATTCAAGGAGAGAAAGTGATCAGAAACAACTGTACAGTATTCTATATTTTAGTATATATTTTTATTAACTTTAATTTTGTAAAATTATGTTCTTTATTAATCATTTAGTTAGAATAATTAATAACTACATGTTTAATTTGTTTGGTTTTGTGTTGTTATCTAATAATCATTTATCTATATACAGTTACTTATTCTAAATCTACATTTTAAAATGCAAATTATAATTATTATAATATATTTTTCTTTAATTAAAATGGATTTTATGCTTCCATCCATATAAACACAATGTCACCATGTGTACATTACAGTTATTACTATTACGATGTGTTTTTCCCTGGTACGTCCACGGTACATGCTATGTTCTATTTAACATATTTACCAGTAAAAAAGTTTCATGAAAACTGAATTAAGTTTATGATGATAGACCTAGAAAATAAGTTCCTTTATATACATGGGGATGATTTGATAGAAAATTAAATGAAAAGAAGTCAAAATGAAATCATATGCACTAAATAGAGATAGCTTTTGAGATGAAAAAAAAAGTTAATAGTTGTATATTTGAAGTTTGTTGCAAATTATTTTGAAGTATAAATGTATAATAACCGACCAATTTTAACACTGAACTTTTTTAAACAATGAGTTCAAGCTCTTCATCACCAATACGTATATAGATAACCCTTTTTATTTTATTTTATAGCGTGTAACATTTTCTGCAACTTACTCTAAAAAATTTTTTACACGTCTTCGGCCAGTAATTCACCAATTTCTTCAAACATTGATACGAGCTTCTTATTACGCATGGTTTGGAGGTACTCTTACCGCTAGAGATGCACAAACCGGTTTTTTAACCTAAACCGGTTTCGGGTTAAACCGAACCAGTTATTAGTCAAACCCAGTTTTGGTACAAACCGGTTCTAACCCTAACCGGGTTGAGACATTGAAAACTATAAACTGATGTAACCGGTTTGGGTCGGTTCCAAACCGGTTTTGCTTGAATTGGTTATAAACCGGTTTGCAGGTTTGACATAAAACATAAAAAAGTGCAGACTAATTTGTTTGAGTGTGTTATAAATGCCTACAGCCGTGTAATGGTTTCCTTATTTGTATTAAACACTTGTATTAAATGTCCACCGATTAAGGCAACAAATTAATTTCAACGGATATATTAGTTAAGTCTATATCGGTTTGGAATTGCAAAATATATTTCCATGGAATGTGCACCAAAAACTTTCTGTATATTGAAGACTAGGTTAGGTACCCGTGTAAAACACGGGGTAAAATAAATAAATTTATTTAAATAATAACATAATGTGAAATATAAAACATGTTCAACATATAAAAAACATAATATATGGTTGAATAAATTACACAATACAAAATATGGAAATAAAAAGTTGAAATTTCATAAATCTCTAAATATTTTTTTTTTATACAATATTTGTAATTTAATTTGTAACTTTATTCTTCATATTAAAATTAGTAGTTTCACTTTATTTTTGGTTTCAACTCTAGATAATGAAACACATAGCTAACCATGCGTTAAAATAGGTTTCTAAAAAACAAACAAACAATCTAAAGAGATTGATCTTAGCTTTTATTAATCTTCATTACAAAACAATTATAAAGTAAAAATTTATTTCTTTGAAATTTAAAATTAATTATTTTATCTAAATCAAAGTTAAAATCCGCTACTTATAAAAACTTAATATTAGTAACTAATACAATCTATACTATATAAAACTAAATAATAAATATATGTTGGCATTAAATTTCTTAAATCAGGAAATAATTATTAAAAAAAAGAAAATAACAGACTAAGAAGAAGAAAAATTAAAAACTATTAATAAGAAAAAGAAATATATATTTAATATGAGAGAAACCTGAGAAAATTTTCTAATGATCACTCATGTGTAATGACATATATCATTAAGACCTGTGTGAAATACGAGTTTGAATAAATCAATGTTCAGCTGTTTCTGTGCAATTTTCTATTGAAGTTTTATTTAAATAATAACACAATGTGAAATACCAAAAAATAAATCAATTTTTTTGTATACTATATTTGTAATTTTAACATCCATATCAAAATTAGTAGTTTCGTTTTTTTTAATTTCAAATTTAGATAATGAAACGCATAAATTACCGTGCGTTAAAACAGGTTGTCTCAAAATCAAATCAACCATCTAAATCGATTGATCTTATCTTGTATTAATCTTCATTGCAAAACATAAAGTGAAAATTTCTTTCTTTGAAATTAAATTAATTATTTTATCTAAATCACTGTAAAAATCGCTAATTATAAAAGCTTAATGTTAATAACTAATACAACATATTTATAAATAATATATTATGTGTTTATTAAAATTTTTAAATAAAAAAACTATTAAAAATAGAAAATAATTGATTAAAGAAAGTTATATATAAGACTATTAATAAGAAAGAGAAATACATTTTATAAGAAAGAGAGGTGGAAAAATTTTGCAAGACACTATTTGTATGATGTTATGTGGCATTGAAAAACCTTTATTTATTAAATAGTATAGATTTCAATCATATAATATTCCAAATTTCCAACGATGTAATAAATTAAATGGAATTGAAATGAATGAGCCATATTTAAGGTAGGTTGTTAAGCCTTAAAATGATTGTGTTGAAAATTACAATATTACACCGACATGAATGCATATTTAAGTCAACAGCGTTTACATCTGCAAACCGGTTTATAACCGGGTTAAACTGGTTTTTTTCTAACCGGTTTCGAACTATCGGGTTTAACCCGGTTACATCTTAAAAACTCCAACCCGGTGCCAACCCGGCGGTTTACAGATGCTCTAAACCGGCTTTTTAAAATCGGGTTCAACCCGGTTTGGTTACGGGTTAGTTTTCGGGTCGGTTCGGTTCGGTTCGGTTCGGTTGACTGGTTTGTATGCCTATCTCTACTTACCACTACCACCTTTATGTAATACATTAGACAAAAACATGATAACTGATATTATATATATGATAATAATACTTTTGTTTAAGAATAATTAGTTATTACAAATCGACATATATTCCATCACCTATAAGTTACAAAACCGAGGAAACTGAATTGAATAACCCGAACCAATAAACACCCTCTTCGTTAAAATTCGGGTTTCTGGCTCGGTTTGTTTTCGATTTCAATTGAAAAATGTCTAAAGTGAGAAAGTCGAAACCCGATATGATGAACGCCTCTAACATACACATCAAAATGTGTCATCCTTGAAAATCAATAATCATTTTTGTTTCTCAGTCTGTTAGCGGTAAAATATGAAGAGAACTTGAAAGACAACAAACTCGATGAGACAAACAAATGTCTTATTAATAACTTTATTAATTTTTGTTGTGTTTTGATTGTATACTTTTATACAAGAACCTGCAAGCTAACAACAAGGCGCATCTAGTGTAGTGGTATCATAGTACCCTCCCACGGTACTGACCGGGGTTCGATTCCCCGGATGCGCAATTTTTTCCTCATATTTCCTTTGTTTGTGCCCGACAGGAAAATATTAATAAGCATACATGCTTGTTGGAACATAAGTATTGAAAAGTAGTATACATACCGATTTATAAATAGTATAGTTATTCCAAAACCAAGGTTAGATAACACACTATCAAGACTAGTTTGACTTGAACACCATGGGATCTCAAAGGTTCTTAGAAGGAAAACCGTTTGTATGTTTCGGTTTTGGACTAAAACCAAGCCAACAACTGAAATTTTAGTTTTTTTTGACTTATCAACACCTTTCGGATTTAGTTTTTTTGGTTTTCGGTTTTCGTGTTCGATTCGGTTTTGAATGCGGTTTTTTCGGTTTTGCTATTTGAACTAAAAAACTTGATGAACATGATGAACCCACATCGAAAACAATCAAACTTTCGGCAATAACAAAAACCAAACATCAAACTCACTGTTAATTGTTAACTACGTTCAAAACATGAACCATACAATTAGCACAATGAATGAGATACCATAAGTTACACAACAATAGCTAATTCACTAATATTATAAGCAACAATAACTAATTCACTAATATTATAAGATTAACCATTACTGGTACACAACAAAATAGATTTGGGTAACGAATTAAACCGATACCAACCAACACACACGCGTAACGTCGATCATAACGATATTAAATGAGGATTAATGTCGGTTGAATAATAATGAGAATGCGTTTCATTCATATTTTAATAAATTTAAGTGCATTCGTAGTATTAAAATAAATTACACATGTTAAAGTAAATACTATGTAGATTCACATGGAGAAATTTGCAACCCATGTGTTTAAATCGTCTTTCTATTTTTGTTTCGTTACATTGTATGAAATACGATAAAAAAAAATTTGAACACTACTCATGAAATTTTGATCTGGATCCGTCACTGAGTCAAAACACACCAAATTTAAAAACTAACATGCCCCAACAGTCTTGCCGTCTTTCTAGAATCAACTTTGAAACAAAAAGACTACACTAGTAACTCAAATTCAAGCTTTCTTATCTCTACCATCGCCTTCATCAAATACTCAACCCTATTATTTATATTTTTCTCACTAAAAGAAAATTTAAGGCTTACTGGTAACTCACTCTTATAAATTTAAGCTTTCTTATCTCTACCATCGCCTTCAGCACCCTTCATTATATAATTTGTGTCAAACTCAATCATGGCAGGTATAAAGGTCATCTCCCCAAGAGAATCTTGTAAATGCATTCCCCAATAATCACCAATTCTTTCAATTATGCATTCCCAATACACAAGCATGATTCTTTTAAGTTATACGCCCTTTTCCAACCCTTCTTGGGAAAACCTTGCCAAATGATCCACCATGAACTGCTGCTCACCTAATTTTGCCTTAGTTATCTCATTGTTCTTATCAAACACAACTTCTAGATCAATCTCTTTAACTTTCTCATCAAAATCACCTTTACATGTGAAAACGATACGCTTTTCAAGATCAAACACCTTCTTTAACTTCTCTCTGAACTTCTTTCCATTTCTTTAACCCAAAAGTTGAAGGTTTTCAAATATTGATGTATTTGCCCAAATTATTTTGAATTGTCCATAAGAAGTCTACCCATAACGCTCTCAATGTAAGACCCATACGAGAAATAGAATCTTCAATGGCACTTGTGGCGTAAAAAAATTGTGCTTCAACCAGTGACTTCGTTATAGATGATGAAACAAAGGACGTTGGCTTTGGCACAACCTTGTTACACAGGGGTTCGAGTTCATATAACAAAAATGGTTTTCTTGTCAACTTGCATTTCTTTCATACTCCTCTTAAACGTTTGAAGTCTTAACACAACATCAAAGGCTACATACATATCTACTTCATCTTATATCTTTCATACTAATCTTTATAACAACAGATAATGTAGGCATGGCTTCACTAAGAGCATTCCCAGTAGGCCATTTATATTGTTATGAGTGGGTTCGCTATATTATATAAAGTAGTTGTAAGTGGTTGTGTGTGGAGGAGATAGAGAATCTTTTGTTGACGGGTAAATTTGGAGAAATATTATTCACCCTTTATTACTTTTTAACCTTTTTTGAAAGTGGTTATGAGTGAATAAAAGATAAAAGATAATGATAAAGTTGAAAAAAATATTATTTAATTGTATATAAGAGAAAAATATAGTGTTTTTTAGTGTAATTATAGATATACAGATAAATGTGTTGCGGGGAATGCTCTAGCAGAAGCAAACATCATCTTACACTATCAAGCTCCGCCTTCGACTTTTTAAAATCATCTTTCTTTTCATCATCTTTAACAAAGAAATACCCAAATGGCTTTTTGGAGTCGATTTTCATTGAGGTAATATCATAAATCAAGTCGGAAGAAGATGAATCTAGCTGTGTGAACGGAAGGAACGGCGATCAATCCTTTATGTTTAGTAATTTGATTAAAATTAAATAAGAAACTTAGTATATTAATAGTTGTCGAAATATTTGCTCTAACTATGTAACTTGAAAAGTGTGAATATCTACAAAATATATGAATAAAAAAGCCTAAAATCATGATACGCAAATGTGTGTAAAAAACACAAGTAAAAAATTTGTATCGTAAATGTATAAACAAATGACATAAAATGCGAGTCATCTTCCTTTATTTCGTTTTGTAGACCGAAATCAGTTATTAGGTCAATGATATCCGTAGTACAATAGCGTATACTAAAAAAACGAAATAAAGGAAGACGATGCGCATTCACGTGCCATCCGTTTATGCATCTATGACACACATTTTTGACCTGTTCTTTTGACATGCATCTTTTCACATGCATTTGCGTATCATTATTTTAGGAATTTTGTTTTAATGCTTTTTAATATCTAAACGCATGCCCAAACAAGATTGTGGAGGAGATTCAGATTATAAGTTTCCCTCGAATGTTTTCGAGTTCAAAGGAAGTTGGAATTAATTAGGCTCAGTGAGGAAAATTTGATGTACTAAGAGTCTAAGAGCATTCCCAGCAGGTTCCTCAACCCTACTCTATAATTATACTAAAGTCATTATATTTTTCTTTCCATCCTATCATCTGCACTCATAGCCATTTATAACCACACCTATAATTTGCAAAACTCTCTCACATAATTTTAGAAGAGCTGTTGGTAATGCTTAAATCATGTAAGTGGATATTTATTTGTATTTGATCTTTTAATGATATGTCTTCTTTAAAAAAATATATAAGACAATTTTATACATACCACTTCAAAATTTCCAAAAATCACATATTATTGGTTAATCTTTATTTTTAACACTTAAAACGAATTTTCTCAATCTCTTTGACTTGAAAATTTAATATTTTGTCTAGAAGTAAACATGCATGAAGATAAAGAGTAAATAAATTTAAGCTCAGTACTACAAATCAAATTCTTAACGCTCAATAACTTATGTTAGTAAGTACGGACTACCACTGGAATAGTTTACAAAAATATTTCTTTAACACAAACTCAAGGGTTTTTTTAAGCAATAAGCATGACTGTATGTAATTATGTAAACATGTATATATAAAACTGGTATAAGATCAATGATTCGATGTTACCTATATAATGACGGTTGCAAGTTTGCCGGAAAATACAACGGAAGAAATATAACCAAGGAGAAAGTAAGAGTGAGTTGTGAGGTTGGTGCAACATATAAACGGGTAATGATTTGATCATTGTTCCAGTAGAGAGAACAGTGATGGTCCATAGTTCCGGCATAAAATCCGGGATCCTCCTTTGTCAAGTCGTTTTCTTTGTAAGATGAAATTAAACCTTCAGGAATCATACCCACCCAAGCCAGCTTTCTATCTTTGTTTCTTATTTCTTGTGGTTAAGTAGCTTTCAATGTTTGATCCTTGGAATTAAAGACCAATTTTCCTGGTTGGTGGACAATTTATTTTCTGAGTTGGTGAGTGGTACAGCTAAAGGCAATTGTTACACAAAAAAACAAAAGATTGGTTTTTTAAATTAATTTTTTTCTGTTGAATAACTTATTGGGGATTCTTTTTTGCTTTCGGACGGGATGAGCAGGGGTTTTATCGGGAACACGAGATGATCCCCAAGGTCCAGCGTGGACTCATTGACAACACGTCTGCTACTAAGGGGTGATGGGTCGTACATTACGACGTCGCATACGACTTGACTGTTAATTTGCTGTTCAAAAAAAAAAAAGAAAAAAAACGAATTGGTTTAGTGATGGAGATTATTCACAATGTTTTTTTTTTATGATAAACAAAATATATTCTTTTGGTACCTGACATAAAACGTGAGTTTGTGATAGTTCAGTATATAGAAAATTAGAAATTATGCAGAGTTGGATTATGCTGCGTACCTTTGATTGTTTGTTATAGCTAGTTCCAAAGTAAAGTCGGTGATCCGCGTTAAAGGGTCTCTCCATAATCAATCAGTAAAATGTACTCATAATGCGTAAAAAAAACCCCAGTAAGATTAACGTTAGATCATAAGTAACCTATATTTGAATCCAATAATACCATACATTCAATTAATTAACTAACTTGTGGCCTAGTGGGAGGAGACTTGTGATCTCCAGTTCGAATCTCACTTGTATCATATTTGGGTAGATATTGACAATGAATGATTTGAGCTAGATTTTGTGCAAAGGTTGTTAATTTGAACCCTAAGCCCACTTGGGTTTTCGTCCCACCTTGTGTTACGCTAGAGAGTTATGCTCTTGTGGTGGCACAAGTACTACTGGCAAGTGGCAGTCGGTAATATGGTTTCCCGGGGGAACGCCTAAGCTAAACTCTGAAGACAGCATGGGCACGGTTAAGACAACATAGTCTGGCCAGAGTTGGGTATCGAGACTCTCCAAATTTGAGGTGTTATTTTATATGAAATCAAAGTTATTAATTTCAATTCTAAAAACAAGCCTCATTTTTTATGAAGTGCAAATTTCTTGTACTACATATGACTCGAACCTGCTTGCGGTGCGCACATATAATGTATATATGTGTGAATCCTTGGGTGGGCAAAAGTAAAATTGCACTAATTTTGACGTTATTTTACTAATCACGTGAAAATAACGTTAAAAGTGGCGGAAGGTTAATCAGGCATCATGTGGTGGCGTTGATAGCCGAAAGACAAGGGCACATGCACCAATCAGCCGGTGTCCCGATGATTGAGTGTTATATGTCTTATGTCCAAGGCTTGATTCAAAACTACTATCGAGCCGGGGGTCTCTGGTCGCCTAACTTGACCGGACTGACCCAAAGACACCATAAGTTCAGAGTCTCTATTGCATTATAATTTTGCTTTTAGCTAAACCTGTTTTTATTTGTTATACATATTCTAAACAACAGTTCTAAAATATTTTAAAAAGGTTAGTAGATTTTGATATTAAAATCCAAAGTGAATGAAGATTTATTTATAAAAAGTTGACAATTCGTTAGATCCATATTAAAATAGGATAAAATACTTATGGTGGGAAACTTAAATATTAGTTGGTGTTTTGTTGTATGAATGCATAAATGGAGTTTTAAGCTAACAGCCTCATAGCTATCAAACGAATATTGGTTAAACCTTGTAACAGTAATAGTAAACAGATTCAAGATATATTATAAGATATCTATATATGTATACAATGAACATCAGCAATTAAATAATTAAGTAAATAGTGCATGAATACCGAAACCAAACGTACTCAAAGAAAGAAAAATATTGACTTAATATTAGTACTATGATGTTTTAGGTTCACGTGCAAGTTAAGGGGTACTTATACTTATTGCGTTCTTGCTCTTCGGTTAAGGTACAGATTTTGTGATATTTAAATTATAGCGTAAACATTGTTTTTCATCAATCTCATAGTGTATGGGTTTCATGGCCTAACACTAATAGCGCCATATTATGTCCTTGTTTTCGTAATATATCAGTTCTTGAGTTGTTAGTCGTATTATAGTTTTGATCCGTTTCATAGTATCGTGTCACCGCCACCCTTATTAAGTCGCTTCTTTATTTATTGAAAAGCGCTAGATTGCTATTGTTAAATTGATAAATGAAACGGTTGGCATGCGATAGAATATATTTTATGGCACTCATTATTGCATGTTCCAACTAGACCATTATTGTTGTTGAGACATATTATATTGATATTGACCATTGTTATTATCTTTTATTTGACCTCAATACCCGAGCATTTATCTACCTATGGGGACATAGGGCGTCAATCGAGGCACCTTTGACGTGCTCTACCTATGGCGGAGCGATTAGTCCACAGCGTCTCTATATTATTGTGCGACGAGAGCACTTATTGATTTACTGATTACTGAGAGGCGTATGGATCAATCCTTGGTAAATTGTTACTGGAGTGAGATGGTTAGGTGTGTGTGCCCACATTCCTATCTCACTTAATAATTGGTGCATTAGTTTGCAGCTAATTTACATACTGCACTGTTACTGTTACTGTTACTGGCTCAAATGGGTATTTCCATAGATATATTATTATTGTACTGATTCATAACTGATCGTTCAGCGTATAGTTACTGTTACTGGCTCGCGTACTTTATTGGTTTCTCATTCGATCGTTCATTTTATCGTATTGTTCTTCATCGTCTATTTTTATCGCTATTGTTTCCTCTGTTACTGGATAATTTTTGGCTCAGCCATGTTTCTTTATTTTGTGTTTTCTTGTATTTGTTACAGGTACTCAAGGGAATCAAGAGAATGTGTGATAAGAGAGTAAAAGTAAAAGGATAGAAGTAGGAAATCGAGGAACTTAATAAAATTTCTTTTGAGTTAAACAACTTTATTTTATTGTCATTTTGTCGAGCACTTTAATTTGAATGTTTTTGGACCGTTGTGCGGTGGTAAAATTAGGGTTTAGATTTTAATGAAAATGTTTTTAATATCTATAATTACTGTATCGAGTGACACGTTAGCCTAACCGAGCCGGGGTGTTACAAATTCTAATTGAAGATTAAAGCTAGAATCTTTGATTGGTTTAGATTAATCATGGGACTGAAGATGAAAATCATGTGTGGCTAAACCATTTGGTGTTTCTCTTAGGATGTAAGGTTACTTACAAGACATTATTGTTAACTGTTCTTGAATTTGGATTGATTGTCTAATTGTTGATGTTAGTATGATCATGATGTTATGTGATTGTCATTAAAGTACACATTTAATAAAATATCAATTTAACTTAGTTATAAAGTTATCAACTTCTCCTTTTCGAAATCATCTTGTCAGCTCCCGCCGCAACTTCAAATCGCCGGAAATCTTTCCAGCAATATTTTTTCTTCTTTGATCTACCTTTTCTCCTTTTCTCAATATTCCACAGGGGGCTGGGTCAAAATTCCACAAGGTCGGCTAAGATTTTTACGTATATATAACACTAAATCTTTTTTTATCACAGGGTACTGCCGACCCCTACGCTCAAACCGTTGGTCCGCCCCTGGTTAGGGTTCATCAAGAGTCGAATCGAGTTAATGTTTGAGAGTTCGGTTTTTTGAGTTATATTTTCTGATTAATATAAACAAGAGTTAGTCGTTTAATTCGTGTTTGTTTAGCGATCGGGACTTGAAACTCAAAACCTATATCACTTTTTAACGTCTTTCTTTACCTTTTACAGATTCCCAATATACGTTCCAGATTGGCTTTATTGTAACGCACCAATAGTGCTACATTTGGTAATGCAGTCTCATCTTCAGTACTCGTCAAAAAACTACTTTTATTTGGTTCTTAGGATAACCTTTCAAGTGGTCGACCCCTAATGTTATTTCCAAAACCTACAATATTTGTGAACTCCTCTTCAACATCGACACTTGTACTATTGATGCGTCAAACAAAGATGAATCATGGAAACAAAACATGCGTGCATTCATTGCAGGCAATTACATTTTGCTAAATATATACAAGCATAAGGTTTCCCAACATTTTAGTTACATCAAGAAAAGTCAAATTTAGTAACAAAAGTTCCTTACATCACACTGCTAACCAAAACCAACAAACAAAACAAAAATCAGAAAGAAAAAAAAAAAAAAAAAACTAACGAAAAAACTCAAAACAAACTTGCCACTTTTCAATGTCTTTCTTTATCTTTTTTAAATACTCAATCCTACGTTCCAGATTAGCTTTGTTATAAGCCACCATAGGCGCTACACTTGGTAACTTATTCTCATTTTCAGTGCTCGTCATCAGGTGCTCTCTCACCACCTCTTCAATCCCAACGGTAATCATCTCATTGATTAAAGCTTGGAGATTTAACGCGCAATTATGACAAATCTGTTGACAACAAACTGCCAATATACAACGAATAGTTTTTTCAGTTCAAAAGCTATTTTTAAATGGTTTTCATGATAACATCTCAAGTGGTAGACCCTAATGTTATTTCCTAAACCTTCAATACTTGTGAATTCTTGTCCAACATGGAGCTCAAGTTTGATTGACTTCATTTCATTCATTTTTCTAGTCAATTATCGCTACACGTATAAACGTTTTTTCCAGGTCTAGCATCTCCTTTAGCTTTTTTTCAAAACTTTTTCGCACACCTTCAAGCAACACTCCACCAATCCTTTTCATAAACATATGGACTTGCCAATTCTACTTTTCATGTTGTAGGACTTTACCTACCACAACCCCTATGTAATTCATGATACTTGATACAAACTTGTCGATAGTACTGGACGCACACGAAAATTGTCTATTGAGAAGTGGTTTGATAATGCTAGAAGAAACAAAATTTAAAGGGGTGGGCCAATTTCTAGAACTCAAAAGTTCAATTTCAAACTGCAAAAATGGCATTCTGTTATCAAGTTTTAGATCATGAAGATCAGTTTTAAATCTTCTAAATTGCAATGCCATATTGGAAGCTGCATGCATATATTCATCCTTTTCGTGCTCCTCATATTCTTCTGATATAAACAGTTTGTGGATGGAGCGCTTTGCTGAGTTAACAACTGACAAGATCACTGGTATAGCATCACTTACCGAATCAAACGTCTTTTGACACTGTTTTATCTCAAGGTCAGACTCTTTTATATCAGACTCAATTCTTTTGAGAATTAGAGATGAATGATTAAAAAGAATGGACAGCAAAGCGGTAACGCGATTTTTGGAAATGACATCAAAGCCAATACAGTCCTTATCCACCTTAGATAGCAAAACCCACTCTTCTGTTTTCTCATCATCATCATTAAGAACCTCAACTTCAACCTTATTAGTATTATCAACAAAGAAATAACCAAAAGGTGATGGTGTTTCGATATTCTTGGAGGTCAATTGTGTAATCAAGTATTCATCAGATAAATTCACTTTTGTGAAAACTGTAATAGTGCGTGTACCAATATAGTGGTGTGTATGGATTTCCGGCAAAAGAGTAACCATAAGATCAGATACTTGTGGTTGAATAATAGTTAAAGTGATCTCTATACTGGATCTTTTATCTTCTGGTATCGGTTCCACAAATTTTGAAATCTTTTTTGCCAAACAAGTTTAAGATACTTCTTTCTCATAATGACTATCTTCAAACCGAAATTCGAACCAAATCTTTCGATTAGGAAGATCAGAGTCAAGTTTAAAATTCAAAACTATAGGAAATGCTAAACCGGTAGGCAAATTAAGGCCGACCAACGTGCCAATAACACTGGTCCCGGCACATGCTTCACCTAGAACAACAATTTTAGGGAATGGTGGTTTTTTATCCAATACTTCCATATCTTGAAGTTTTGTAATTGTATCTAAAGGGATCCTCATTTTTTCTGACAATTCTTTGATAAGTGGGGGAATACTGGGTTGGAAATTCAGCATTTTTACGATTATAGATTTCTTGAACACGTTATAACTGATTAAACTTTGAATATGGATCTATATAGAGAACTAAAAAAATGATAAACAAATATGAGGACTAAACACAAGATAAAATACTCAATTATCGATCTATATAAACCCTTAACACACATATATTCAATCGGGTTAAAAAAAAAAGTACCTGCCCTGAACAAGATCAAATTAGTTAACCCTAGATATATTATGATTTATGAGAGAACTAGAGAAGGCCTCTTTCAATATCTGGCCTTTTGTACTCAACAAGAATTTAAGAATTACACATGCGGTCCTCCTGTTCCGTATGCTTATGAATAATCTTCATACTTTATATTTTCTGCATATGAATATTTATATTTATATTTAGATAAAGCCCGTTGTCGAAACACGAAATGAATCTAACCTGATCCATGACGATGTTTCCACGGATTTTCGAGATGAACGAACCACGTCTTGATCTTCTTCTCCAGCTGCGCCTGTGACCTGCAATGGTTTTCGGGGGTGTGGAGGTGACCGCTAAGATGATCTTGAAGATCTCTTGTTCACAGACACAAAAATATGGTGGTGGCTCTGAGAATGACCAACCTCTAATAAGGAGGTGGAGACCTGCTTATATAGGGAGTCTCATGGCCACCATCATGGTACCCTAATGGGCCTAGCCCAGTTAGGGTTACCTACACAAAACCCCCTCGGCCCAATAACAATGTATTAGTCCATGTAATGAAATAAGCCAAACGTAATAGATTTAGGGTCGTAGAACCGGGTTTTAGTACCATACCCCTACACCCGTGCTACACATGGGATAATTCAAATTATAAAATTATATGTAAAACAAATAATTACATAGTGTATATGAAAAAAAATTGTATTACATCTATACTTGTATCTATACAATGTGTACATAAATTGATTTTATTTATATCACAAAATGGTTTTTTTAAATAAACTTAATAAAAAAATGTCCATGCAAAATTGTACCCGAGAATGCTTCTTTCTATTGAAAAATTCATTCTCGATGTCATATATGTATAATTGAAAGAATTTTGGTTATGAACCAATTTCGAAAATAAGACTTCTCATACGTTAGTAGTTCTAACCACTCGGCCTAAATACAAAAGAGGCATTACCTTTATTGATATATTTATCAATTTACTATCCATCAAAGGAAAGTAGGATATAAAATTATAACAATGTATGTTCTTCAAGAACTATGTTTTTCTGAGCTACGTCATAAAAAAGTTGTTGATAAAGTTTCAGATGGCTCATTGACTTGTCATAATGACAACATAAAAAATAACATGTTAACCCATTCAATTTTGTGAATATTTTATTTCATTTGAGCATAGTTTTGCATAACATACTTCCCATACAACGTGTTGATCACTATTTAAGAAAAAATTAATGTTGACATATATAAACATTTGAAATTTGATAAAAGTTAGAAGCATTGATAGGCATGGGGGTGGCATGTCGAAAGTGTCGCAATCTTTTCTTAAGTTTTAATAGTTGAGGGAAAAATATTCAATTTGCCAAATCCCGAACCTTTTGATTATTTCAAAAAATGCCCTTAAAAATAAACTTGAAACCCGAATCATGTTTAAAATTCTAACTTTCATACCTTTGACATTTTAAAGTAAACACTTTGAACCCATAACAAATTTGACGATAAATCTATTTTGCATTCTCAAACTTTTAAAAACACTCAAAATTTTCATTTTTGACCCCTAACAAATTTTGACCTAAATGAAGTTAACTTGTACCAAACAATCTATTTACCAACTTTTGACCCATAAAATCAAATTTAACTTCCACAAAAAACCCGATACAATTTTCATTTGAGAAACATGATTTGTTGTTAATTTTTGGAATTCACTAAGTATTTTGAAATATATAGTAAAATAATATGTTAATATTTATATTTATAAAAGTATATAGATATTATATAAATATAGTGTAAAAAGAAAGTAAATAATTATTGATTTATTACATATATTAGGGTATATTAGTTTTGGAGGAAAAAAATTATGAGAATTAACCAAAATATAACAAGTGTCTCCATTTATTTTATTTTATTAGAATAATAGGTAGATAAGATTCTAGTTCAAGCCTTCTTTGTAGGTTGTGAGTTTTCCGTTTAATTAGGTACATAAACAGAATGTGATTAAATGTGTTACAGCATATGGATATTTATATTTAGATAAGTTAAATTAAAAACCTAAATCATTAAAGTCAAGATTGGTTAACTAGAATAAACGAACGATGTAAAAATATTAAAGAAATCTATAAATTATTTTTATGGCAATAAAGGAAATTCTAAGTATTATGCTGTGTTTCCGAGTTTATTTATGAAAAAAAAGAAGTAAATGAAAAAAAGTTTTTTTTTCTTATCTTTTCTTTTGGCATCTCCTCATTCTCTTTAATTTTCTTTCCTTCCAAATCTTTCCAATTTAGAAAGATACAAATTTTCTTATTTTACTCATTAATTTCTGTCCCCTCCCCTCCTTTTCTTTCTTTTAATGAAACTCGGGAACACCCCTTTTATCTTTTCCTTCATTTTAGCAGGATTGGCTTTGCTGTTCAAAAGGGGGTTGCGGCGCAGCTTGTTGCCCGTTTGCCTGCCACTTTATTGTAATCGTTTTATAGTAAATTATATAAAACTTCGATTTCCCTTCTTAAATGAAACTTGGAAACACAACATATGTTTTCCACCCCTTATTCCTTTCCTTTCATCCTTTAAATGAAACTCGGGAACACAGTACATATGCCAATAAGGGATTTCCACACTTTTAAACAGATCGAGAACACATCACCAAATTCCAAATTGAGCATAAAATATATCTCTCTATTAAGGGTGATCCCGTGTGCAGATTTAAGAGGTGAGAAGCTACACAGCATAAGCCGATTCTCCACCCTACCCTCTCTCTCTATATATATATATATATTCAAAAGTACCTGGAACAAGATCGAACCCTAGATACAGTTGCATGAGAAGAGATAGATAATTTGAGTTTCATATGCCAATTTATACCTAGCAAGAATACAAGAATTGCACATGCAGTCCTCTAAATTTATATTTATGCACTTTAACCCTTCTTGAGATTGGGAAAACTTCACAGAATAGTGATCAAGTTTCTCTATAATTACTTAATGGTTTTCATGTTACCGTAACACTACTAGAAAGCAGGATTTTTATCGACGTTAGGAACACTGGTGTTACATGTAACAAATGCTTGAATCGCACTTCTAATTTTAGAAAAATGGAGAGTAAACGTGCATTATGAGTATATCTTAGGAAGCAAATTCGTGTAATTAATCTTATAAATATTTTTTTCTCAAAAGCTTATACTAAGAGTCAGAGCTGTCTCTAAGAGCACGATAATCGTCGTGAGCCTTGCACGATCTATAAAAATGGCCTCGAAATATATTAAAAAAAATTAAAAAGCTCATATAATATATGAAATATAAGGTTAGGTTCAAATAAGAAGTTTGATTTTCCTAAGAAGGTTAGGAAGGAAGGTATTTTAGTCTAGCACTTTAATATTAAAAATTCAAAACCCACATACTTTAATCTCAAAACCCACTTACATTAAACCCATTTACATAAAACCCAATTACATCTTCACTCATCTCCTACAACCACCACCACTCCACCGCCCACCCTACCACAACCGTCACCCACCGCCACCGCTCACCGGAAAAGTCCGAAAAAATACAATGGAAAACACTATGAAAAACACAATGTAAAAAACGCAATGGAAAAAAACACTATGAAAAAAAACACAATGATATATAAAAACACAATTGTATGACACAATGTAAAAAACACAATTAAAAAAACACAATGAAAAAAAAAACACAATAAAAATACCATTGTATAACACAATTTTATAAAACACAATTTTGGTAAAACACAATTTGTAAAAACCCACTTATTTTTTTTCAATTTTTATATAACAATATAGTACTCATATAAAACATAAAAAGACACTCGTTAGTATGGTGAATTTGTTTTTCAATAAAAAAGTCGTAAAAAAAAGTTATGGACGTTTAAAAATGATGGGGGAATTTGGCATGTGTCTTGTATGTAGAGAGAGAAAGTCAACAAATGTGTTATTCATTTTATAGCCTAAAGTAATCTCAACCCTCCATGTTCAAAATTAATGGACAAGATTACTTCTTATCCTTCCTACAAAAACTATACTTCCTATTATAACCTAACCCATGAAATATATTCAAAGAAATTAAAAACTTATGGGCCTCAAACCCCGATGGGCCTTGCACGAGTGCCTAGCCCGCACATGCTCTAAGACAGCCCTGCTAAGAGTTGATCTTTAAGCATTGAAGAATCTCAAACTTAGATAATTTATAGTTATTATTTTTTTTTTTCGAATGGCGACTTTTTTTTTGTGTTTAGGTCACTGCACTCTCCATTTGGAGAGCCCTGTTTCCACTCTGGCCAGACTATGTTGTCTTAACCGGCCCATGCTGGTTTCAAAGTTTGGCTTGGGCGTTCTCCTGAGTAGAGAAGGTTTGCTGTAAATATAAGTAAACTAAAATGTCATTTGTTTACTTCAAAAAGTTAAACTTACCATAGGATCGATGCTACGATCAATCTTGCGTCCCATTGAATATGGAAGTTTAAAAAGTGTGCATAGAGTTCAATATTCAGTTACAAACTGATTAAATCAAAAATTGAACTGTACCGAACTATTTAAAACCAAACCGAATTAGTTATATGGTTCTAAGAAGTACAATTCCGCTTAAGCGAGAAAACCAAACTAATATAAGTCCATTATAAAATCAAGGAAACTTATCGAATAACCAAATGAACCCAAAACCCGAACCAAGAAACACCCTCTTATCAAAATTCATGTTTCGGTTGTTTGGGTAGTCTGATGTTTAAAATGTCTAACTTTAGATATCTGTACCCTGTCGAAGTAAGGAACCATGGCATATATGTTTGGAATAGATTCCATTTTGAGAGAGTTGAATAAGCACTATCTCGTTGAAAAGTTCTATACATCTGCCCTTTCTCAACGCATTTCTTTAGACAAAGACTCCGTTTTTTCCTCTTTTCGGATGGTAAAGATTTCTCAGAACATGGAGTGTGAATCAAACCCATGTTTGAATTGAAATTGAGATACTGATACAAGTTCTTCCCTTCTGAATCAGATAGATTCTTTTCTGAAAGAGGTTGATAATAAGTTCTTTCAAAATTGAAACCCAAAATGATGAACACCTATAACATAGACATTAATATGTGTCATCCTTGAAAGATAGTTATGGTACTTGTTTCTCCATATGTTAGCTAGCAGTAAAATAGGAATAAAACTTATGAAATAACATCAAAGCGCATCTATTGAATGGAACAGTATCAAAAGCATTTAAAACCAAACCGAATTAGTTATTTGGTTTTTGAAGTAAAATCCACCTCAACCGAGAAAACCAAATTCATATATTTAGCCTATTATAAAACCAAGGAAACCTTATCAAATACCCAATGAACCCGAAGCCCAAACCAAGGAACACCATTTTTGTTAAAGTTCGGTTTCCCGTTCGGTTAGTTTTCAGTTTCCACTGAAAAATGTCTAAAGTGCAAAAATGAAACCTGATAGTGATACGATGAACACAATAGACATTTAAACTGTGTCCTCAAAACTCTTGTGTCTCCGTCTGTTAGGGTTAAAATATAAGAGAACTAGCAAGAAACCATGAAGGCGCAATTTTTGATATTTTTTTATAGCTTTAACATAAATGTTATTTAAACAAGCTCATGGGCTGGCTGCAGGTATGGGCTGTTCTCTGGACTATATAACTTGTGCTGTGGTTTGTGATGAATATTATCATGTTAAAGCTTAAAACAATGTACAAACGTCTAGTCATTCACTTATGGATTGATTATAACCAACCATACAATAAAACTAATCTATTGTTTCTAACCAAAAAAAGCTTCGGTTAGAAAAACTTCAATTGAGAATTGAAGGCAAACAAGATTTGGAGTTTTGAAAATATAATAGATGAGTGAAACTCTAAAAAGTAAATAATAAAGAAAATAAAACTAAGTAACCTGTAAACGATCCTCCACTTGTGGCTTTGTGGTAGGAATGTTTGGGTTCTTCAATGGAGACCCAAGTTCAATCCCACTTGTGTCACTTTGGGTGGATATTGACAATGAATGATTTTAGACCGGCTAGAATGAAGCAATGAGGCTCTCAAATTGGAGAGTGTATTGGCCTAACACACAAAAATGTCGTCATTAAAAATAAAAATAAAAACATAACAACGCAGGTTTAATTAACAGAGATAGTGGATAGTCTAGGAAAATATGCATAAAAATAAACGTGAGAATTAGAACATGGCTTGCGATCTTGTACCGGGTCTTCACGAGTCAGGGCACACATAAGGGAATACATAACTAAAACATGGCACGTTTTTGCATAAGTTCAAAGTAACAATTAAAGTTTGAATGTGGGTATATAAAACATTATTTATTAACCCTTTGTAGGAAATTACTTACTTTTATATAATCATACTTACATGCTGGTTTCATGTGTACAACAATCATTTTTGTTAAATTATTGATACCGAAAAGTATGCTATAGTACTCTCAAATTGATATATTGTTTCATAACTAATTTTTAAAAGATGGTGGAATAAAAAGCTAAAGTTCATATTGAATTCGTTTAGTAAATGTATATTAACATATGACTACATTCACGTGTTAGATTTCATATGAATACGTTATGTATCATATCAGTATGTTAGTGTTTATATGAATACACTGAAATTTATATGTTACATAATAATATAAATATGGGTTAGATCTCATAAAATCGTATAGACATGTCATTTGTGAATCGGGTATCATATACAACTATATATTCACATGCAAATGTACCGTGCATGTCCTGTTTCATTTTCCCATGTGAATCTATGAGTATTTACTTTAACATTTGTGATACGTTAATAATGCGAATGCACTTAAATTTATTAAATATGAAAGGAGTGTATTCTCTTTGTCATTCAATTAACATCATCCTCATTTATTATTGTTATGATCAACGATACTTGTGTGTGGCGGTTGGTATTGGCTTAATTCGTTAATCAACGACTCAGATTGGATTTGAACCAATTTCATCTAAACCGGTTTCGAGGTGTACTCGTAATGGTTAATCTTATAATATTAGTGAAATAGTTATTATTGTGTAATTTATAATAGTATCTTTGATGAAAAATACGTAATCAGATCAGATTTGGACCAGTTTCACCCAAACCGATTTTGTTGTGTACCCACATTGGTTAATCTTATAATATTAGTTTAGCAAAATACATGTTAATAAATACATGTTATACAAAATTAAAATCATATGGAAAAAAAGAAAAACCTAAGTTTAGCAAAAAGATTAATCATTAGTAATCATGTATAACTGTCCTTTTTAATGTGGTGTGGTGGTAGGAAACATGGGTTTCTTAATGGAGACCCAAGTTCAAACCTCACTTTTAACACTTTGGGGAGACATTGGTGGCTCTATGAAGTAAGACTGAGAAATTTGTGATCTTCAGTTCGATCTTGAGGGCGTTCGGGTTTAACACCAGTGGGCCTTTGGGCGAGTGGGTTTTCATCAGAACTAGAGATAACTTTGAGGCGTTTAAGGGCTCCGTACGGCTGGGTTGGGCCAGCTAGCGGTGGTCTTTTGCAATTGGGTCATCCTGTACGGAGTACCTAGATATTCTATGTTTGTTGGCCGTTAAAAAAAAGTGATCATGTATAACCGAAATAAAATCACAGTAACACCTCAAAATCCAAGTATGTCACTTTCGTTGGTTTTACACATCACTTACACAACGAGGACTTTTAAAACCGTTTCACAACTTATTAAACCTTTTCGAATTTAAAATTTGGCAAATAACGTTACATTTAACAAAATTCGTTAATAGTTTACTGGTCACTTCACTTGATACACGTTCACAAACGGGCCGGCTTGTGTACTAGTGAATTCATAATAATAACTTTTAAAACACTTAACGATAATAGTTTAATATTTATAACTCTTCAAAATCATTTATTTTAAAGATAACTCTTTCTCTTTCCCAATGCTCATCTATACATGAAGAAACACCAACCGGACCCCGGGCAGATTACTGGTAGCCTGGGGGTTAGATAGATGTTTCCCACGAGGGGTTAGACCCTTAGTAGATGGTTCTTCTGATAACCTGCAAAATAGACACCGTGAGCTTGTCACTGAGAAGGGGGGGGGTTCCTCCTTGTGACCACCCTCCGGCGTAAGAATCAGACTAGATTGCTCTTTAAATAGTTTACTGTTCCAGGATGTCCCTTCTTGCTCCTGCCAGATAGCCCAAGAATGCTATGTCACTGGTCACTTCACTTGATACACATTCACAAACGGGCCGGCTTGTACTAGTAAATTCATAATAATAACTTTTAAAACACTTAACGATAATAGTTTAATATTTATAACTCTTCAAAATCATTTATTTTAAAGATAACTCTTTCTCTTTCCCAATGCTCATCTATACACATTTTCGCTAGCAAATAAACGCCAAATACACCTCTTTAAATCTCTACTATATAGGTCACATATTTGTGTCATGATGCCCGAAGGCCTTTACTGAAAATTAAGCCACTTTTCCTTTGGTCACACAATTGTGTCTTGTTTTACTGTTGGAACACTTTGATGTGTTTGATGGCACACCGTACCGGTCACTCTATTCTTTCTGAAAGTGATGTGATCCTCCTATACCACCCCCATATGCCTATATGGCTCGTATAAGTCTATACGGTCGTATAGGCTGCATTACTGACAAGGGGGACAAAAAAACAGTTTTTTTCAACTTATACGACCGTATAGACCCATACGAGCCGTATAGGTGCTAAATGGCTCGTATTGCTATCTGACACACCATAAAACCTATACGGTCGTATACCCCCATTAAACCTATACGGTCGTATAGGGCTATACGACCGTATAGAAAAATTTTGCAGAAATAAGTCAGCTTGCCTTTACTGTTGCCGAAAAACGACAATACGAGCCTTATAGTGCTATACGAGCCGTATGTTATGTACTTAATACATTAAAATGTAAGATATTAACATATGAATATTTAAAATTGTGTCAAAAAAATTGTCTATATGACCGTATAACCCTATACGGCCTGTATAGGTCTATACGGTCATATTAACGTATTAATATTTAAAATTAAAAAATTGTCTATACGACCGTATAGGTCTATACGGTCGTATAGGGCTATACGAGACACTACAGACAATGAACGACAAGCTCCGACACAAACTGATATGATTCAGGTGCTATACGACCGTATAGTCCTATACGAGCCGTATAGAAAAAATAATGGTGTGTGAGGATCCGAGGTGGTGTGGGAGGATCCTAAGCCTTCTGAAAACGAAGAAAAAGGCAAAACCACATACTCGGCTATACGCAATAAACCAATATCTGTTAGACCCGTATGATTACCTATCTTATAATAATACCACATTCCAGTGAGCTTCATTCATGTAGTTCTAACTATACGAACTTGTCTATATAAACTACAAACTATAACCCATACGACTAATTCACAAGATTTCAATTATATAAACTTGATTATAGAAACAAATTCACATAAATTCCTTCCCGTAAACGTCATCAATCCTATATTCGTCCATACAATCTCATGACATTATATAATATATAAAAAAACGAAATTATAGTTGTGTGACAAGTTTAGTGTTCAACGTTTATTTGATCCCGTTAGACCTTCATCTACACTCACCGTCTCCCTTATATGCCTCTCTCTGTATATAACTGGATCGTAACAATTCACCCAAAACCCTATCGCCACTTATTGGGGAATTTTGGATTTCTAACTCGTATTATCTGAGAGTTGAGTGGCACTTTCTGATAGAAACTATTTGGTGGTTCTCTAAATATATCAACCGGATGAACTTAAATGAGGTCAAGAACTTCATATGTAATTTTTGGAGTGAAAATTGAACTAGAGAAAAAGAGTATGAACTTAAATGAGGTCAAGAACTTCATATGTAATTTTTGGAGTGAAAATTGAACTAGAGAAAAAGAGTGTACGACATAATGAACAGTATAACTCATATGCGGATTAGGGTTTTCGATAGTTACCATTTTAAATTTTAATTTATGTTACCATTTTACATGTAAAAGATATGGTTCCCCGGTTTCCCATTTTTGTACCAGTGGAAGAGTCGACGCTTTGAATTAATATTTGATAAATTAGTATAACGCTTGAGGTCTAGATAGTAGAGATTATTAGTAAAAAGGTGTGTCCCCTCTAGAGGTGTATAAACTGGTTTTAAACTATAAAACCGGTTCGGGTTGAAACCGTTTCGGTTTGATCAACAACTCAAAACCAAATTTATGATTGGTTTAGGTTCAGGTTGAAACTGTTTTTTTGACTGCTTTATGATCAGTTTCAGTTTGGGTTACAATCGGTTTTTGCCGGTTTTTGGCAAGTTTTAGCCAGCTTCGGTTCGATTAACTCGTTTGAAACCGGTGTCGGCAGAAGAGAATTACAAATCGGTTCCAAACGTACAGTTTCAATCGATTCCAAACCAGCTTCTACATAAACGGCTTCAAACTGGTTCGGTTTCAGTTCTGTTAACCGGTTTTTCCCCACCTCTAGTCCCCTCCATTGCTTCGGTTAGATTAGTACAGTTTAAAGAAACAGACATTCTGCCATTTACTCTCCCCTTTTTAAATACAAAGGGATTAAGCAAATAACATTATGAATATTATTTTCTGTTTTTATATAGAGTGTTATGCACGTGTAAGGGTTTGGATCATTACTCAGTTGTCAAATTTGGCATAACTGAACAATTTAGCCACTGGCAACACTAAAGGAAGATAGAGGTTTAGCAGCTAGATATCAGTCTCTTGGTTTTAAAGTGGATGTCGCAGACAAGTACAAGCATGCCGATCGATGACTAGTCGTATTCTATGACAGTAGTACGTGGTTTGTTGGAGCGGTTGCTTTCAAATGGTAAAGGAAGAAACCGGTGCATTCAAGGAGAGAAAGTGATCAGAAACAACTGTACAGTATTCTATATTTTAGTATATATTTTTATTAACTTTAATTTTGTAAAATTATGTTCTTTATTAATCATTTAGTTAGAATAATTAATAACTACATGTTTAATTTGTTTGGTTTTGTGTTGTTATCTAATAATCATTTATCTATATACAGTTACTTATTCTAAATCTACATTTTAAAATGCAAATTATAATTATTATAATATATTTTTCTTTAATTAAAATGGATTTTATGCTTCCATCCATATAAACACAATGTCACCATGTGTACATTACAGTTATTACTATTACGATGTGTTTTTCCCTGGTACGTCCACGGTACATGCTATGTTCTATTTAACATATTTACCAGTAAAAAAGTTTCATGAAAACTGAATTAAGTTTATGATGATAGACCTAGAAAATAAGTTCCTTTATATACATGGGGATGATTTGATAGAAAATTAAATGAAAAGAAGTCAAAATGAAATCATATGCACTAAATAGAGATAGCTTTTGAGATGAAAAAAAAAGTTAATAGTTGTATATTTGAAGTTTGTTGCAAAATATTTTGAAGTATAAATGTATAATAACCGACCAATTTTAACACTGAACTTTTTTAAACAATGAGTTCAAGCTCTTCATCACTAATACGTATATAGATAACCCTTTTTATTTTATTTTATAGCGTGTAACATTTTCTGCAACTTACTCTAAAAAAATTTTTACACGTCTTCGGCCAGTAATTCACCAATTTCTTCAAACATTGATACGAGCTTCTTATTACGCATGGTTTGGAGGTACTCTTACCGCTAGAGATGCACAAACCGGTTTTTTAACCTAAACCGGTTTCGGGTTAAACCGAACCAGTTATTAGTCAAACCCAGTTTTGGTCCAAACCGGTTCTAACCCTAACCGGGTTGAGACATTGAAAACTATAAACTGATGTAACCGGTTTGGGTCGGTTCCAAGCCGGTTTTGCTTGAATTGGTTATAAACCGGTTTGCAGGTTTGACATAAAACATAAAAAAGTGCAGACTAATTTGTTTGAGTGTGTTATAAATGCCTACAGCCGTGTAATGGTTTCCTTATTTGTATTAAACACTTGTATTAAATGTCCACCGATTAAGGCAACAAATTAATTTCAACGGATATATTAGTTAAGTCTATATCGGTTTGGAATTGCAAAATATATTTCCATGGAATGTGCACCAAAAACTTTCTGTATATTGAAGACTAGGTTAGGTACCCGTGTAAAACACGGGGTAAAATAAATAAATTTATTTAAATAATAGCATATTGTGAAATATAAAACATGTTCAACATATAAAAAACATAATATATGGTTGAATAAATTACACAATACAAAATATGGAAATAAAAAGTTGAAATTTCCTAAATCTCTAAATATTTTTTTTTGTATACAATATTTGTAATTTAATTTGTAACTTTATTCTTCATATTAAAATTAGTAGTTTCACTTTATTTTTGGTTTCAACTCTAGATAATGAAACACATAGCTAACCATGCGTTAAAATAGGTTTCTAAAAAACAAACAAACAATCTAAAGAGATTGATCTTAGCTTTTATTAATCTTCATTACAAAACAATTATAAAGTAAAAATTTATTTCTTTGAAATTTAAAATTAATTATTTTATCTAAATCAAAGTTAAAATCCGCTAGTTATAAAAACTTAATATTAGTAACTAATACAATCTATACTATATAAAACTAAATAATAAATATATGTTGGCATTAAATTTCTTAAATCAGGAAATAATTATTAAAAAAAAGAAAATAACAGACTAAGAAGAAGAAAAATTAAAAACTATTAATAAGAAAAAGAAATATATATTTAATATGAGAGATACCTGAGAAAATTTTCTAATGATCACTCATGTGTAATGACATATATCATTAAGACCTGTGTGAAATACGAGTTTGAATAAATCAATGTTCAGTTGTTTCTGTGCAATTTTCTATTGAAGTTTTATTTAAATAATAACACAATGTGAAATACCAAAAAATAAATCAATTTTTTTGTATACTATATTTGTAATTTTAACATCCATATCAAAATTAGTAGTTTCGTTTTTTTTAATTTCAAATTTAGATAATGAAACGCATAAATTACCGTGCGTTAAAACATGTTGTCTCAAAATCAAATCAACCATCTAAATCGATTGATCTTATCTTGTATTAATCTTCATTGCAAAACATAAAGTGAAAATTTCTTTCTTTGAAATTAAATTAATTATTTTATCTAAATCACTGTAAAAATCGCTAATTATAAAAGCTTAATGTTAATAACTAATACAACATATTTATAAATAATATATTATGTGTTTATTAAAATTTTTAAATAAAAAAACTATTAAAAAGAGAAAATAATTGATTAAAGAAAGTTATATATAAGACTATTAATAAGAAAGAGAAATACATTTTATAAGAAAGAGAGGTGAAAAAATTTTGCAAGACACTATTTGTATGATGTTATGTGGTATTGAAAAACCTTTATTTATTAAATAGTATAGATTTCAATCATATAATATTCCAAATTTCCAACGATGTAATAAATTAAATGGAATTGAAATGAATGAGCCATATTTAAGGTAGGTTGTTAAGCCTTAAAATGATTGTGTTGAAAATTACAATATTACACCGACATGAATGCATATTTAAGTCAACAGCGTTTACATCTGCAAACCGGTTTATAACCGGGTTAAACTGGTTTTTTTCTAACCGGTTTCGAACTATCGGGTTTAACCCGGTTACATCTTAAAAACTCCAACCCGGTGCCAACCTGGCGGTTTACAGATGCTCTAAACCAGCTTTTTAAAATCGGGTTCAACCCGGTTTGGTTACGGGTTAGTTTTCGGGTCGGTTCGGTTGACTGGTTTGTATGCCTATCTCTACTTACCACTACCACCTTTATGTAATACATTAGACAAAAACATGATAACTGATATTATATATATGATAATAATACTTTTGTTTAAGAATAATTAGTTATTACAAATCGACATATATTCCATCACCTATAAGTTACAAAACCGAGGAAACTGAATTGAATAACCCGAACCAATAAACACCCTCTTCGTTAAAATTCGGGTTTCTGGCTCGGTTTGTTTTCGATTTCAATTGAAAAATGTCTAAAGTGAGAAAGTCGAAACCCGATATGATGAACGCCTCTAACATACACATCAAAATGTGTCATCCTTGAAAATCAATAATCATTTTTGTTTCTCAGTCTGTTAGCGGTAAAATATGAAGAGAACTTGAAAGACAACAAACTCGATGAGACAAACAAATGTCTTATTAATTTTTGTTGTGTTTTGATTGTATACTTTTATACAAGAACCTGCAAGTTGACAACAAGGCGCATCTAGTGTAGTGGTATCATAGTACCCTCCCACGGTACTGACCGGGGTTCGATTCCCCGGATGCGCAATTTTTTCCTCATATTTCTTTTGTTTGTGCCCGACAGGAAAATATTAATAAGCATACATGCTTGTTGGAACATAAGTATTGAAAAGTAGTATACATACCGATTTATAAATAGTATAGTTATTCCAAAACCAAGGTTAGATAACACACTATCAAGACTAGTTTGACTTGAACACCATGGGATCTCAAAGGTTCTTAGAAGGAAAACCGTTTGTATGTTTCGGTTTTGGACTAAAACCAAGCCAACAACTGAAATTTTAGTTTTTTTTGACTTATCAACACCTTTCGGATTTAGTTTTTTTGGTTTTCGGTTTTCGTGTTCGATTCGGTTTTGAATGCGGTTTTTTCGGTTTTGCTATTTGAACTAAAAAACTTGATGAACATGATGAACCCACATCGAAAACAATCAAACTTTCGGCAATAACAAAAACCAAACATCAAACTCACTGTTAATTGTTAACTACGTTCAAAACATGAACCATACAATTAGCACAATGAATGAGATACCATAAGTTACACAACAATAGCTAATTCACTAATATTATAAGCAACAATAACTAATTCACTAATATTATAAGATTAACCATTACTGGTACACAACAAAATAGATTTGGGTAACGAATTAAACCGATACCAACCAACACACACGCGTAACGTCGATCATAACGATATTAAATGAGGATTAATGTCGGTTGAATAATAATGAGAATGCGTTGCATTCATATTTTAATAAATTTAAGTGCATTCGTAGTATTAAAATAAATTACACATGTTAAAGTAAATACTATGTAGATTCACATGGAGAAATTTGTAACCCATGTGTTTAAATCGTCTTTCTATTTTTGTTTCGTTACATTGTATGAAATACGATAAAAAAAATTTTGAACATTACTCATGAAATTTTGATCTGGATCCGTCACTGAGTCAAAACACACCAAATTTAAAAACTAACATTCCCCAACAGTCTTGCCGTCTTTCTAGAATCAACTTTGAAACAAAAAGACTACACTAGTAACTCAAATTCAAGCTTTCTTATCTCTACCATCGCCTTCATCAAATACTCAACCCTATTATTTATATTTTTCTCACTAAAAGAAAATTTAGGGCTTACTGGTAACTCACTCTTATAAATTTAAGCTTTCTTATCTCTACCATCGCCTTCAGCACCCTTCATTATATAATTTGTGTCAAAATCATGGCAGGTATAAAGGTCATCTCCCCAAGAGAATCTTGTAAATGTATTCCCCAATAATCACCAATTCTTTCAATTATGCATTCCCAATACACAAGCATGATTCTTTTAAGTTATACGCCCTTTTCCAACCCTTCATGGGAAAACCTTGCCAAATGATCCACCATGAAATGCTGCTCACCTAATTTTGCCTTAGTTATCTCATTGTTCTTATCAAACACAACTTCTAGATCGATCTCTTTAACTTTCTCATCAAAATCACCTTTACATGTGAAAACGATACGCTTTTCAAGATCAAACACCTTCTTTAACTTCTCTCTGAACTTCTTTCCATTTCTTTAACCCAAAAGTTGAAGGTTTTCAAATATTGATGTATTTGCCCAAATTATTTTGAATTGTCCATAAGAAGTCTACCCATAACGCTCTCAATGTAAGACCCATACGAGAAATAGAATCTTCAATGGCACTTGTGGCGTAAAAAAATTGTGCTTCAACCAGTGACTTCGTTATAGATGATGAAACAAAGGACGTTGGCTTTGGCACAACCTTGTTACACAGGGGTTCGAGTTCATATAACAAAAATGGTTTTCTTGTCAACTTGCATTTCTTTCATACTCCTCTTAAACGTTTGAAGTCTTAACACAACATCAAAGGCTACATACATATCTGCTTCATCTTATATCTTTCATACTAATCTTTATAACAACAGATAATGTAGGCATGGCTTCACTAAGAGCATTCCCAGTAGGCCATTTATATTGTTATGAGTGGGTTCGCTATATTATATAAAGTAGTTGTAAGTGGTTGTGTGTGGAGGAGATAGAGAATCTTTTGTTGACGGGTAAATTTGGAGAAATATTATTCACCCTTTATTATTTTTTAACCTTTTTTGAAAGTGGTTATGAGTGAATAAAAGATAAAAGATAATGATAAAGTTGAAAAAAATATTATTTAATTGTATATAAGAGAAAAATATAGTGTTTTTTAGTGTAATTATAGATATACAGATAAATGTGTTGCGGGGAATGCTCTAGCAGAAGCAAACATCATCTTACACTATCAAGCTCCGCCTTCGACTTTTTAAAATCATCTTTCTTTTCATCATCTTTAACAAAGAAATACCCAAATGGCTTTTTGGAGTCGATTTTCATTGAGGTAATATCATAAATCAAGTCGGAAGAAGATGAATCTAGCTGTGTGAACGGAAGGAACGGCGATCAATCCTTTATGTTTAGTAATTTGATTAAAATTAAATAAGAAACTTAGTATATTAATAGTTGTCGAAATATTTGCTCTAACTATGTAACTTGAAAAGTGTGAATATCTACAAAATATATGAATAAAAAAGCCTAAAATCATGATACGCAAACGTGTGTAAAAAACACAAGTAAAAAGTTTGTATCGTAAATGTATAAACAAATGACATAAAATGCGAGTCATCTTCCTTTATTTCGTTTTGTAGACCGAAATCAGTTATTAGGTCAATGATATCCGTAGTACAATAGCGTATACTAAAAAAACGAAATAAAGGAAGACGATGCGCATTCACGTGCCATCCGTTTATGCATCTATGACACACATTTTTGACCTGTTCTTTTGACATGCATCTTTTCACATGCATTTGCGTATCATTATTTTAGGAATTTTGTTTTAATGCTTTTTAATATCTAAACGCATGCCCAAACAAGATTGTGGAGGAGATTCAGATTATAAGTTTCCCTTGAATGTTTTCGAGTTCAAAGGAAGTTGGAATTAATTAGGCTCAATGAGGAAAATTTGATGTACTAAGAGTCTAAGAGCATTCCCAGCAGGTTCCTCAACCCTACTCTATAATTATACTAAAGTAATTATATTTTTCTTTTCATCCTATCATCTGCACTCATAGCCATTTATAACCACATCTATAATTTGCAAAACTCTCTCACATAATTTTAGAAGAGCTGTTGGTAATGCTTAAATCATGTAAGTGGATATTTATTTGTATTTGATCTTTTAATGATATGTCTTCTTTAAAAAAATATATAAGACAATTTTATACATACCACTTCAAAATTTCCAAAAATCACATATTATTGGTTAATCTTTATTTTTAACACTTAAAACGAATTTTCTCAATCTCTTTGACTTGAAAATTTAATATTTTGTCTAGAAGTAAACATGCATGAAGATAAAGAGTAAATAAATTTAAGCTCAGTACTACAAATCAAATTCTTAACGCTCAATAACTTATGTTAGTAAGTACGGACTACCACCGGAATAGTTTACAAAAATATTTCTTTAACACAAACTCAAGGGTTTTTTTAAGCAATAAGCATGACTGTATGTAAATATGTAAACATGTATATATAAAACTGGTATAAGATCAATGATTCGATGTTACCTATATAATGACGGTTGCAAGTTTGCCGGAAAATACAACGGAAGAAATATAACCAAGGAGAAAGTAAGAGTGAGTTGTGAGGTTGGTGCAAAATATAAACGGGTAATGATTTGATCATTGTTAGGTAATATTTATTATGCTTGTTCCAGTAGAGAGAACAGTGATGGTCCATAGTTCCGGCATAAAATCCGGGATCCTCCTTTGTCAAGTCGTTTTCTTTGTAAGATGAAATTAAACCTTCAGGAATCATACCCACCCAAGCCAGCTTTCTATCTTTGTTTCTTATTTCTTGTGGTTAAGTAGCTTTCAATGTTTGATCCTTGGAATTAAAGACCAATTTTCCTGGTTGGTGGACAATTTATTTTCTGAGTTGGTGAGTGGTACAGCTAAAGGCAATTGTTACACAAAAAAACAAAAGATTGGTTTTTTAAATTAATTTTTTTTTGTTGAATAACTTATTGGGGATTCTTTTTTGCTTTCGGACGGGATGAGCAGGGGTTTTATCAGGAACACGAGATGATCCCCAAGGTCCAGCGTGGACTCATTGACAACACGTCTGCTACTAAGGGGTGATGGGTCGTACATTACGACGTCGCATACGACTTGACTGTTAATTTGCTGTTCAAAAAAAAAAGAAAAAAAAACGAATTGGTTTAGTGATGGAGATTATTCACAATGTTTTTTTTTTATGATAAACAAAATATATTCTTTTGGTACCTGACATAAAACGTGAGTTTGTGATAGTTCAGTATATAGAAAATTAGAAATTATGCAGAGTTGGATTATGCTGCGTACCTTTGATTGTTTGTTATAGCTAGTTCCAAAGTAAAGACGGTGATCCGCGTTAAAGGGTCTCTCCATAATCAATCAGTAAAATGTACTCATAATGCGTAAAAAAAACCCCAGTAAGATTAACGTTAGATCATAAGTAACCTATATTTGAATCCAATAATACCATACATTCAATTAATTAACTAACTTGTGGCCTAGTGGGAGGAGACTTGTGATCTCCAGTTTGAATCTCACTTGTATCATATTTGGGTAGATATTGACAATGAATGATTTGAGCTAGATTTTGTGCAAAGGTTGTCAATTTGAACCCTAAGCCCACCTGGGTTTTCGTCCCACCGTGTGTTACGCTAGAGAGTTATGCTCTTGTGGTGGCACAAGTACTACTGGCAAGTGGCAGTCGGTAATATGGTTTCCAGGGGAAACGCCTAAGCTAAACTCTGAAGACAGCATGGGCACGGTTAAGACAACATAGTCTGGCCAGAGTTGGGTATCGAGACTCTCCAAATTTGAGGTGTTATTTTATATGAAACCAAAGTTATTAATTTCAATTCTAAAAACAAGCCTCATTTTTTATGAAGTGCAAATTTCTTGTACTACATATGACTCGAACCTGCATGCGGTGCGCACATATAATGTATATATGTGTGAATCCTTGGGTGGGCAAAAGTAAAATTGCACTAAGTTTGACGTTATTTTACTAATCACGTGAAAATAACGTTAAAAGTGGCGGAAGGTTAATCAGGCATCATGTGGTGGCGTTGATAGCCGAAAGACAAGGGCACATGCACCAATCAGCCGGTGTCCCGATGATTGAGTGTTATATGTCTTATGTCCAAGGCTTGATTCAAAACTACTATCGAGCCGGAGGTCTCACCGGAAGCAGCATCTCTATCCCTATGGGATAGAGGTAAGGCTGTCTACATCTTACCCTCCTCAGACCCTACCATAGCATTGCTATTGGTGGGATATACTGAGTACGATGATGATGATAATGACATATGACTCGAACCTAGGACCTTTAAGTGTTTTAGAGACTCTGTCTCTGCCATTTAGTCACCAACCCCGGGACTACTAACAAACCATACGATGTTTCTTGTATATGAGTTGAACACAACCTTTTACTTTTGTGGTTGACGGTTATACTAATACCATCGATGAATTACCAATTAGAGTGGTGGACACCCCCCAATAGAATAGCCCATCCGTGATTAAGCTGATGATAAACTAATTCACACTCGTAAGTGGTTGTCGACGATGGCCATTTGCCACTAAGAATTAGTTGCCACTTATGATCATTTTGTCACCTATCTCAATTACCACTTGTGATTAGTTCCAAATGGTCATTTTCCATGCAACTTTTGTAGAATCATACAAATCCAAAACATTTTTCCATTTATATATAATAATTTTCTTTTTTCAAACTCAAAATATCTTGATCATTTTAATTGCTAAACTCAAAAAAAAAAAAATACAATAAAGTGGTAGGTGAGCAGACAATAAGCTGTCGCAACCTCCTTTTGAATATCAAATCCAATCCTACTAAAAACGAAGTTTTGGGTTTTAGGAGCCGAAAAGTTACTACTAATGACCCGTTGAACCCTGGTCAAAAAGCCACAGCCTCCGAAGCCAGGAAACTGAAGGGTTTGGGTGGTCCATGAAACCGAAGATTCGAAAAAGAAAACAAACCAAACAAAAAACCAATGGCCGGTTAGGGTGGTGCACAAAACCAAAGATTCGAGGGGTTAGGGTGGTGCACGAATCCGAAGATTTGAATAAAAAAACAAACCGAATAAAAAACCGATGGTTTGGGTTTGCTTTTTTGAAAAACCGAAGTAACACGACACGAAAAAACTGTAAAAAACATGTGTTCATCCCGTGTTTAATTAGGAGTTTAGATATATATCATTATGTTTGTATATGTTTATTGTTTGTTCAAGATTTGTTTGTATGTGCTTTTTTTTTAATTTTACTATTAAGTGTCTGTATGTGTTTCTTCTTCCTGCAAGTCTAACGTCAATCTTAAATGTTTATTTGACGCATTATGGACATATTTTACTCATTGATTAAGTGGTGGATCTATATATCTATATATTAATTTTACGGGTAATGTTTACATTTTCTTTTATTATATTTCACACAATGTAAATCAGGGCTGTCTCGTGAAAATTTTTTAGACCGAAGGCGAAAAAAATTGGCCCTTAAATTAGTTGAGCAATTGGGCTTAAACATTAAAAATACATATTTTTTTAAATATAGATATAATTAAAAAATAAAGATTTAGGCCCATCGGGGTGTCGTGTCGGGTCGGGATCGATCGACCACCCCGCCCTGCCTCATAGCCGTCCTTGGTGTAAACATAACTAAAATAGAAACAGGATAATAAATAAATTTAAACACATAGGGTGCACATTTCTCCTATTCGGTTTTTGAAAGCTTGAAATCGAGACATTACATCATCATCTTTTACTTTGTCAAACGTTTCTCTTTCGACCGCACAAATTAAAGCATTGTTCACCCATTCGGTTGTATAAATCCGTCTTGATAAGCTTCATTTTAGAAAAAACATCTTTCAACGGTTACGGTTGCAACCGGTAAAACCAACGCTATTTACAATATTCGATAAACCAAAGGATAAGTGGTGTGTTTTCCCGCTTCCACCATTACATGAGCAAGATCACACATTACACCCACTTTTGCAAATTTATCATCTTCTTTTAAAGTGTGATCAAAGGTCGTAAGATAATCACCTGAAATACACCATCTTTCTTCATTACTAAAATCATTCGGAAGCATTTCATAAAATGACACTAACTTAGATATATCAAACTTAGAAAATGAATTGAAAGGATTTAAACCGGACATGCTTTCTAATAAATTAGTTGAAACCTCATTGAATCTATTTTCATGTTCTTGAATTTGCATATCCAAAACCATGTTAAAAACTTCAACCTCAAAATGGTGTCGAGTGGTGGCGTCTGATGCAACGCTGCTTGATGTCTGGCTAGTTTGCAATTTCCAAACAACGAGTATTATTTTTGAAAATGGTTAATCGGTTTTGATTGGTTTGGACTTTAAACTATGGTTGGGTTTTCTTTGGTTGAACTTCTAAATTGGTTGAGCTTTAAACAAATAGGGGTAACGTCATATTTTCTCAAGGGTGAAGAAATACGAAAACCTACTCAAAAAAATAATTTGTTACACTATCGACGAAAAGCTGAGTGATAGCCTGATAAAGAGCTAGGTCCGCCCCTGCACTAATTATGGCGAGTCCCTTTACCACGGATGATCATCGACTTAATGCCCTGCTGGCGGTGCACACATATAATGTATATATGTGTCAACTCTCGGGTGGGCAAAAGTAAAATTGCACTAATTTTGACGTTATTTTACTAATCTCGTGAAAATAACGTTAAAAGTGGGGGAAGGTTAATCAGGCATCATGTGGTGGCGTTGATAGCCGAAAGACAAGGGCACATGCATCAATCAGCCGGTGTCCCGATGATTGAGTGCTATGTGCCTTATGTCCAAGGCTTGATGCAAAACTACTATCGAGCCGGGGGTCTCATCGGAAGCAGCCTCTTTATCCCTATGGGGTAGAGGTAAGGTTGTCTACATCTTACCCTCCTCAGACCCTACCATAGCATTGCTATTGGTGGGATATACTGAGTACGATGATAATATGATGATGATCATCGACTTGAATTTGGAACTGTCTAACAAACAAACAAATGTACCGGTATAATCCAACTCATTGCATATTTCCATTGAACTATGACATACTTAACTCACGTTTTATTTCAAGTACCAAAAGAATATATTTTGTTTTTTCATGAAAAAACCATACGAAGAATAACCAAATTTGCTTTATTTGAAAAAAGTCTCCAATAAGTTATTCAAAAATAAAAAAGAAAACAAGAAGTAAATTGTGCTCACCAACCCAGAAAATTGAACGGACTTTATCTAACTTACTATAGTAGGATTGCATATGTGTTCGTGTATTGATAATTGTGAATAAGGCATCGAATTGAGATGTAATTGTGTATGAGATGTTGCATGAGATAAATTAAAGAAACATGTTAGGTTTGGCTAGAAGTTAATTATTTGAAAGTTGTGAGGTGTTGCTATAGTTTATATAAAATACAAGGAGTATGGTGTGATCTTGGACCTTAACCAAGACCTTGAGAGAAAAAGTGTTTATTGAGCTTAAAAGAATATATATGAAAAATATTGAGTATGTTGCTTGAGGGCAAGCAACATTTAAGTGTGGGAATGTGACGGATGGATTGTAGGGCCACCCTTAAGTGTAGTAATTCTAATATAAACGTATGCTTTAATATGTAATTTCAAAAATTTAGGTTACTACATTATTGTGATATTGCAGGTACAAGTGAGGAAATGAGGATGGTCGAGTGTGTTAAGATGTGAAGGAGCAAAGGAGTCGAGACGGGAAGACAACAACCAACAAGTGGGTGAAGAAAAATGAAGTTTGGGGCTGTGGCTATCGTAGCTTACGGTAGCCACCGTAAGCTACGGTAGAAGGAACCCTGCGTAGAATGGCTACCGTAAACAGTGAGTTCCCAGTGTAATACTTTTATGGCTACCGTAAGCTACGGTAGGTCTCAGCGTACTGATGGGGTTTAGATTATGAAAAATGGGGTTTTAAGAGATTTTTCGGTTATTCTTTCATTGATGAAGGGGTGACTTTTGATGCCTTAAAACATTTTTTGGAGTCTCATTCATGATTCTTCGTTATTATTATTATTATTATTATCTTTTATTTTAGGTGATTACAAGCAAATAAGTTAACTACATAAATAAATATAGCAACAAGAATTATAATGGAAATGAGAAATCTTATGAAATCAATTAGCCAGCTACATGACTCCACCGACATCCGATCAGACTTGCACCCCCATCTTTCGTTTCAAGCTTCTAAAATTAGCATCTTAAATTACGGGATTTTGACTATCATTTGAATGTATTAGACTACCCATAAAACCCTTACCGCCGCAACCATCACCTACTTTACGGCGCCACCGTTTACTGCGACTCGCCGGAGAAACCACCGCTACACGAGTCCTCGCCGACATTGCTGGTAGCCAGACAACCATCACTTGCTTGTATACGTGAGGTCTTCGCCGCCACCGCACCGGTTGTTGCCGAAAATCAAAACCGCTGACGTCGTTGTAGCTAAGATTGAAGGTAACACTCGAATACGATATCGAACTAATGTTATATGCTTGTTTTTATTGATTTGAAATAAAGGGATGGGTTAACTTGACCGGACTGACCCAAAGACACCATAAGTTCAGAGTCTCTATTGCATTATAATTTTGCTGGAGTGAGATGGTTAGGTGTGTGTGCTCACATTTCTATCTCATTTAATAATTGGTGCATTAGTCTGCAGCTAATTTACATACTGCACTGTTACTGTTACTGGCTCAAATGGGTATTTCCATAGATATATTATTATTGTACTGATTCATAACTGATCGTTCAGCGTATAGTTACTGTTGCTGGCTCGCGTACTTTATTGGTTTCTCATTCGATCGTTCATTTTATCGTATTGTTCTTCATCGTCTATTTTTATCGCTATTGTTTCCTCTGTTACTGGATAATTTTTGGCTCAGCCATGTTTCTTTATTTTGTGTTTTCTTGTATTTGTTACAGGTACTCAAGGGAATCAAGAGAATGTGTGATAAGAGAGTAAAAGTAAAAGGATAGAAGTAGGAAATCGAGGAACTTAATAAAATTTCTTTTGAGTTAAACAACTTTATTTTATTGTCATTTTGTCGAGCACTTTAATTTGAATGTTTTTGGACCGTTGTGCGGTGGTAAAATTAGGGTTAAGATTTTAATGAAAATGTTTTTAATATCTATAATTACTGTATCGAGTGACACGTTAGCCCTAACCGAGCCGGGGTGTTACAAATTCTAATTGAAGATTAAAGCTAGAATCTTTGACTGGTTTAGATTAATCATGGGACTGAAGATGAAAATCATGTGTGGCTAAACCATTTGGTGTTTCTCTTAGGATGTAAGGTTACTTACAAGACATTATTGTTAATTGTTCTTGAATTTGGATTGATTGTCTAATTGTTGATGTTAGTATGATCATGATGTTATGTGATTGTCATTAAAGTACACATTTAATAAAATATCAATTTAACTTAGTTATAAAGTTATCAACTTCTCCTTTTCGAAATCATCTTGTCAGCTCCCGCCGCAACTTCAAATCGCCGGAAATCTTTCCAGCAATATTTTTTCTTCTTTGTTCTACCTTTTCTCCTTTTCTCAATATTTCACAGGGGGCTGGGTCAAAATTCCACAAGGTCGGCTAAGATTTTTACGTATATATAACACTAAATCTTTTTTTATCACAGGGTACTGCCGACCCCTACGCTCAAACCGTTGGTCCGCCCCTGGTTAGGGTTCATCAAGAGTCGAATCGAGTTAAGGTTTGAGAGTTGTAATCGGTTTTTTGAGTTATATTTTCTGATTAATATAAACAAGAGTTAGTCGTTTAATTCGTGTTTGTTTAGTGATCGGGACTTGAAACTCAAAACCTATATCACTTTTTAACGTCTTTCTTTACCTTTTACAGATTCCCAATATACGTTCCAGATTGGCTTTATTGTAACGCACCAATAGTGCTACATTTGGTAATGCAGTCTCATCTTCAGTACTCGTCAAAAAACTACTTTTATTTGGTTCTTAGGATAACCTTTCAAGTGGTCGACCCCTAATGTTATTTCCAAAACCTACAATATTTGTGAACTCCTCTTCAACATCGACACTTGTACTATTGATGCGTCAAACAAAGATGAATCATGGAAACAAAACATGCGTGCATTCATTGCAGGCAATTACATTTTGCTAAATATATACAAGCATAAGGTTTTCCAACATTTTAGTTACATCAAGAAAAGTCAAATTTAGTAACAAAAGTTCCTTACATCACACTTCTAACCAAAACCAACAAACAAAACAAAAACCAGAAAGAAAAAAAAAAAAAAAAAAAAAAAAACTAACGAAAAAACTCAAAACAAACTTGCCACTTTTCAATGTCTTTCTTTATCTTTTTTAAATACTCAATCCTACGTTCCAGATTAGCTTTGTTATAAGCCACCATAGGCGCTACACTTGGTAACTTATTCTCATTTTCAGTGCTCGTCATCAGGTGCTCTCTCACCACCTCTTCAATCCCAACGGTAATCATCTCATTGATTAAAGCTTGGAGATTTAACGCGCAATTATGACAAATCTGTTGACAACAAACTGCCAATATACAACGAATAGTTTTTTCAGTTCAAAAGCTATTTTTAAATGGTTTTCATGATAACATCTCAAGTGGTAGACCCTAATGTTATTTCCTAAACCTTCAATACTTGTGAATTCTTGTCCAACATGGAGCTCAAGTTTGATTGACTTCATTTCATTCATTTTTCTAGTCAATTATCGCTACACGTATAAACGTTTTTTCCAGGTCTAGCATCTCCTTTAGCTTTTTTTCAAAACTTTTTCGCACACCTTCAAGCAACACTCCACCAATCCTTTTCATAAACATATGGACTTGCCAATTCTACTTTTCATGTTGTAGGACTTTACCTACCACAACCCCTATGTAATTCATGATACTTGATACAAACTTGTCGATAGTACTGGACGCACACGAAAATTGTCTATTGAGAAGTGGTTTGATGATGCTAGAAGAAACAAAATTTAAAGGGGTGGGCCAATTTCTAGAACTCAAAAGTTCAATTTCAAACTGCAAAAATGGCATTCTGTTATCAAGTTTTAGATCATGAAGATCAGTTTTAAATCTTCTAAATTGCAATGCCATATTGGAAGCTGCATGCATATATTCATCCTTTTCGTGCTCCTCATATTCTTCTGATATAAACAGTTTGTGGATGGAGCGCTTTGCTGAGTTAACAACTGACAAGATCACTGGTATAGCATCACTTACCGAATCAAACGTCTTTTGACACTGTTTTATCTCAAGGTCAGACTCTTTTATATCAGACCCAATTCTTTTGAGAATTAGAGATGAATGATTAAAAAGAATGGACAGCAAAGCGGTAACGCGATTTTTGGAAATGACATCAAAGCCAATACAGTCCTTATCCACCTTAGATAGCAAAACCCACTCTTCTGTTTTCTCATCATCATCATTAAGAACCTCAACTTCAACCTTATTAGTATTATCAACAAAGAAATAACCAAAAGGTGATGGTGTTTCGATATTCTTGGAGGTCAATTGTGTAATCAAGTATTCATCAGATAAATTCACTTTTGTGAAAACTGTAATAGTGCGTGTACCAATATAGTCGAGTCCTTTAAGAACCTTCCTCGATAGGCAAGAATTGAAGTTTGATGAATATGACAACACATTTAGAAACAAGCAGCAAGATTCATAAGAAATTACTTCAAAAAACAAGTCCAAATAGTTAAAAAATTAAAAGATATAATAAAGACTTTAATCTTGCCCTGGAGAAGCTCGACTTCCCGTTTTTCTTCATCCTTATTGTGGTGTGTATGGATTTCCGGCAAAAGAGTAACCATAAGATCAGATACTTGTGGTTGAATAATAGTTAAAGTGATCTCTATACTGGATCTTTTATATTCTGGTATCGGTTCCACAAATTTTGAAATCTTTTTTGCCAAACAAGTTTAAGATACTTCTTTCTCATAATGACTATCTTCAAACCGAAATTCGAACCAAATCTTTCGATTAGGAAGATCAGAGTCAAGTTTAAAATTCAAAACTATAGGAAATGCTAAACCGGTAGGCAAATTAAGGCCGACCAACGTGCCAATAACACTGGTCCCGGCACATGCTTCACCTAGAACAACAATTTTAGGGAATGGTGGTTTTTTATCCAATACTTCCATATCTTGAAGTTTTGTAATTGTATCTAAAGGGATCCTCATTTTTTCTGACAATTCTTTGATGAGTGGGGGAATACTGGGTTGGAAATTCAGCATTTTTACGATTATAGATTTCTTGAACACGTTATAACTGATTAAACTTTGAATATGGATCTATATAGAGAACTAAAAAAATGATAAACAAATATGAGGACTAAACACAAGATAAAATACTCAATTATCGATCTATATAAACCCTTAACACATATATATTCAATCGGGTTAAAAAAAAAGTACCTGCCCTGAACAAGATCAAATTAGTTAGATATATTATGATTTATGAGAGAACTAGAGAAGGCCTCTTTCAATATCTGGCCTTTTGTACTCAGCAAGAATTTAAGAATTACACATGCGGTCCTCCTGTTCCGTATGCTTATGAATAATCTTCATACTTTATATTTTCTGCATATGAATATTTATATTTATATTTAGATAAAGCCCGTGCTACACATGGGATAATTCAAATTATAAAATTATATGTAAAACAAATAATTACATAGTGTATATGAAAAAAAATTGTATTACATCTATACTTGTATCTATACAATGTGTACATAAATTGATTTTATTTATATCACAAAATGGTTTTTTTAAATAAACTTAATAAAAAAATGTCCATGCAAAATTGTACCCGAGAATGCTTATTTCTATTGAAAAATTCATTCTCGGTGTCATATATGTATAATTGAAAGAATTTTGGTTATGAACCAATTTCGAAAATAAGACCTCTCATACGATAGTAGTTCTAACCACTCGGCCTAAATACAAAAGAGGCGTTACCTTTATTGATATATTTATCAATTTACTATCCATCAAAGGAAAGTAGGATATAAAATTATAACAATGTATGTTCTTCAAGAACTATGTTTTTCTGAGCTACGTCATAAAAAAGTTGTTGATAAGTTTCAGATGGCTCATTGACTTTGTCATAATGACAACATAAAAAATAACATGTTAACCCATTCAATTTTGTGAATACTTCCCATACAATGTGTTGATCACCATTTAAGGAAAAATTAATGTTGACATATATAAACATTTGAAATTTGATAAAAGTTAGAAGCATTGATAGGCATGGGGGTGGCATGTCGAAAGTGTCGCAATCTTTTCTTAAGTTTTAATAGTTGAGGGAAAAATATTCAATTTGCCAAATCCCGAACCTTTTGATTATTTCAAAAAATGCCCTTAAAAATAAACTTGAAACCCGAATCATGTTTAAAATTCTAACTTTCATACCTTTGACATTTTAAAGTAAACACTTTGAACCCATAACAAATTTGACGATAAATCTATTTTGCATTCTCAAACTTTTAAAAACCCTCAAAATTTTCATTTTTGACCCCTAACAAATTTTGACCTAAATGAAGTTAACTTGTACCAAACAATCTATTTACCAACTTTTGACCCATAAAATCAAATTTAACTTCCACAAAAAACCCGATACAATTTTCATTTGAGAAACATGATTTGTTGTTGATTTTTGGAATTCACTAAGTATTTTGAAATATATAGTAAAATAATATGTTAATATTTATATTTATAAAAATATATAGATATTATATAAATATAGTGTAAAAAGAAAGTAAATAATTATTGATTTATTACATATATTAGGGTATATTAGTTTTGGAGGAAAAAAATTATGAGAATTAACCAAAATATAACAAGTGTCTCCATTTATTTTATTTTATTAGAATAATAGGTAGATAAGATTCTAGTTCAAGCCTTCTTTGTAGGTTGTGAGTTTTCCGTTTAATTAGGTACATAAACAGAATGTGATTAAATGTGTTACAGCATATGGATATTTATATTTAGATAAGTTAAATTAAAAACCTAAATCATTAAAGTCAAGATTGGTTAACTAGAATAAACGAACGATGTAATAATATTAAAGAAATCTATAAATTATTTTTATGGCAATAAAGGAAATTCTAAGCATTATGCTGTGTTTCCGAGTTTATTTATGAAAAAAAAAAGTAAATGAAAAAAAAGTTTTTTTTTCTTATCTTTTCTTTTGGCATCTCCTCATTCTTTTTAATTTTCTTTCCTTCCAAATCTTTCAAATTTAGAAAGATACAAATTTTCTTATTTTACTCATTAATTTCTCTCCCCTCCCCTCCTTTTCTTTCTTTTAATGAAACTCGGAAACACCCCTTTTATCTTTTCCTTCATTTTAGCAGGATTGGCTTTGCTGTTCAAAAGGGGGTTGTGGCGCAGCTTGTTGCCCGTTTGCCTGCCACTTTATTGTAATCGTTTTATAGTAAATTATATAAAACTTCGATTTCCCTTCTTAAATGAAACTTGGAAACACAACATATGTTTTCCACCCCTTATTCCTTTCCTTTCCTCCTTTAAATGAAACTCGGGAACACAGTACATATGCCAATTAGGGATTTCCACACTTTTAAACAGATCGAGAACACATCACCAAATTCCAAATTGAGCATAAAATATATCTCTCTATTAAGGGTGATCCCGTGTGCAGATTTAAGAGGTGAGAAGCTACACAGCATAAGCCGATTCTCCACTCTCCAGGTATCTTTGGATACACAAAATCCAAGTCACTAGCAAATATCGAGTAACAAAGGAAGCTTTGAATTTGAAAGCATACATTGTTCAGCAACCCCATTTTGAAAGTATACGGGACACTGAACTGACGATCAATCCCCTTTGAAAGAAAGAAATCATTTACCACTTCGTTGAAAAAACCGTTTCCATTGTCGCTTCTGATACACTTAACTCTTTTATTTGTTTGATTATTTACCAGAGTTATGAACTTGATCAGAAACTGGGCGGTTTAGTCCTTATGCCCTAAAAGGAAAGTCCGGCTGAAATGAGAAAAGTCATCAGTAACAACAAGACAATGGGCTTTTCGGCCTATTGCTAAAGATGAATTAGACCAAACAAACCCATATGTAATAGCTAAAGAATGGAATCAATAGAATTTACAGTTTTGGGCATAAGAGGGAGTTTGTGTTGCTTGCATTTGGAGCACAAAATACATCTTCAATGCAAGAAAAAGTTTTAACAGGCATACCCCTCACATGCTCACCTTTTATCAATTTGTTTAAATTATTAAAGTTGACATGACCGAGATGTCGATGCCAAAGTGATGAATTGTTCTCTGATGCCTTAGATATTAGGCATGAGGCAGTTCGACGTGAGTATGAACTTCTCATATCCAATATATAAGCATAATTATGCCTCAGGGTACGCCTCACTTTCCATTCTTCAGGGACTTTGAAACCTGGTTTCAAGATCAAACATTCATGCTCAGTGAATAAAGTGGGGAGTTTCATGTCGCAAATTTGGGAAATGCCGAGCAGATTGTGGTTGAGTTGTTCCACAAGGTTGGCATCATCAAAGGCTAGAGAACCGTTTGAAACCTTTCCTCTCTTTGTTAGGTTCCCACCCATGTCTCCAACAAAAGAAATGTGTCCACCATTAAATGGTTTAACGTCAAACAGCAAGGACTCGTCTCCTGTCATGTGTCGGGTGTAGCTACTGTCTAAGTACCAGATACTGTTGACATGCCTTCTTGACTGACCCTACACGCATTAACAGTTATTTAGACATGGGTTCCCAAGACTTAGCAAGTTCGGGAAGATTAACAACAAAATCACTAAATTTTATCTTGTTTGTTGGAAAAAATAAAATGTTGTGGTGAATCAGATGCAGAAGAATAGTCGTTAGGAAACCCTGCAGAATCATGTTTCCTGGTTTTAGAAGATCTTTTGGACCATCTCCTTTTTGGTGTTAAAATAAAATCCTTGGATCATTCGACCTTTGGATTCCTTTTCTCACTTGTTTTTGTTGGGTTCTTGGACTTTTCAGTCTTTTAGCCCATTTTAGCTCTTTCCTTTTTGGTGTTAAAATAAAATCCTTGGATCATTCGACCTTTGGATTCCTTTTCTCACTTGTTTTTGTTGGGTTCTTGGACTTTTCAGTCTTTTAGCCCATTTTAGCTCTTTATCAAAAGATGTTTTCTTATTTTCCGAGTGTTGTTGGATCTCACATCCATTTCACTGGCTTGACTTGCAGTTTGATCAGTCTTTGACCTCGAACTACTAGCACCATGAGATCGGGATTGATTAAACTGTTTTTTTTATTCCTTTTGCTGTCTATGCCAGTTCTTGCAATGTCTTGCAAGGTGAGATTGTTATCACATACAAAACAACATTTTCTCCTAGGAGTGCTATAGAACTCATCAGAACTGTAATATGGTTGACGTGGTGGGAAAGATGATCATTGGAAAAAAACATGACTATGATATCCATAAGATTTGTGACCTTTATCATCAAAAGCATTGGTGTAATATGAATCAATGAAGTTATGTTGATACTGACCGTGGAAATTTTTTTCACTGAAGTTGTATGATTGAGGATGTCATACTTGATTAAATGTGTGAAAAATATTGTTTACTTGGTGGAACATATTTACACGAAGTACTAGTCTTTTCATTTTCAAAAGCCTTGTTTTTTACTTGAATTATCCTCAGACTTACATCTGTCGATGAACAACTTGATATGTTCACAACCGGTTTTTTCAAATTGTTACAATTTTCAACAAATGTTTCATCATAAACAGTCTCACATTCACTATCTGAAATAACGTCAACATTTTCATTCAAAATTGCATGAGAAGTGCCAACATCAACACTCTCACGAGTTAAAATATCATCCGAGGATGAAGACAATGTGTTTTGCTTAGGAATAAAATTGTTATTATTACAGACAGAGTTGGTAAATGATTTTAAATTCACGTTAGGAACAAAAGGTGAATTCGATACTCTTTTCTGGTCACAACTCATGTCCTTTTCCACTGACCCCCATTTATCTACACCACCTGCTAAACAAGATGAATCACTATTAGAATCAATAGGCATAGGTATTGGATTAACTGTTTTTGAAATAGGATGAACATATATCTTTGGTTTTGGTGCATGACCAATTTCAAAGACCATTTCATCCTCATGAGGGGATATTGGAACTAAAATGAGGTAGGGAAGTGTAGTTGTCATTAAATAGTGGTGAATTGAAACATATTCGTATCCCAAACCTGTCTTTTGTTTCACACCCATCCGTTCTCCAATGATGCAATTCGACTTATCAGACGACATCTCAAACTTGTCCACAGTTATTTTTCTTTGAGATAAATCAAGTTCTACTTTCTCAATTCAGCATTTAATTCGACTATTCGTTTTTCATGGAACTCAACTGTCTTATTGGACTAAAACAATTTGACATGCAGTTTTGCTGTAAATATAAGTAAACTAAAATGTCATTTGTTTACTTCAAAAAGTTAAACTTACCATAGGATCGATGCTACGATCAATCTTGCGTCCCATTGAATATGGAAGTTTAAAAAGTGTGCATAGAGTTCAATATTCAGTTACAAACTGATTAAATCAAAAATTGAACTGTACCGAACTATTTAAAACCAAACCGAATTAGTTATATGGTTCTAAGAAGTACAATTCCGCTTAAGCGAGAAAACCAAACTAATATAAGTCCATTATAAAATCAAGGAAACTTATCGAATAACCAAATGAACCCAAAACCCGAACCAAGAAACACCCTCTTATCAAAATTCATGTTTCGGTTGTTTGGTTAGTCTGATGTTTAAAATGTCTAACTTCAGATATCTGTACCCAGTCGAAGTAAGGAACCATGGCATATATGTTTGGAATAGATTCCATTTTGAGAGAGTTGAATAAGCACTATCTCGTTGAAAAGTTCTATACATCTGCCCTTTCTCAACGCATTTCTTTAGACAAAGACTCCGTTTTTTCCTCTTTTTGGATGGTAAAGATTTCTCATAACATGGAGTGTGAATCAAACCCATGTTTGAATTGAAATTGAGATACTGATACAAGTTCTTCCCTTCTGAATCAGATAGATTCATATCTGAAAGAGGTTGACAATAAGTTCTTTCAAAATTGACTATTTGTCCCTCTGTTAGAGGTGTTCCAGAAATGTCTGCAAAATTGAAACCCAAAATGATGAACACCTATAACATAGACATTAATATGTGTCATCCTTGAAAGATAGTTATGGTACTTGTTTCTCCATATGTTAGCTAGCAGTAAAATAGGAATAAAACTTATGAAAAAACATCAAAGCGCATCTATTGAATGGAACAGTATCAAAAGCATTTAAAACCAAACCGAATTAGTTATTTGGTTTTTGAAGTAAAATCCACCTCAACCGAGAAAACCAAATTCATATATTTAGCCTATTATAAAACCAAGGAAACCTTATCAAATACCCAATGAACCCAAAGCCCAAACCAAGGAACACCATTTTTGTTAAAGTTCGGTTTCCCGTTCGGTTAGTTTTCAGTTTCCACTGAAAAATGTCTAAAGTGCAAAAATGAAACCTGATAGTGATACGATGAACACAATAGACATTTAAACTGTGTCATCAAAACTCTTGTGTCTCCGTCTGTTAGGGTTAAAATAGAAGAGAACTAGCAAGAAACCATGAAGGCGCATTTAGTGTAGTGGTATCATATCACCCTCCCACGGTATTGACCGGGGTTCGATTCCCCGGATGCGCAATTTTTGATATTTTTTTATAGCTTTAACATAAATGTTATTTAAACAAGCTCATGGGCTGGCTGCAGGTATGGGCTGTTCTCTGGACTATATAACTTGTGCTGTGGTTTGTGATGAATATTATCATGTTAAAGCTTAAAACAATGTACAAACGTCTAGTCATTCACTTATGGATTGATTATAACCAACCATACAATAAAACTAATCTATTGTTTCTAACCAAAAAAAGCTTCGGTTAGAAAAACTTCAATTGAGAATTGAAGGCAAACAAGATTTGGAGTTTTGAAAATATAATAGATGAGTGAAACTCTAAAAAGTAAATAATAAAGAAAATAAAACTAAGTAACCTGTAAACGATCCTCCACTTGTGGCTTTGTGGTAGGAATGTTTGGGTTCTTCAATGGAGACCCAAGTTCAATCCCACTTGTGTCACTTTGGGTGGATATTGACGATGAATGATTTGAGCTAGGCCTTGCAAGGTTGTCAGTTCGAATCCCGAGCCCCGGGTTTAGTTCCACAATGTGTTATGCCAGAGTGGTGACACAGCGACCGTCAAGTGGCAGCCGGCAGTATGGTTTCCGATGGAACGCCCAAAGCCAAACTTTGAAACCACTCGATTAAGACAACATAGACTGGCTAGAATGAAGCAATGAGGCTCTCAAATTGGAGAGTGTATTGGCCTAACACACAAAAATGTCGTCATTAAAAATAAAAATAAAAACATAACAATGCAGGTTTAATTAACGGAGATAGTGGATAGTCTAGGAAAATATGCATAAAAATAAACGTGAGAATTAGAACATGGCTTGCGATCTTGTACCGGGTCTTTACGAGTCAGGGCACACATAAGGGAATACATAACTAAAACATGGCACGTTTTTGCATAAGTTCAAAGTAACAATTAAAGTTTGAATGTGGGTATATAAAACATTATTTATTAACCCTATGTAGGAAATTACTTACTTTTATATAATCATACTTACATGCTGGTTTCATGTGTACAACAATCATTTTTGTTAAATTATTGATACCGAAAAGTATGCTATAGTACTCTCAAATTGATATATTGTTTCATAACTAATTTTTAAAAGATGGTGGAATAAAAAGCTAAAGTTCATATTGAATTCGTTTAGTAAATGTATATTAACATATGACTACATTCACGTGTTAGATTTCATATGAATACGTTATGTATCATATCAGTATGTTAGTGTTTATATGAATACACTGAAATTTATATGTTACATAATAATATAAATATGGGTTAGATCTCATAAAATCGTATAGACATGTCATTTGTGAATCGGGTATCATATACAACTATATATTCACATGCAAATGTACCGTGCATGTCCTGTTTCATTTTCCCATGTGAATCTATGAGTATTTACTTTAACATTTGTGATACGTTAATAATGCGAATGCACTTAAATATATTAAATATGAAAGGAGTGTATTCTCTTTGTCATTCAATTAACATCATCCTCATTTATTATTGTTATGATCAACGATACTTGTGTGTGGCGGTTGGTATTGGCTTAATTCGTTAATCAACGACTCAGATTGGATTTGAACCAATTTCACCTAAACCGGTTTCGAGGTATACTCGTAATGGTTAATCTTATAATGTTAGTGAAATAGTTATTATTGTGTAATTTATAATAGTATCTTTGATGAAAAATACGTAATCAGATCAGATTTGGACCAGTTTCACCCAAACCGATTTTGTTGTGTACCCACATTGGTTAATCTTATAATATTAGTTTAGCAAAATACATGTTAATAAATACATGTTATAGAGATAACTTTGAGGCGTTTAAGGGCTCCGTACGGCTGGGTTGGGCCAGCTAGCGGTAGTCTTTTGCAATTGGGTCACCCCGTACGGAGTACCTAAATATTCTATGTTTGTTGGCCGTTAAAAAAAAGTGATCATGTATAACCGAAATAAAATCACAGTAACACCTCAAAATCCAAGTATGTCACTTTCGTTGGTTTTACACATCACTTACACAACGAGGACTTTTAAAACCGTTTCACAACTTATTAAACCTTTTCGAATTTAAAATTTGGCAAATAACGTTACATTTAACAAAATTCGTTAATAGTTTACTGTTCCAGGATGTCCCTTCTTGCTCCTGCCAGATAGCCCAAGAATGCTATGTCACTGGTCACTTCACTTGATACACATTCACAAACGGGCCGGCTTGTACTAGTAAATTCATAATAATAACTTTTAAAACACTTAACGATAATAGTTTAATATTTATAACTCTTCAAAATCATTTATTTTAAAGATAACTCTTTCTCTTTCCCAATGCTCATCTATACACATTTTCGCTAGCAAATAAACGCCAAATACACCTCTTTAAATCTCTACTATATAGGTCACATATTTGTGTCATGATGCCCGAAGGCCTTTACTGAAAATTAAGCCACTTTTCCTTTGGTCACACAATTGTGTCTTGTTTTACTGTTGGAACACTTTGATGTGTTTGATGGCACACCGTACCGGTCACTCTATTCTTTCTTAAAGGGATGTGATCCTCCTATACCACCCCCATATGTCTATATGGCTCGTATAGGTCTATACGGTCGTATAGGCTGCATTACTGACAAGGGGGACAAAAAAACAGCTTTTTTCAACCTATACGACCGTATAGACCCATACGAGCCGTATAGGTGCTAAATGGCTCGTATTGCTATCTGACACACCATAAAACCTATACGGTCGTATAGCCCCCATAAAACCTATACGGTCGTATAGGGCTATACGACCGTATAGAAAAATTTTGCAGAAATAAGTCAGCTTGCCTTAACTGTTGCCGAAAAACGACTATACGAGCCTTATAGTGCTATACGAGCCGTATGTTATGTACTTAATACATTAAAATGTAAGATATTAACATATGAATATTTAAAATTGTGTCAAAAAAATTGTCTATATGACCGTATAACCCTATACGGCCTGTATAGGTCTATACGGTCATATTAACGTATTAATATTTAAAATTAAAAAATTGTCTATACGACCGTATAGGTCTATACGGTCGTATAAGGCTATACGAGACACTACAGACAATGAACGACAAGCTCCGACACAAACTGATATGATTCAGGTGCTGTACGACCGTATAGTCCTATACGAGCCGTATAGAAAAAATAATGGTGTGTGAGGATCCAAGGTGGTGTGGGAGGATCCTAAGCCTTCTGAAAACGAAGAAAAAGGCAAAACCACATACTCGGCTATACGCAATAAACCAATATCTGTTAGACCCGTATGATTACCTATCTTATAATAATACCACATTCCCGTGAGCTTCATTCATGTAGTTCTAACCATACGAACTTGTCTATATAAACTACAAACTATAACCCATACGACTAATTCACAAGATTTCAATTATATAAACTTGATTATAGAAACAAATTCACATAAATTCCTTCCCGTAAACGTCATCAATCCTATATTCGTCCATACAATCTCATGACATTATATAATATATAAAAAAACGAAATTATAGTTGTGTGACAAGTTTAGTGTTCAACGTTTATTTGATCCCGTTAGACCTTCATCTACACTCACCGTCTCCCTTATATGCCTGTCTCTCTGTATATAACTGGATCGTAACAATTCACCCAAAACCCTATCGCCACTTATTGGGGAATTTTGGATTTCTAACTCGTATTATCTGAGAGTTGAGTGGCACTTTCTGATAGAAACTATTTGGTGGTTCTCTAAATATATCAACCGGATGAACTTAAATGAGGTCAAGAACTTCATATGTAATTTTTGGAGTGAAAATTGAACTAGAGAAAAAGAGTATGAACTTAAATGAGGTCAAGAACTTCATATGTAATTTTTGGAGTGAAAATTGAACTAGAGAAAAAGAGTGTACGACATAATGAACAGTATAACTCATATGCGGATTAGGGTTTTCGATAGTTACCATTTTAAATTTTAATTTTATGTTACCATTTTACATGTAAAAGATATGGTTCCCCGGTTTCCCATTTTTGTACCAGTGGAAGAGTCGACGCTTTGAATTAATATTTGATAAATTAGTATAACGCTTGAGGTCTAGATAGTAGAGATTATTAGTAAAAAGGTGTGTCCCCTCTAGAGGTGTATAAACTGGTTTTAAACTATAAAACCGGTTCGGGTTGAAACCGTTTCGGTTTGATCAACAACTCAAAACCAAATTTATGATTGGTTTAGGTTCGGGTTGAAACTGTTTTTTTGACTGCTTTATGATCAGTTTCAGTTCGGGTTACAATCGGTTTTTGCCGGTTTTTGGCAAGTTTTAGCCAGCTTCGGTTCGATTAACTCGTTTGAAACCGGTGTCGGCAGAAGAGAATTACAAATCGGTTCCAAACGTACAGTTTCAATCGATTCCAAACCAGCTTCTACATAAACGGCTTCAAACTGGTTCGGTTTCAGTTCTGTTAACCGGTTTTTCCCCACCTCTAGTCCCCTCCATTGCTTCGGTTAGATTAGTACAGTTTAAAGAAACAGACATTCTGCCATTTACTCTCCCCTTTTTAAATACAAAGGGATTAAGCAAATAACATTATGAATATTATTTTCTGTTTTTATATAGAGTGTTATGCACGTGTAAGGGTTTGGATCATTACTCAGTTGTCAAATTTGGCATAACTGAACAATTTAGCCACTGGCAACACTAAAGGAAGATAGAGGTTTAGCAGCTAGATATCAGTCTCTTGGTTTTAAAGTGGATGTCGCAGACAAGTACAAGCATGCCGATCGATGACTAGTCGTATTCTATGACAGTAGTACGTGGTTTGTTGGAGCGGTTGCTTTCAAATGGTAAAGGAAGAAACCGGTGCATTCAAGGAGAGAAAGTGATCAGAAACAACTGTACAGTATTCTATATTTTAGTATATATTTTTATTAACTTTAATTTTGTAAAATTATGTTCTTTATTAATCATTTAGTTAGAATAATTAATAACTACATGTTTAATTTGTTTGGTTTTGTGTTGTTATCTAATAATCATTTATCTATATACAGTTACTTATTCTAAATCTACATTTTAAAATGCAAATTATAATTATTATAATATATTTTTCTTTAATTAAAATGGATTTTATGCTTCCATCCATATAAACACAATGTCACCATGTGTACATTACAGTTATTACTATTACGATGTGTTTTTCCCTGGTACGTCCACGGTACATGCTATGTTCTATTTAACATATTTACCAGTAAAAAAGTTTCATGAAAACTGAATTAAGTTTATGATGATAGACCTAGAAAATAAGTTCCTTTATATACATGGGGATGATTTGATAGAAAATTAAATGAAAAGAAGTCAAAATGAAATCATATGCACTAAATAGAGATAGCTTTTGAGATGAAAAAAAAAGTTAATAGTTGTATATTTGAAGTTTGTTGCAAAATATTTTGAAGTATAAATGTATAATAACCGACCAATTTTAACACTGAACTTTTTTAAACAATGAGTTCAAGCTCTTCATCACCAATACGTATATAGATAACCCTTTTTATTTTATTTTATAGCGTGTAACATTTTCTGCAACTTACTCTAAAAAAATTTTTACACGTCTTCGGCCAGTAATTCACCAATTTCTTCAAACATTGATACGAGCTTCTTATTACGCATGGTTTGGAGGTACTCTTACCGCTAGAGATGCACAAACCGGTTTTTGAACCTAAACCGGTTTCGGGTTAAACCGAACCAGTTATTAGTCAAACCCAGTTTTGGTCCAAACCGGTTCTAACCCTAACCGGGTTGAGACATTGAAAACTATAAACTGATGTAACCGGTTTGGGTCGGTTCCAAACCGGTTTTGCTTGAATTGGTTATAAACCGGTTTGCAGGTTTGACATAAAACATAAAAAAGTGCAGACTAATTTGTTTGAGTGTGTTATAAATGCCTACAGCCGTGTAATGGTTTCCTTATTTGTATTAAACACTTGTATTAAATGTCCACCGATTAAGGCAACAAATTAATTTCAACGGATATATTAGTTAAGTCTATATCGGTTTGGAATTGCAAAATATATTTCCATGGAATGTGCACCAAAAACTTTCTGTATATTGAAGACTAGGTTAGGTACCCGTGTAAAACACGGGGTAAAATAAATAAATTTATTTAAATAATAACATATTGTGAAATATAAAACATGTTCAACATATAAAAAACATAATATATGGTTGAATAAATTACACAATACAAAATATGGAAATAAAAAGTTGAAATTTCGTAAATCTCTAAATATTTTTTTTGTATACAATATTTGTAATTTAATTTGTAACTTTATTCTTCATATTAAAATTAGTAGTTTCACTTTATTTTTGGTTTCAACTCTAGATAATGAAACACATAGCTAACCATGCGTTAAAATAGGTTTCTAAAAAACAAACAAACAATCTAAAGAGATTGATCTTAGCTTTTATTAATCTTCATTACAAAACAATTATAAAGTAAAAATTTATTTCTTTGAAATTTAAAATTAATTATTTTATCTAAATCAAAGTTAAAATCCGCTACTTATAAAAACTTAATATTAGTAACTAATACAATCTATACTATATAAAACTAAATAATAAATATATGTTCAGCTGTTTCTGTGCAATTTTCTATTGAAGTTTTATTTAAATAATAACACAATGTGAAATACCAAAAAATAAATCAATTTTTTTGTATACTATATTTGTAATTTTAACATCCATATCAAAATTAGTAGTTTCGTTTTTTTTTAATTTCAAATTTAGATAATGAAACGCATAAATTACCGTGCGTTAAAACAGGTTGTCTCAAAATCAAATCAACCATCTAAATCGATTGATCTTATCTTGTATTAATCTTCATTGCAAAACATAAAGTGAAAATTTCTTTCTTTGAAATTAAATTAATTATTTTATCCAAATCACTGTAAAAATCGCTAATTATAAAAGCTTAATGTTAATAACTAATACAACATATTTATAAATAATATATTATGTGTTTATTAAAATTTTTAAATAAAAAAACTATTAAAAAGAGAAAATAATTGATTAAAGAAAGTTATATATAAGACTATTAATAAGAAAGAGAAATACATTTTATAAGAAAGAGAGGTGGAAAAATTTTGCAAGACACTATTTGTATGATGTTATGTGGCATTGAAAAACCTTTATTTATTAAATAGTATAGATTTCAATCATATAATATTCCAAATTTCCAACGATGTAATAAATTAAATGGAATTGAAATGAATGAGCCATATTTAAGGTAGGTTGTTAAGCCTTAAAATGATTGTGTTGAAAATTACAATATTACACCGACATGAATGCATATTTAAGTCAGCAGCGTTTACATCTGCAAACCGGTTTATAACCGGGTTAAACTGGTTTTTTTCTAACCGGTTTCGAACTATCGGGTTTAACCCGGTTACATCTTAAAAACTCCAACCCGGTGCCAACCCGGCGGTTTACAGATGCTCTAAACCGGCTTTTTAAAATCGAGTTCAACCCGGTTTGGTTACGGGTTAGTTTTCGGGTCGGTTCGGTTCGGTTGACTGGTTTGTATGCCTATCTCTACTTACCACTACCACCTTTATGTAATACATTGGACAAAAACATGATAACTGATATTATATATATGATAATAATACTTTTGTTTAAGAATAATTAGTTATTACAAATCTACATATATTCCATCACCTATAAGTTACAAAACCGAGGAAACTGAATTGAATAACCCGAACCAATAAACACCCTCTTCGTTAAAATTCGGGTTTCTGGCTCGGTTTGTTTTCGATTTCAATTGAAAAATGTCTAAAGTGAGAAAGTCGAAACCCGATATGATGAACGCCTCTAACATACACATCAAAATGTGTCATCCTTGAAAATCAATAATCATTTTTGTTTCTCAGTCTGTTAGCGGTAAAATATGAAGAGAACTTGAAAGACAACAAACTCGATGAGACAAACAAATGTCTTATTAATAACTTTATTAATTTTTGTTGTGTTTTGATTGTATACTTTTATACAAGAACCTGCAAGATGACAACAAGGCGCATCTAGTGTAGTGGTATCATAGTACCCTCCCACGGTACTGACCGGGGTTTGATTCCCCGGATGCGCAATTTTTTCCTCATATTTCTTTTGTTTGTGCCCGACAGGAAAATATTAATAAGCATACATGCTTGTTGGAACATAAGTATTGAAAAGTAGTATACATACCGATTTATAAATAGTCTAGTTATTCCAAAACCAAGGTTAGATAACACACTATCAAGACTAGTTTGACTTGAACACCATGGGATCTCAAAGGTTCTTAGAAGGAAAACCGTTTGTATGTTTCGGTTTTGGACTAAAACCAAGCCAACAACTGAAATTTTAGTTTTTTTTGACTTATCAACACCTTTCGGATTTAGTTTTTTTGGTTTTCGGTTTTCGTGTTCGATTCGGTTTTGAATGCGGTTTTTTCGGTTTTGCTATTTGAACTAAAAAACTTGATGAACATGATGAACCCACATCGAAAACAATCAAACTTTCGGCAATAACAAAAACCAAACATCAAACTCACTGTTAATTGTTAACTACGTTCAAAACATGAACCATACAATTAGCACAATGAATGAGATACCATAAGTTACACAACAATAGCTAATTCACTAATATTATAAGCAACAATAACTAATTCACTAATATTATAAGATTAACCATTACTGGTACACAACAAAATAGATTTGGGTAACGAATTAAACCGATACCAACCAACACACACGCGTAACGTCGATCATAACGATATTAAATGAGGATTAATGTCGGTTGAATAATAATGAGAATGCGTTGCATTCATATTTTAATAAATTTAAGTGCATTCGTAGTATTAAAATAAATTACACATGTTAAAGTAAATACTATGTAGATTCACATGGAGAAATTTGTAACCCATGTGTTTAAATCGTCTTTCTATTTTTGTTTCATTACATTGTATGAAATACGATAAAAAAAATTTTGAACATTACTCATGAAATTTTGATCTGGATCCGTCACTGAGTCAAAACACACCAAATTTAAAAACTAACATGCCCCAACAGTCTTGCCGTCTTTCTAGAATCAACTTTGAAACAAAAAGACTACACTAGTAACTCAAATTCAAGCTTTCTTATCTCTACCATCGCCTTCATCAAATACTCAACCCTATTATTTATATTTTTCTCACTAAAAGAAAATTTAGGGCTTACTGGAAACTCACTCTTATAAATTTAAGCTTTCTTATCTCTACCATCGCCTTCAGCACCCTTCATTATATAATTTGTGTCAAACTCAATCATGGCAGGTATAAAGGTCATCTCCCCAAGAGAATCTTGTAAATGTATTCCCCAATAATCACCAATTCTTTCAATTATGCATTCCCAATACACAAGCATGATTCTTTTAAGTTATACGCCCTTTTCCAACCCTTCATGGGAAAACCTTGCCAAATGATCCACCATGAACTGCTGCTCACCTAATTTTGCCTTAGTTATCTCATTGTTCTTATCAAACACAACTTCTAGATCGATCTCTTTAACTTTCTCATCAAAATCACCTTTACATGTGAAAACGATACGCTTTTCAAGATCAAACACCTTCTTTAACTTCTCTCTGAACTTCTTTCCATTTCTTTAACCCAAAAGTTGAAGGTTTTCAAATATTGATGTATTTGCCCAAATTATTTTGAATTGTCCATAAGAAGTCTACCCATAACGCTCTCAATGTTAGACCCATACGAGAAATAGAATCTTCAATGGCACTTGTGGCGTAAAAAAATTGTGCTTCAACCAGTGACTTCGTTATAGATGATGAAACAAAGGACGTTGGCTTTGGCACAACCTTGTTACACAGGGGTTCGAGTTCATATAACAAAAATGGTTTTCTTGTCAACTTGTATTTCTTTCATACTCCTCTTAAACGTTTGAAGTCTTAACACAACATCAAAGGCTACATACATATCTGCTTCATCTTATATCTTTCATACTAATCTTTATAACAACAGATAATGTAGGCATGGCTTCAATAAGAGCATTCCCAGTAGGCCATTTATATTGTTATGAGTGGGTTCGCTATATTATATAAAGTAGTTGTAAGTGGTTGTGTGTGGAGGAGATAGAGAATCTTTTGTTGACGGGTAAATTTGGAGAAATATTATTCACCCTTTATTACTTTTTAACCTTTTTTGAAATTGGTTATGAGTGAATAAAAGATAAAAGATAATGATAAAGTTGAAAAAAATATTATTTAATTGTATATAAGAGAAAAATATAGTGTTTTTTAGTGTAATTATAGATATACAGATAAATGTGTTGCGGGGAATGCTCTAGCAGAAGCAAACATCATCTTACACTATCAAGCTCCGCCTTCGACTTTTTAAAATCATCTTTCTTTTCATCATCTTTAACAAAGAAATACCCAAATGGCTTTTTGGAGTCGATTTTCATTGAGGTAATATTATAAATCAAGTCGGAAGAAGATGAATCTAGCTGTGTGAACGGAAGGAACGGCGATCAATCCTTTATGTTTAGTAATTTGATTAAAATTAAATAAGAAACTTAGTATATTAATAGTTGTCGAAATATTTGCTCTAACTATGTAACTTGAAAAGTGTGAATATCTACAAAATATATGAATAAAAAAGCCTAAAATCATGATACGCAAATGTGTGTAAAAAACACAAGTAAAAAATTTGTATCGTAAATGTATAAACAAATGACATAAAATGCGAGTCATCTTCCTTTATTTCGTTTTGTAGACCGAAATCAGTTATTAGGTCAATGATATCCGTAGTACAATAGCGTATACTAAAAAAACGAAATAAAGGAAGACGATGCGCATTCACGTGCCATCCGTTTATGCATCTATGACACACATTTTTGACCTGTTCTTTTGACATGCATCTTTTCACATGCATTTGCGTATCATTATTTTAGGAATTTTGTTTTAATGCTTTTTAATATCTAAACGCATGCCCAAACAAGATTGTGGAGGAGATTCAGATTATAAGTTTCCCTCGAATGTTTTCGAGTTCAAAGGAAGTTGGAATTAATTAGGCTCAATGAGGAAAATTTGATGTACTAAGAGTCTAAGAGCATTCCCAGCAGGTTCCTCAACCCTACTCTATAATTATACTAAAGTAATTATATTTTTCTTTCCATCCTATCATCTGCACTCATAGCCATTTATAACCACACCTATAATTTGCAAAACTCTCTCACATAATTTTAGAAGAGCTGTTGGTAATGCTTAAATCATGTAAGTGGATATTTATTTGTATTTGATCTTTTAATGATATGTCTTCTTTAAAAAAATATATAAGACAATTTTATACATACCACTTCAAAATTTCCAAAAATCAAATTCTTAACGCTCAATAACTTATGTTAGTAAGTACGGACTACCACTGGAATAGTTTACAAAAATATTTCTTTAACACAAACTCAAGGGTTTTTTTAAGCAATAAGCATGACTGTATGTAATTATGTAAACATGTATATATAAAACTGGTATAAGATCAATGATTCGATGTTACCTATATAATGACGGTTGCAAGTTTGCCGGAAAATACAACGGAAGAAATATAACCAAGGAGAAAGTAAGAGTGAGTTGTGAGGTTGGTGCAACATATAAACGGGTAATGATTTGATCATTGTTAGGTAATATTTATTATGCTTGTTCCAGTAGAGAGAACAGTGATGGTCCATAGTTCCGGCATAAAATCCGGGATCCTCCTTTGTCAAGTCGTTTTCTTTGTAAGATGAAATTAAACCTTCAGGAATCATACCCACCCAAGCCAGCTTTCTATCTTTGTTTCTTATTTCTTGTGGTTAAGTAGCTTTCAATGTTTGATCCTTGGAATTAAAGACCAATTTTCCTGGTTGGTGGACAATTTATTTTCTGAGTTGGTGAGTGGTACAGCTAAAGGCAATTGTTACACAAAAAAACAAAAGATTGGTTTTTTAAATTAATTTTTTTTTGTTGAATAACTTATTGGGGATTCTTTTTTCCTTTCGGACGGGATGAGCAGGGGTTTTATCGGGAACACGAGATGATCCCCAAGGTCCAGCGTGGACTCATTGACAACACGTCTGCTACTAAGGGGTGATGGGTCGTACATTACGACGTCGCATACGACTTGACTGTTAATTTGCTGTTCAAAAAAAAAAAAAGAAAAAAAAACGAATTGGTTTAGTGATGGAGATTATTCACAATGTTTTTTTTTTTATGATAAACAAAATATATTCTTTTGGTACCTGACATAAAACGTGAGTTTGTGATAGTTCAGTATATAGAAAATTTGAAATTATGCAGAGTTGGATTATGCTGCGTACCTTTGATTGTTTGTTATAGCTAGTTCCAAAGTAAAGACGGTGATCCGCGTTAAAGGGTCTCTCCATAATCAATCAGTAAAATGTACTCATAATGCGTAAAAAAAACCCCAGTAAGATTAACGTTAGATCATAAGTAACCTATATTTGAATCCAATAATACCATACATTCAATTAATTAACTAACTTGTGGCCTAGTGGGAGGAGACTTGTGATCTCCAGTTCAAATCTCACTTGTATCATATTTGGGTAGATATTGGCAATGAATGATTTGAGCTAGATTTTGTGCAAAGGTTGTCAATTTGAACCCTAAGCCCACCTGGGTTTTCGTCCCACCGTGTGTTACGCTAGAGAGTTATGCTCTTGTGGTGGCACAAGTACTACTGGCAAGTGGCAGTCGGTAATATGGTTTCCAGGGGAAACGCCTAAGCTAAACTCTGAAGACAGCATGGGCACGGTTAAGACAACATAGTCTGGCCAGAGTTGGGTATCGAGACTCTCCAAATTTGAGGTGTTATTTTATATGAAATCAAAGTTATTAATTTCAATTCTTAAAACAAGCCTCATTTTTTATGAAGTGCAAATTTCTTGTACTACATATGACTCGAACCTGTTTGCGGTGCGCACATATAATGTATATATGTGTGAATCCTTGGGCGGGCAAAAGTAAAATTGCACTAATTTTGACGTTATTTTACTAATCACGTGAAAATAACGTTAAAAGTGGCGGAAGGTTAATCAGGCATCATGTGGTGGCGTTGATAGCCGAAAGACAAGGGCACATGCACCAATCAGCCGGTGTCCCGATGATTGAGTGTTATATGTCTTATGTCCAAGGCTTGATTCAAAACTACTATCGAGCCGGAGGTCTCACCGGAAGCAGCCTCTCTATCCCTATGGGATAGAGGTAAGGCTGTCTACATCTTACCCTCCTCAGACCCTACCATAGCATTGCTATTGGTGGGATATACTGAGTACGATGATGATGATGATGATGACATATGACTCGAACCTAGGACCTTTAAGTGTTTTAGAGACTCTGTCTCTGCCATTTAGTCACCAACCCCGGGACTAGTAACAAACCATACGATGTTTCTTGTATATGAGTTGAACACAACCTTTTACTTTTGTGGTTGACGGTTATACTAATACCATCGATGAATTACCAATTAGAGTGGTGGACACCCCCCAATAGAATAGCCCATCCGTGATTAAGCTGATGATAAACTAATTCACACTCGTAAGTGGTTGTCGACGATGGCCATTTGCCACTAAGAATTAGTTGCCACTTATGATCATTTTGTCACCTATCTCAATTACCACTTGTGATTAGTTCCAAATGGTCATTTTCCATGCAACTTTTGTAGAATCATACAAATCCAAAACATTTTTCCAATTATATATAATAATTTTCTTTTTTCAAACTCAAAATATCTTGATCATTTTAATTGCTAAACTCAAAAAAAAAAAATACAATAAAGTGGTAGGTGAGCAGACAATAAGCTGTCGCAACCTCCTTTTGAATATCAAATCCAATCCTACTAAAAACGAAGTTTTGGGTTTTAGGAGCCGAAAAGTTACTACTAATAACCCGTTGAACCCTGGTCAAAAAGCCACAGCCTCCGAAGCCAGGAAACTGAAGGGTTTGGGTGGTCCATGAAACCGAAGATTCGAAAAAGAAAACAAACCAAACAAAAAACCAATGGCCGGTTAGGGTGGTGCACAAAACCAAAGATTCGAGGGGTTAGGGTGGTGCACGAATCCGAAGATTTGAATAAAAAAACAAACCGAATAAAAAACCGATGGTTTGGGTTTGCTTTTTTGAAAAACCGAAGTAACACGACACGAAAAAACTGTAAAAAACATGTGTTCATCCCGTGTTTAATTAGGAGTTTAGATATATATCATTATGTTTGTATATGTTTATTGTTTGTTCAAGATTTGTTTGTATGTGCTTTTTTTTAATTTTACTATTAAGTGTCTGTATGTGTTTCTTCTTACTGCAAGTCTAACGTCAATCTTAAATGTTTATTTGACGCATTATGGACATATTTTACTCATTGATTAAGTGGTGGATCTATATATCTATATATTAATTTTACGGGTAATGTTTACATTTTCTTTTATTATATTTCACACAATGTAAATCAGGGCTGTCTCGTGAAAATTTTTTAGACCGAAGGCGAAAAAAATTGGCCCTTAAATTAGTTGAGCAATTGGGCTTAAACATTAAAAATACATATTTTTTTAAATATAGATATAATTAAAAAATAAAGATTCAGGCCCATCGGGGTGTCGTGTCGGGTCGGGATCGATCGACCACCCCGCCCTGCCTCATAGCCGTCCTTGGTGTAAACATAACTAAAATAGAAACAGGATAATAAATAAATTTAAACACATAGGGTGCACATTTCTCCTATTTGGTTTTTGAAAGCTTGAAATCGAGACATTACATCATCATCTTTTACTTTGTCAAACGTTTCTCTTTCGACCGCACAAATTAAAGCATTGTTCACCCATTCGGTTGTATAAATCCGTCTTGATAAGCTTCATTTTAGAAAAAACATCTTTCAACGGTTACGGTTGCAACCGGTAAAACCAACGCTATTTACAATATTCGATAAACCAAAGGATAAGTGGTGTGTTTTCCCGCTTCCACCATTACATGAGCAAGATCACACATTACACCCACTTTTGCAAATTTATCATCTTCTTTTAAAGTGTGATCAAAGGTCGTAAGATAATCACCTGAAATACACCATCTTTCTTCATTACTAAAATCATTCGGAAGCATCTCATAAAATGACACTAACTTAGATATATCAAACTTAGAAAATGAATTGAAAGGATTTAAACCGGACATGCTTTCTAATAAATTAGTTGAAACCTCATTGAATCTATTTTCATGTTCTTGAATTTCCATATCCAAAACCATGTTAAAAACTTCAACCTCAAAATGGTGTCGAGTGGTGGCGTCTGATGCAACGCTGCTTGATGTCTGGCTAGTTTGCAATTTCCAAACAACGAGTATTATTTTTGAAAATGGTTAATCGGTTTTGATTGGTTTGGACTTTAAACTATGGTTGGGTTTTCTTTGGTTGAACTTCTAAATTGGTTGAGCTTTAAACAAATAGGGGTAACGTCATATTTTCTCAGGGGTGAAGAAATACGAAAACCTACTCAAAAAAATAATTTGTTACACTATCGACGAAAAGCTGAGTGATAGCCTGATAAAGAGCTAGGTCCGCCCCTGCACTAATTATGGCGAGTCCCTTTACCACGGATGATCATCGACTTAATGCCCTGCTGGCGGTGCACACATATAATGTATATATGTGTCAACTCTCGGGTGGGCAAAAGTAAAATTGCACTAATTTTGACGTTATTTTACTAATCTCGTGAAAATAACGTTAAAAGTGGGGGAAGGTTAATCAGGCATCATGTGGTGGCGTTGATAGCCGAAAGACAAGGGCACATGCATCAATCAGCCGGTGTCCCGATGATTGAGTGCTATGTGCCTTATGTCCAAGGCTTGATGCAAAACTACTATCGAGCCGGGGGTCTCATCGGAAGCAGCCTCTCTATCCCTATGGGGTAGAGGTAAGGTTGTCTACATCTTACCCTCCTCAGACCCTACCATAGCATTGCTATTGGTGGGATATACTGAGTACGATGATAATATGATGATGATCATCGACTTGAATTTGGAACTGTCTAACAAACAAACAAATGTACCGGTATAATCCAACTCATTGCATATTTCCATTGAACTATGACATACTTAACTCACGTTTTATTTCAAGTACCAAAAGAATATATTTTGTTTTTTCATGAAAAAACCATACGAAGAATAACCAAATTTGCTTTATTTGAAAAAAGTCTCCAATAAGTTATTCAAAAATAAAAAAGAAAACAAGAAGTAAATTGTGCTCACCAACCCGGAAAATTGAATGGACTTTATCTAACTTACTATAGTAGGATTGCATATGTGTTCGTGTATTGATAATTGTGAATAAGGCATTGAATTGAGATGTAATTGTGTATGAGATGTTGCATGAGATAAATTAAAGAAACATGTTAGGTTTGGCTAGAAGTTAATTATTTGAAAGTTGTGAGGTGTTGCTATAGTTTATATAAAATACAAGGAGTATGGTATGATCTTGGACCTTAACCAAGACCTTGAGAGAAAAAGTGTTTATTGAGCTTAAAAGAATATATATGAAAAATATTGAGTATGTTGCTTGAGGGCAAGCAACATTTAAGTGTGGGAATGTGACGGATGGATTGTAGGGCCACTCTTAAGTGTAGTAATTCTAATATAAACGTATGCTTTAATATGTAATTTCAAAAATTTAGGTTACTACATTATTGTGATATTGCAGGTACAAGTGAGGAAAAGAGGATGGTCGAGTGTGTTAAGATGTGAAGGAGCAAAGGAGTCGAGACGGGAAGACAACAACCAACAAGTGAGTGAAGAAAAATGAAGTTTGGGGCTGTGGCTATCGTAGCTTACGGTAGCCACCGTAAGCTACGGTAGAAGGAACCCTGCGTAGAATGGCTACCGTAAACAGTGAGTTCCCAGTGTAATACTTTTATGGCTACCGTAAGCTACGGTAGGTCTCAGCGTACTGATGGGGTTTAGATTATGAAAAATGGGGTTTTAAGAGATTTTTCGGTTATTCTTTCATTGATGAAGGGGTGACTTTTGATGCCTTAAAACATTTTTTGGAGTAATTCTATATTATACGATAACTCTAAAACCCTAAAGTAATAAATACAATAAAGTATCACGATAAATTACTGTGTCGGATTTTCAAACATCGAACATTGATTGTTTGACATTATAAATAAAGTCTTAAGTAATTAAATTAAATACTTATAGCAATTAACATAACTAAATGAATATCTTATCAAAATACATATTAGTAGTATACATTTAGTCTCATTCATGATTCTTCGTTATTATTATTATTATTATTATCTTTTATTTTAGGTGATTACAAGCAAATAAGTTAACTACATAAATAAATATAGCAACAAGAATTATAATGGAAATGAGAAATCTTATGAAATCAATTAGCCAGCTACATGACTCCACCGACATCCGATCAGACTTGCACCCCCATCTTTCGTTTCAAGCTTCTAAAATTACGGGATTTTGACTATCATTTGAATGTATTAGACTACCCATAAAACCCTTACCGCCGCAACCATCACCTACTTTACGGCGCCACCGTTTACTGCGACTCGCCGGAGAAACCACCGCTACACGAGTCCTCGCCGACATTGCTGGTAGCCAGACAACCATCACCTGCTTGTATACGTGAGGTCTTCGCCGCCACCGCACCGGTTGTTGCCGAAAATCAAAACCGCTGACGTCGTTGTAGCTAAGATTGAAGGTAACACTCGAATACGATATCGAACTAATGTTATATGCTTGTTTTTATTGATTTGAAAGAAAGGGATGGGTTAACTTGACCGGACTGACCCAAAGACACCATAAGTTCAGAGTCTCTATTGCATTATAATTTTGCTGGAGTGAGATGGTTAGGTGTGTGTGCTCACATTCCTATCTCATTTAATAATTGGTGCATTAGTCTGCAGCTAATTTACATACTGCACTGTTACTGTTACTGGCTCAAATGGGTATTTCCATAGATATATTATTATTGTACTGATACATAACTGATCGTTCAGCGTATAGTTACTGTTGCTGGCTCGCGTACTTTATTGGTTTCTCATTCGATCGTTCATTTTATCGTATTGTTCTTCATCGTCTATTTTTATCGCTATTGTTTCCTCTGTTACTGGATAATTTTTGGCTCAGCCATGTTTCTTTATTTTGTGTTTTCTTGTATTTGTTACAGGTACTCAAGGGAATCAAGAGAATGTGTGATAAGAGAGTAAAAGTAAAAGGATAGAAGTAGGAAATCGAGGAACTTAATAAAATTTCTTTTGAGTTAAACAACTTTATTTTATTGTCATTTTGTCGAGCACTTTAATTTGAATGTTTTTGGACCGTTGTGCGGTGGTAAAATTAGGGTTAAGATTTTAATGAAAATGTTTTTAATATCTATAATTACTGTATCGAGTGACACGTTAGCCCTAACCGAGCCGGGGTGTTACAAATTCTAATTGAAGATTAAAGCTAGAATCTTTGACTGGTTTAGATTAATCATGGGACTGAAGATGAAAATCATGTGTGGCTAAACCATTTGGTGTTTCTCTTAGGATGTAAGGTTACTTACAAGACATTATTGTTAATTGTTCTTGAATTTGGATTGATTGTCTAATTGTTGATGTTAGTATGATCATGATGTTATGTGATTGTCATTAAAGTACACATTTAATAAAATATCAATTTAACTTAGTTATAAAGTTATCAACTTCTCCTTTTCGAAATCATCTTGTCAGCTCCCGCCGCAACTTCAAATCGCCGGAAATCTTTCCAGCAATATTTTTTCTTCTTTGTTCTACCTTTTCTCCTTTTCTCAATATTTCACAGGGGGCTGGGTCAAAATTCCACAAGGTCGGCTAAGATTTTTACGTATATATAACACTAAATCTTTTTTTATCACAGGGTACTGCCGACCCCTACGCTCAAACCGTTGGTCCGCCCCTGGTTAGGGTTCATCAAGAGTCGAATCGAGTTAAGGTTTGAGAGTTGTAATCGGTTTTTTGAGTTATATTTTCTGATTAATATAAACAAGAGTTAGTCGTTTAATTCGTGTTTGTTTAGCGATCGGGACTTGAAACTCAAAACCTATATCACTTTTTAACGTCTTTCTTTACCTTTTACAGATTCCCAATATACGTTCCAGATTGGCTTTATTGTAACGCACCAATAGTGCTACATTTGGTAATGCAGTCTCATCTTCAGTACTCGTCAAAAAACTACTTTTATTTGGTTCTTAGGATAACCTTTCAAGTGGTCGACCCCTAATGTTATTTCCAAAACCTACAATATTTGTGAACTCCTCTTCAACATCGACACTTGTACTATTGATGCGTCAAACAAAGATGAATCATGGAAACAAAACATGCGTGCATTCATTGCAGGCAATTACATTTTGCTAAATATATACAAGCATAAGGTTTTCCAACATTTTAGTTACATCAAGAAAAGTCAAATTTAGTAACAAAAGTTCCTTACATCACACTTCTAACCAAAACCAACAAACAAAACAAAAACCAGAAAGAAAAAAAAAAAAAAAAAAAAAAAACTAACGAAAAAACTCAAAACAAACTTGCCACTTTTCAATGTCTTTCTTTATCTTTTTTAAATACTCAATCCTACGTTCCAGATTAGCTTTGTTATAAGCCACCATAGGCGCTACACTTGGTAACTTATTCTCATTTTCAGTGCTCGTCATCAGGTGCTCTCTCACCACCTCTTCAATCCCAACGGTAATCATCTCATTGATTAAAGCTTGGAGATTTAACGCTCAATTATGACAAATCTGTTGACAACAAACTGCCAATATACAACGAATAGTTTTTTCAGTTCAAAAGCTATTTTTAAATGGTTTTCATGATAACATCTCAAGTGGTAGACCCTAATGTTATTTCCTAAACCTTCAATACTTGTGAATTCTTGTCCAACATGGAGCTCAAGTTTGATTGACTTCATTTCATTCATTTTTCTAGTCAATTATCGCTACACGTATAAACGTTTTTTCCAGGTCTAGCATCTCCTTTAGCTTTTTTTCAAAACTTTTTCGCACACCTTCAAGCAACACTCAACCAATCCTTTTCATAAACATATGGACTTGCCAATTCTACTTTTCATGTTGTAGGACTTTACCTACCACAACCCCTATGTAATTCATGATACTTGATACAAACTTGTCGATAGTACTGGACGCACACGAAAATTGTCTATTGAGAAGTGGTTTGATGATGCTAGAAGAAACAAAATTTAAAGGGGTGGGCCAATTTCTAGAACTCAAAAGTTCAATTTCAAACTGCAAAAATGGCATTCTGTTATCAAGTTTTAGATCATGAAGATCAGTTTTAAATCTTCTAAATTGCAATGCCATATTGGAAGCTGCATGCATATATTCATCCTTTTCGTGCTCCTCATATTCTTCTGATATAAACAGTTTGTGGATGGAGCGCTTTGCTGAGTTAACAACTGACAAGATCACTGGTATAGCATCACTTACCGAATCAAACGTCTTTTGACACTGTTTTATCTCAAGGTCAGACTCTTTTATATCAGACTCAATTCTTTTGAGAATTATAGATGAATGATTAAAAAGAATGGACAGCAAAGCGGTAACGCGATTTTTGGAAAGCCAATACAGTCCTTATCCACCTTAGATAGCAAAACCCACTCTTCTGTTTTCTCATCATCATCATTAAGAACCTCAACTTCAACCTTATTAGTATTATCAACAAAGAAATAACCAAAAGGTGATGGTGTTTCGATATTCTTGGAGGTCAATTGTGTAATCAAGTATTCATCAGATAAATTCACTTTTGTGAAAACTGTAATAGTGCGTGTACCAATATAGTCGAGTCCTTTAAGAACCTTCCTCGATAGGCAAGAATTGAAGTTTGATGAATATGACAACACATTTAGAAACAAGCAGCAAGATTCATAAGAAATTACTTCAAAAAAAAAGTCCAAATAGTTAAAAAATTAAAAGATATAATAAAGACTTTAATCTTGCCCTGGAGAAGCTCGATTTCCCGTTTTTCTTCATCCTTATTGTGGTGTGTATGGATTTCCGGCAAAAGAGTAACCATAAGATCCGATACTTGTGGTTGAATAATAGTTAAAGTGATCTCTATACTGGATCTTTTATCTTCTGGTATCGGTTCCACAAATTTTGAAATCTTTTTTGCCAAACAAGTTTAAGATACTTCTTTCTCATAATGACTATCTTCAAACCGAAATTCGAACCAAATCTTTCGATTAGGAAGATCAGAGTCAAGTTTAAAATTCAAAACTATAGGAAATGCTAAACCGGTAGGCAAATTAAGGCCGACCAACGTGCCAATAACACTGGTCCCGGCACATGCTTCACCTAGAACAACAATTTTAGGGAATGGTGGTTTTTTATCCAATACTTCCATATCTTGAAGTTTTGTAATTGTATCTAAAGGGATCCTCATTTTTTCTGACAATTCTTTGATGAGTGGGGGAATACTGGGTTGGAAATTCAGCATTTTTACGATTATAGATTTCTTGAACACGTTATAACTGATTAAACTTTGAATATGGATCTATATAGAGAACTAAAAAAATGATAAACAAATATGAGGACTAAACACAAGATAAAATACTCAATTATCGATCTATATAAACCCTTAACACATATATATTCAATCGGGTTAAAAAAAAAGTACCTGCCCTGAACAAGATCAAATTAGTTAGATATATTATGATTTATGAGAGAACTAGAGAAGGCCTCTTTCAATATCTGGCCTTTTGTACTCAGCAAGAATTTAAGAATTACACATGCGGTCCTCCTGTTCCGTATGCTTATGAATAATCTTCATACTTTATATTTTCTGCATATGAATATTTATATTTATATTTAGATAAAGCCCGTGCTACACATGGGATAATTCAAATTATAAAATTATATGTAAAACAAATAATTACATAGTGTATATGAAAAAAAATTGTATTACATCTATACTTGTATCTATACAATGTGTACATAAATTGATTTTATTTATATCACAAAATGGTTTTTTTAAATAAACTTAATAAAAAAATGTCCATGCAAAATTGTACCCGAGAATGCTTATTTCTATTGAAAAATTCATTCTCGGTGTCATATATGTATAATTGAAAGAATTTTGGTTATGAACCAATTTCGAAAATAAGACCTCTCATACGATAGTAGTTCTAACCACTCGGCCTAAATACAAAAGAGGCGTTACCTTTATTGATATATTTATCAATTTACTATCCATCAAAGGAAAGTAGGATATAAAATTATAACAATGTATGTTCTTCAAGAACTATGTTTTTCTGAGCTACGTCATAAAAAAGTTGTTGATAAGTTTCAGATGGCTCATTGACTTTGTCATAATGACAACATAAAAAATAACATGTTAACCCATTCAATTTTGTGAATACTTCCCATACAATGTGTTGATCACCATTTAAGGAAAAATTAATGTTGACATATATAAACATTTGAAATTTGATAAAAGTTAGAAGCATTGATAGGCATGGGGGTGGCATGTCGAAAGTGTCGCAATCTTTTCTTAAGTTTTAATAGTTGAGGGAAAAATATTCAATTTGCCAAATCCCGAACCTTTTGATTATTTCAAAAAATGCCCTTAAAAATAAACTTGAAACCCGAATCATGTTTAAAATTCTAACTTTCATACCTTTGACATTTTAAAGTAAACACTTTGAACCCATAACAAATTTGACGATAAATCTATTTTGCATTCTCAAACTTTTAAAAACCCTCAAAATTTTCATTTTTGACCCCTAACAAATTTTGACCTAAATGAAGTTAACTTGTACCAAACAATCTATTTACCAACTTTTGACCCATAAAATCAAATTTAACTTCCACAAAAAACCCGATACAATTTTCATTTGAGAAACATGATTTGTTGTTGATTTTTGGAATTCACTAAGTATTTTGAAATATATAGTAAAATAATATGTTAATATTTATATTTATAAAAATATATAGATATTATATAAATATAGTGTAAAAAGAAAGTAAATAATTATTGATTTATTACATATATTAGGGTATATTAGTTTTGGAGGAAAAAAATTATGAGAATTAACCAAAATATAACAAGTGTCTCCATTTATTTTATTTTATTAGAATAATAGGTAGATAAGATTCTAGTTCAAGCCTTCTTTGTAGGTTGTGAGTTTTCCGTTTAATTAGGTACATAAACAGAATGTGATTAAATGTGTTACAGCATATGGATATTTATATTTAGATAAGTTAAATTAAAAACCTAAATCATTAAAGTCAAGATTGGTTAACTAGAATAAACGAACGATGTAATAATATTAAAGAAATCTATAAATTATTTTTATGGCAATAAAGGAAATTCTAAGCATTATGCTGTGTTTCCGAGTTTATTTATGAAAAAAAAAAGTAAATGAAAAAAAAGTTTTTTTTTCTTATCTTTTCTTTTGGCATCTCCTCATTCTTTTTAATTTTCTTTCCTTCCAAATCTTTCAAATTTAGAAAGATACAAATTTTCTTATTTTACTCATTAATTTCTCTCCCCTCCCCTCCTTTTCTTTCTTTTAATGAAACTCGGAAACACCCCTTTTATCTTTTCCTTCATTTTAGCAGGATTGGCTTTGCTGTTCAAAAGGGGGTTGTGGCGCAGCTTGTTGCCCGTTTGCCTGCCACTTTATTGTAATCGTTTTATAGTAAATTATATAAAACTTCGATTTCCCTTCTTAAATGAAACTTGGAAACACAACATATGTTTTCCACCCCTTATTCCTTTCCTTTCCTCCTTTAAATGAAACTCGGGAACACAGTACATATGCCAATTAGGGATTTCCACACTTTTAAACAGATCGAGAACACATCACCAAATTCCAAATTGAGCATAAAATATATCTCTCTATTAAGGGTGATCCCGTGTGCAGATTTAAGAGGTGAGAAGCTACACAGCATAAGCCGATTCTCCACTCTCCAGGTATCTTTGGATACACAAAATCCAAGTCACTAGCAAATATCGAGTAACAAAGGAAGCTTTGAATTTGAAAGCATACATTGTTCAGCAACCCCATTTTGAAAGTATACGGGACACTGAACTGACGATCAATCCCCTTTGAAAGAAAGAAATCATTTACCACTTCGTTGAAAAAACCGTTTCCATTGTCGCTTCTGATACACTTAACTCTTTTATTTGTTTGATTATTTACCAGAGTTATGAACTTGATCAGAAACTGGGCGGTTTAGTCCTTATGCCCTAAAAGGAAAGTCCGGCTGAAATGAGAAAAGTCATCAGTAACAACAAGACAATGGGCTTTTCGGCCTATTGCTAAAGATGAATTAGACCAAACAAACCCATATGTAATAGCTAAAGAATGGAATCAATAGAATTTACAGTTTTGGGCATAAGAGGGAGTTTGTGTTGCTTGCATTTGGAGCACAAAATACATCTTCAATGCAAGAAAAAGTTTTAACAGGCATACCCCTCACATGCTCACCTTTTATCAATTTGTTTAAATTATTAAAGTTGACATGACCGAGATGTCGATGCCAAAGTGATGAATTGTTCTCTGATGCCTTAGATATTAGGCATGAGGCAGTTCGACGTGAGTATGAACTTCTCATATCCAATATATAAGCATAATTATGCCTCAGGGTACGCCTCACTTTCCATTCTTCAGGGACTTTGAAACCTGGTTTCAAGATCAAACATTCATGCTCAGTGAATAAAGTGGGGAGTTTCATGTCGCAAATTTGGGAAATGCCGAGCAGATTGTGGTTGAGTTGTTCCACAAGGTTGGCATCATCAAAGGCTAGAGAACCGTTTGAAACCTTTCCTCTCTTTGTTAGGTTCCCACCCATGTCTCCAACAAAAGAAATGTGTCCACCATTAAATGGTTTAACGTCAAACAGCAAGGACTCGTCTCCTGTCATGTGTCGGGTGTAGCTACTGTCTAAGTACCAGATACTGTTGACATGCCTTCTTGACTGACCCTACACGCATTAACAGTTATTTAGACATGGGTTCCCAAGACTTAGCAAGTTCGGGAAGATTAACAACAAAATCACTAAATTTTATCTTGTTTGTTGGAAAAAATAAAATGTTGTGGTGAATCAGATGCAGAAGAATAGTCGTTAGGAAACCCTGCAGAATCATGTTTCCTGGTTTTAGAAGATCTTTTGGACCATCTCCTTTTTGGTGTTAAAATAAAATCCTTGGATCATTCGACCTTTGGATTCCTTTTCTCACTTGTTTTTGTTGGGTTCTTGGACTTTTCAGTCTTTTAGCCCATTTTAGCTCTTTCCTTTTTGGTGTTAAAATAAAATCCTTGGATCATTCGACCTTTGGATTCCTTTTCTCACTTGTTTTTGTTGGGTTCTTGGACTTTTCAGTCTTTTAGCCCATTTTAGCTCTTTATCAAAAGATGTTTTCTTATTTTCCGAGTGTTGTTGGATCTCACATCCATTTCACTGGCTTGACTTGCAGTTTGATCAGTCTTTGACCTCGAACTACTAGCACCATGAGATCGGGATTGATTAAACTGTTTTTTTTATTCCTTTTGCTGTCTATGCCAGTTCTTGCAATGTCTTGCAAGGTGAGATTGTTATCACATACAAAACAACATTTTCTCCTAGGAGTGCTATAGAACTCATCAGAACTGTAATATGGTTGACGTGGTGGGAAAGATGATCATTGGAAAAAAACATGACTATGATATCCATAAGATTTGTGACCTTTATCATCAAAAGCATTGGTGTAATATGAATCAATGAAGTTATGTTGATACTGACCGTGGAAATTTTTTTCACTGAAGTTGTATGATTGAGGATGTCATACTTGATTAAATGTGTGAAAAATATTGTTTACTTGGTGGAACATATTTACACGAAGTACTAGTCTTTTCATTTTCAAAAGCCTTGTTTTTTACTTGAATTATCCTCAGACTTACATCTGTCGATGAACAACTTGATATGTTCACAACCGGTTTTTTCAAATTGTTACAATTTTCAACAAATGTTTCATCATAAACAGTCTCACATTCACTATCTGAAATAACGTCAACATTTTCATTCAAAATTGCATGAGAAGTGCCAACATCAACACTCTCACGAGTTAAAATATCATCCGAGGATGAAGACAATGTGTTTTGCTTAGGAATAAAATTGTTATTATTACAGACAGAGTTGGTAAATGATTTTAAATTCACGTTAGGAACAAAAGGTGAATTCGATACTCTTTTCTGGTCACAACTCATGTCCTTTTCCACTGACCCCCATTTATCTACACCACCTGCTAAACAAGATGAATCACTATTAGAATCAATAGGCATAGGTATTGGATTAACTGTTTTTGAAATAGGATGAACATATATCTTTGGTTTTGGTGCATGACCAATTTCAAAGACCATTTCATCCTCATGAGGGGATATTGGAACTAAAATGAGGTAGGGAAGTGTAGTTGTCATTAAATAGTGGTGAATTGAAACATATTCGTATCCCAAACCTGTCTTTTGTTTCACACCCATCCGTTCTCCAATGATGCAATTCGACTTATCAGACGACATCTCAAACTTGTCCACAGTTATTTTTCTTTGAGATAAATCAAGTTCTACTTTCTCAATTCAGCATTTAATTCGACTATTCGTTTTTCATGGAACTCAACTGTCTTATTGGACTAAAACAATTTGACATGCAGTTTTGCTGTAAATATAAGTAAACTAAAATGTCATTTGTTTACTTCAAAAAGTTAAACTTACCATAGGATCGATGCTACGATCAATCTTGCGTCCCATTGAATATGGAAGTTTAAAAAGTGTGCATAGAGTTCAATATTCAGTTACAAACTGATTAAATCAAAAATTGAACTGTACCGAACTATTTAAAACCAAACCGAATTAGTTATATGGTTCTAAGAAGTACAATTCCGCTTAAGCGAGAAAACCAAACTAATATAAGTCCATTATAAAATCAAGGAAACTTATCGAATAACCAAATGAACCCAAAACCCGAACCAAGAAACACCCTCTTATCAAAATTCATGTTTCGGTTGTTTGGTTAGTCTGATGTTTAAAATGTCTAACTTCAGATATCTGTACCCAGTCGAAGTAAGGAACCATGGCATATATGTTTGGAATAGATTCCATTTTGAGAGAGTTGAATAAGCACTATCTCGTTGAAAAGTTCTATACATCTGCCCTTTCTCAACGCATTTCTTTAGACAAAGACTCCGTTTTTTCCTCTTTTTGGATGGTAAAGATTTCTCATAACATGGAGTGTGAATCAAACCCATGTTTGAATTGAAATTGAGATACTGATACAAGTTCTTCCCTTCTGAATCAGATAGATTCATATCTGAAAGAGGTTGACAATAAGTTCTTTCAAAATTGACTATTTGTCCCTCTGTTAGAGGTGTTCCAGAAATGTCTGCAAAATTGAAACCCAAAATGATGAACACCTATAACATAGACATTAATATGTGTCATCCTTGAAAGATAGTTATGGTACTTGTTTCTCCATATGTTAGCTAGCAGTAAAATAGGAATAAAACTTATGAAAAAACATCAAAGCGCATCTATTGAATGGAACAGTATCAAAAGCATTTAAAACCAAACCGAATTAGTTATTTGGTTTTTGAAGTAAAATCCACCTCAACCGAGAAAACCAAATTCATATATTTAGCCTATTATAAAACCAAGGAAACCTTATCAAATACCCAATGAACCCAAAGCCCAAACCAAGGAACACCATTTTTGTTAAAGTTCGGTTTCCCGTTCGGTTAGTTTTCAGTTTCCACTGAAAAATGTCTAAAGTGCAAAAATGAAACCTGATAGTGATACGATGAACACAATAGACATTTAAACTGTGTCATCAAAACTCTTGTGTCTCCGTCTGTTAGGGTTAAAATAGAAGAGAACTAGCAAGAAACCATGAAGGCGCATTTAGTGTAGTGGTATCATATCACCCTCCCACGGTATTGACCGGGGTTCGATTCCCCGGATGCGCAATTTTTGATATTTTTTTATAGCTTTAACATAAATGTTATTTAAACAAGCTCATGGGCTGGCTGCAGGTATGGGCTGTTCTCTGGACTATATAACTTGTGCTGTGGTTTGTGATGAATATTATCATGTTAAAGCTTAAAACAATGTACAAACGTCTAGTCATTCACTTATGGATTGATTATAACCAACCATACAATAAAACTAATCTATTGTTTCTAACCAAAAAAAGCTTCGGTTAGAAAAACTTCAATTGAGAATTGAAGGCAAACAAGATTTGGAGTTTTGAAAATATAATAGATGAGTGAAACTCTAAAAAGTAAATAATAAAGAAAATAAAACTAAGTAACCTGTAAACGATCCTCCACTTGTGGCTTTGTGGTAGGAATGTTTGGGTTCTTCAATGGAGACCCAAGTTCAATCCCACTTGTGTCACTTTGGGTGGATATTGACGATGAATGATTTGAGCTAGGCCTTGCAAGGTTGTCAGTTCGAATCCCGAGCCCCGGGTTTAGTTCCACAATGTGTTATGCCAGAGTGGTGACACAGCGACCGTCAAGTGGCAGCCGGCAGTATGGTTTCCGATGGAACGCCCAAAGCCAAACTTTGAAACCACTCGATTAAGACAACATAGACTGGCTAGAATGAAGCAATGAGGCTCTCAAATTGGAGAGTGTATTGGCCTAACACACAAAAATGTCGTCATTAAAAATAAAAATAAAAACATAACAATGCAGGTTTAATTAACGGAGATAGTGGATAGTCTAGGAAAATATGCATAAAAATAAACGTGAGAATTAGAACATGGCTTGCGATCTTGTACCGGGTCTTTACGAGTCAGGGCACACATAAGGGAATACATAACTAAAACATGGCACGTTTTTGCATAAGTTCAAAGTAACAATTAAAGTTTGAATGTGGGTATATAAAACATTATTTATTAACCCTATGTAGGAAATTACTTACTTTTATATAATCATACTTACATGCTGGTTTCATGTGTACAACAATCATTTTTGTTAAATTATTGATACCGAAAAGTATGCTATAGTACTCTCAAATTGATATATTGTTTCATAACTAATTTTTAAAAGATGGTGGAATAAAAAGCTAAAGTTCATATTGAATTCGTTTAGTAAATGTATATTAACATATGACTACATTCACGTGTTAGATTTCATATGAATACGTTATGTATCATATCAGTATGTTAGTGTTTATATGAATACACTGAAATTTATATGTTACATAATAATATAAATATGGGTTAGATCTCATAAAATCGTATAGACATGTCATTTGTGAATCGGGTATCATATACAACTATATATTCACATGCAAATGTACCGTGCATGTCCTGTTTCATTTTCCCATGTGAATCTATGAGTATTTACTTTAACATTTGTGATACGTTAATAATGCGAATGCACTTAAATATATTAAATATGAAAGGAGTGTATTCTCTTTGTCATTCAATTAACATCATCCTCATTTATTATTGTTATGATCAACGATACTTGTGTGTGGCGGTTGGTATTGGCTTAATTCGTTAATCAACGACTCAGATTGGATTTGAACCAATTTCACCTAAACCGGTTTCGAGGTATACTCGTAATGGTTAATCTTATAATGTTAGTGAAATAGTTATTATTGTGTAATTTATAATAGTATCTTTGATGAAAAATACGTAATCAGATCAGATTTGGACCAGTTTCACCCAAACCGATTTTGTTGTGTACCCACATTGGTTAATCTTATAATATTAGTTTAGCAAAATACATGTTAATAAATACATGTTATAGAGATAACTTTGAGGCGTTTAAGGGCTCCGTACGGCTGGGTTGGGCCAGCTAGCGGTAGTCTTTTGCAATTGGGTCACCCCGTACGGAGTACCTAAATATTCTATGTTTGTTGGCCGTTAAAAAAAAGTGATCATGTATAACCGAAATAAAATCACAGTAACACCTCAAAATCCAAGTATGTCACTTTCGTTGGTTTTACACATCACTTACACAACGAGGACTTTTAAAACCGTTTCACAACTTATTAAACCTTTTCGAATTTAAAATTTGGCAAATAACGTTACATTTAACAAAATTCGTTAATAGTTTACTGTTCCAGGATGTCCCTTCTTGCTCCTGCCAGATAGCCCAAGAATGCTATGTCACTGGTCACTTCACTTGATACACATTCACAAACGGGCCGGCTTGTACTAGTAAATTCATAATAATAACTTTTAAAACACTTAACGATAATAGTTTAATATTTATAACTCTTCAAAATCATTTATTTTAAAGATAACTCTTTCTCTTTCCCAATGCTCATCTATACACATTTTCGCTAGCAAATAAACGCCAAATACACCTCTTTAAATCTCTACTATATAGGTCACATATTTGTGTCATGATGCCCGAAGGCCTTTACTGAAAATTAAGCCACTTTTCCTTTGGTCACACAATTGTGTCTTGTTTTACTGTTGGAACACTTTGATGTGTTTGATGGCACACCGTACCGGTCACTCTATTCTTTCTGAAACTATTTGGTGGTTCTCTAAATATATCAACCGGATGAACTTAAATGAGGTCAAGAACTTCATATGTAATTTTTGGAGTGAAAATTGAACTAGAGAAAAAGAGTATGAACTTAAATGAGGTCAAGAACTTCATATGTAATTTTTGGAGTGAAAATTGAACTAGAGAAAAAGAGTATGAACTTAAATGAGGTCAAGAACTTCATATGTAATTTTTGGAGTGAAAATTGAACTAGAGAAAAAGAGTGTACGACATAATGAACAGTATAACTCATATGCGGATTAGGGTTTTCGATAATTACCATTTTAAATTTTAATTTTATGTTACCATTTTACATGTAAAAGATATGGTTCCCCGGTTTCCCATTTTTGTACCAGTGGAAGAGTCGACGCTTTGAATTAATATTTGATAAATTAGTATAACGCTTGAGGTCTAGATAGTAGAGATTATTAGTAAAAAGGTGTGTCCCCTCTAGAGGTGTATAAACTGGTTTTAAACTATAAAACCGGTTCGGGTTGAAACCGTTTCGGTTTGATCAACAACTCAAAACCAAATTTATGATTGGTTTAGGTTCGGGTTGAAACTGTTTTTTTGACTGCTTTATGATCAGTTTCAGTTCGGGTTACAATCGGTTTTTGCCGGTTTTTGACAAGTTTTAGCCAGCTTCGGTTCGATTAACTCGTTTGAAACCGGTGTCGGCAGAAGAGAATTACAAATCGGTTCCAAACGTACAGTTTCAATCGATTCCAAACCAGCTTCTACATAAACGGCTTCAAACTGGTTCGGTTTCAGTTCTGTTAACCGGTTTTTCCCCACCTCTAGTCCCCTCCATTGCTTCGGTTAGATTAGTACAGTTTAAAGAAACAGACATTCTGCCATTTACTCTCCCCTTTTTAAATACAAAGGGATTAAGCAAATAAGATTATGAATATTATTTTCTGTTTTTATATAGAGTGTTATGCACGTGTAAGGGTTTGGATCATTACTCAGTTGTCAAATTTGGCATAACTGAACAATTTAGCCACTGGCAACACTAAAGGAAGATAGAGGTTTAGCAGCTAGATATCAGTCTCTTGGTTTTAAAGTCGATGTCGCAGACAAGTACAAGCATGCCGATCGATGACTAGTCGTATTCTATGACAGTAGTACGTGGTTTGTTGGAGCGGTTGCTAAAGGAAGAAACCGGTGCATTCAAGGAGAGAAAGTGATCAGAAACAACTGTACAGTATTCTATATTTTAGTATATATTTTTATTAACTTTAATTTTGTAAAATTATGTTCTTTATTAATCATTTAGTTAGAATAATTAATAACTACATGTTTAATTTGTTTGGTTTTGTGTTGTTATCTAATAATCATTTATCTATATACAGTTACTTATTCTAAATCTACATTTTAAAATGCAAATTATAATTATTATAATATATATCATCATCATCATCATCGTACTCAGTATATCCCACCAATAGCAAAGCTATGGTAGGGTCTGAGGAGGGTAAGATGTAGACAGCCTTACCTCTACCCTATAAGGAGGGTAAGATATATTATAATTATTATAATATATTTTTCTTTAATTAAAATGGATTTTATGCTTCCATCCATATAAACACAATGTCACCATGTGTACATTACAGTTATTACTATTACGATGTGTTTTTCCCTGGTACGTTCCACGGTACATGCTATGTTCTATTTAACATATTTACCAGTAAAAAAGTTTCATGAAAACTGAATTAAGTTTATGATAATAGACCTAGAAAATAAGTTCCTTTATATACATGGGGATGATTTGATAGAAAATTAAATGAAAAGAAGTCAAAATGAAATCATATGCACTAAATAGAGATAGCTTTTGAGATGAAAAAAAAAGTTAATAGTTGTATATTTGAAGTTTGTTGCAAAATATTTTGAAGTATAAATGTATAATAACCGACCAATTTTAACACTGAACTTTTTTAAACAATGAGTTCAAGCTCTTCATCACTAATACGTATATAGATAACCCTTTTTATTTTATTTTATAGCGTGTAACATTTTCTGCAACTTACTCTAAAAAAATTTTTACACGTCTTCGGCCAGTAATTCACCAATTTCTTCAAACATTGATACGAGCTTCTTATTACGCATGGTTTGGAGGTACTCTTACCGCTAGAGATGCACAAACCGGTTTTTTAACCTAAACCGGTTTCGGGTTAAACCGAACCAGTTATTAGTCAAACCCAGTTTTGGTCCAAACCGGTTCTAACCCTAACCGGGTTGAGACATTGAAAACTATAAACTGATGTAACCGGTTTGGGTCGGTTCCAAACCGGTTTTGCTTGAATTGGTTATAAACCGGTTTGCAGGTTTGACATAAAACATAAAAAAGTGCAGACTAATTTGTTTGAGTGTGTTATAAATGCCTACAGCCGTGTAATGGTTTCCTTATTTGTATTAAACACTTGTATTAAATGTCCACCGATTAAGGCAACAAATTAATTTCAACGGATATATTAGTTAAGTCTATATCGGTTTGGAATTGCAAAATATATTTCCATGGAATGTGCACCAAAAACTTTCTGTATATTGAAGACTAGGTTAGGTACCCGTGTAAAACACGGGGTAAAATAAATAAATTTATTTAAATAATAACATAATGTGAAATATAAAACATGTTCAACATATAAAAAACATAATATATGGTTGAATAAATTACACAATACAAAATATGGAAATAAAAAGTTGAAATTTCGTAAATCTCTAAATATTTTTTTTGTATACAATATTTGTAATTTAATTTGTAACTTTATTCTTCATATTAAAATTAGTAGTTTCACTTTATTTTTGGTTTCAACTCTAGATAATGAAATATATAGCTAACCATGCGTTAAAATAGGTTTCTAAAAAACAAACAAACAATCTAAAGAGATTGATCTTAGCTTTTATTAATCTTCATTACAAAACAATTATAAAGTAAAAATTTATTTCTTTGAAATTTAAAATTAATTATTTTATCTAAATCAAAGTTAAAATCCGCTACTTATAAAAACTTAATATTAGTAACTAATACAATCTATACTATAAAAAACTAAATAATAAATATATGTTGGCATTAAATTTCTTAAATCAGGAAATAATTATTAAAAAAAAAGAAAATAACAGACTAAGAAGAAGAAAAATTAAAAACTATTAATAAGAAAAAGAAATATATATTTAATATGAGAGATACCTGAGAAAATTTTCTAATGATCACTCATGTGTAATGACATATATCATTAAGACCTGTGTGAAATACGAGTTTGAATAAATCAATGTTCAGCTGTTTCTGTGCAATTTTCTATTGAAGTTTTTTTTAAATAATAACACAATGTGAAATACCAAAAAATAAATCAATTTTTTTGTATACTATATTTGTAATTTTAACATCCATATCAAAATTAGTAGTTTCGTTTTTTTTTAATTTCAAATTTAGATAATGAAACGCATAAATTACCGTGCGTTAAAACAGGTTGTCTCAAAATCAAATCAACCATCTAAATCGATTGATCTTATCTTGTATTAATCTTCATTGCAAAACATAAAGTGAAAATTTCTTTCTTTGAAATTAAATTAATTATTTTATCTAAATCACTGTAAAAATCGCTAATTATAAAAGCTTAATGTTAATAACTAATACAACATATTTATAAATAATATATTATGTGTTTATTAAAATTTTTAAATAAAAAAACTATTAAAAAGAGAAAATAATTGATTAAAGAAAGTTATATATAAGACTATTAATAAGAAAGAGAAATACATTTTATAAGAAAGAGAGGTGGAAAAATTTTGCAAGACACTATTTGTATGATGTTATGTGGCATTGAAAAACCTTTATTTATTAAATAGTATAGATTTCAATCATATAATATTCCAAATTTCCAACGATGTAATAAATTAAATGGAATTGAAATGAATGAGCCATATTTAAGGTAGGTTGTTAAGCCTTAAAATGATTGTGTTGAAAATTACAATATTACACCGACATGAATGCATATTTAAGTCAACAGCGTTTACATCTGCAAACCGGTTTATAACCGGGTTAAACTGGTTTTTTTCTAACCGGTTTCGAACTATCGGGTTTAACCCGGTTACATCTTAAAAACTCCAACCCGGTGCCAACCCGGCGGTTTACAGATGCTCTAAACCGGCTTTTTAAAATCGGGTTCAACCCGGTTTGGTTACGGATTAGTTTTCGGGTCGGTTCGGTTTGGTTGACTGGTTTGTATGCCTATCTCTACTTACCACTACCACCTTTATGTAATACATTAGACAAAAACATGATAACTGATATTATATATATGATAATAATACTTTTGTTTAAGAATAATTAGTTATTACAAATCGACATATATTCCATCACCTATAAGTTACAAAACCGAGGAAACTGAATTGAATAACCCGAACCAATAAACACCCTCTTCGTTAAAATTCGGGTTTCTGGCTCGGTTTGTTTTCGATTTCAATTGAAAAATGTCTAAAGTGAGAAAGTCGAAACCCGATATGATGAACGCCTCTAACATACACATCAAAATGTGTCATCCTTGAAAATCAATAATCATTTTTGTTTCTCAGTCTGTTAGCGGTAAAATATGAAGAGAACTTGAAAGACAACAAACTCGATGAGACAAACAAATGTCTTATTAATAACTTTATTAATTTTTGTTGTGTTTTGATTGTATACTTTTATACAAGAACCTGCAGGTTGACAACAAGGCGCATATAGTGTAGTGGTATCATAGTACCCTCCCACGGTACTGACCGGGGTTCGATTCCCCGGATGCTTAATTTTTTCCTCATATTTCTTTTGTTTGTGCCCCACAGGAAAATATTAATAAGCATACATGCTTGTTGGAACATAAGTATTGAAAAGTAGTATACATACCGATTTATAAATAGTATAGTTATTCCAAAACCAAGGTTAGATAACACACTATCAAGACTAGTTTGACTTGAACACCATGGGATCTCAAAGGTTCTTAGAAGGAAAACCGTTTGTATGTTTCGGTTTTGGACTAAAACCAAGCCAACAACTGAAATTTTAGTTTTTTTTGACTTATCAACACCTTTCGGATTTAGTTTTTTTGGTTTTCGGTTTTCGTGTTCGATTCGGTTTTGAATGCGGTTTTTTCGGTTTTGCTATTTGAACTAAAAAACTTGATGAACATGATGAACCCACATCGAAAACAATCAAACTTTCGGCAATAACAAAAACCAAACATCAAACTCACTGTTAATTGTTAACTACGTTCAAAACATGAACCATACAATTAGCACAATGAATGAGATACCATAAGTTACACAACAATAGCTAATTCACTAATATTATAAGCAACAATAACTAATTCACTAATATTATAAGATTAACCATTACTGGTACACAACAAAATAGATTTGGGTAACGAATTAAACCGATACCAACCAACACACACGCGTAACGTCGATCATAACGATATTAAATGAGGATTAATGTCGGTTGAATAATAATGAGAATGCGTTTCATTCATATTTTAATAAATTTAAGTGCATTCGTAGTATTAAAATAAATTACACATGTTAAAGTAAATACTATGTAGATTCACATGAAGAAATTTGTAACCCATGTGTTTAAATCGTCTTTCTATTTTTGTTTCGTTACATTGTATGAAATACGATAAAAAAATTTTTGAACATTACTCATGAAATTTTGATCTGGATCCGTCACTGAGTCAAAACACACCAAATTTAAAAACTAACATGCCCCAACAGTCTTGCCGTCTTTCTAGAATCAACTTTGAAACAAAAAGACTACACTAGTAACTCAAATTCAAGCTTTCTTATCTCTACCATCGCCTTCATCAAATACTCAACCCTATTATTTATATTTTTCTCACTAAAAGAAAATTTAGGGTTTACTGGTAACTCACTCTTATAAATTTAAGCTTTCTTATCTCTACCATCGCCTTCAGCACCCTTCATTATATAATTTGTGTCAAACTCAATCATGGCAGGTATAAAGGTCATCTCCCCAAGAGAATCTTGTAAATGCATTCCCCAATAATCACCAATTCTTTCAATTATGCATTCCCAATACACAAGCATGATTCTTTTAAGTTATACGCCCTTTTCCAACCCTTCATGGGAAAACCTTGCCAAATGATCCACCATGAACTGCTGCTCACCTAATTTTGCCTTAGTTATCTCATTGTTCTTATCAAACACAACTTCTAGATCAATCTCTTTAACTTTCTCATCAAAATCACCTTTACATGTGAAAACGATACGCTTTTCAAGATCAAACACCTTCTTTAACTTCTCTCTGAACTTCTTTCCATTTCTTTAACCCAAAAGTTGAAGGTTTTCAAATATTGATGTATTTGCCCAAATTATTTTGAATTGTCCATAAGAAGTCTACCCATAACGCTCTCAATGTAAGACCCATACGAGAAATAGAATCTTCAATGGCACTTGTGGCGTAAAAAAATTGTGCTTCAACCGGTGACTTTGTTATAGATGATGAAACAAAGGACGTTGGCTTTGGCACAACCTTGTTACACAGGGGTTCGAGTTCATATAACAAAAATGGTTTTCTTGTCAACTTGCATTTCTTTCATACTCCTCTTAAACGTTTGAAGTCTTAACACAACATCAAAGGCTACATACATATCTGCTTCATCTTATATCTTTCATACTAATCTTTATAACAACAGATAATGTAGGCATGGCTTCACTAAGAGCATTCCCAGTAGGCCATTTATATTGTTATGAGTGGGTTCGCTATATTATATAAAGTAGTTGTAAGTGGTTGTGTGTGGAGGAGATAGAGAATCTTTTGTTGACGGGTAAATTTGGAGAAATATTATTCACCCTTTATTATTTTTTAACCTTTTTTGAAAGTGGTTATGAGTGAATAAAAGATAAAAGATAATGATAAAGTTGAAAAAAAATATTATTTAATTGTATATAAGAGAAAAATATAGTGTTTTTTAGTGTAATTATAGATATACAGATAAATGTGTTGCGGGGAATGCTCTAGCAGAAGCAAACATCATCTTACACTATCAAGCTCCGCCTTCGACTTTTTAAAATCATCTTTCTTTTCATCATCTTTAACAAAGAAATACCCAAATGGCTCAATGAGGAAAATTTGATGTACTAAGAGTCTAAGAGCATTCCCAGCAGGTTCCTCAACCCTACTCTATAATTATACTAAATTCATTATATTTTTCTTTCCATCCTATCATCTGCACTCATAGCCATTTATAACCACACCTATAATTTGCAAAACTCTCTCACATAATTTTAGAAGAGCTGTTGGTAATGCTTAAATCATGTAAGTGGATATTTATTTGTATTTGATCTTTTAATGATATGTCTTCTTTAAAAAAATATATGACAATTTTATACATACCACTTCAAAATTTCTAAAAATCACATATGTGGTTAATCTTTATTTTTAACACTTAAAACGAATTTTCTCAATCTCTTTGACTTGAAAATTTAATATTTTGTCTAGAAGTAAACATGCATGAAGATAAAGAGTAAATAAATTTAAGCTCAGTACTACAAATCAAATTCTTAACGCTCAATAACTTATGTTAGTAAGTACGGACTACCACCGGAATAGTTTACAAAAATATTTCTTTAACACAAACTCAAGGGTTTTTTTAAGCAATAAGCATGACTGTATGTAATTATGTAAACATGTATATATAAAACTGGTATAAGATCAATGATTCGATGTTACCTATATAATGACGGTTGCAAGTTTGCCGGAAAATACAACGGAAGAAATATAACCAAGGAGAAAGTAAGAGTGAGTTGTGAGGTTGGTGCAACATATAAACGGGTAATGATTTGATCATTGTTAGGTAATATTTATTATGCTTGTTCCAGTAGAGAGAACAGTGATGGTCCATAGTTCCGGCATAAAATCCGGGATCCTCCTTTGTCAAGTCGTTTTCTTTGTAAGATGAAATTAAACCTTCAGGAATCATACCCACCCAAGCCAGCTTTCTATCTTTGTTTCTTATTTCTTGTGGTTAAGTAGCTTTCAATGTTTGATCCTTGGAATTAAAGACCAATTTTCCTGGTTGGTGGACAATTTATTTTCTGAGTTGGTGAGTGGTACAGCTAAAGGCAATTGTTACACAAAAAAACAAAAGATTGGTTTTTTAAATTAATTTTTTTCTGTTGAATAACTTATTGGGGATTCTTTTTTGCTTTCGGACGGGATGAGCAGGGGTTTTATCGGGAACACGAGATGATCCCCAAGGTCCAGCGTGGACTCATTGACAACACGTCTGCTACTAAGGGGTGATGGGTCGTACATTACGACGTCGCATACGACTTGACTGTTAATTTGCTGTTAAAAAAAAAAGAAAAAAAAACGAATTGGTTTAGTGATGGAGATTATTCACAATGTTTTTTTTTTATGATAAACAAAATATATTCTTTTGGTACCTGACATAAAACGTGAGTTTGTGATAGTTCAGTATATAGAAAATTAGAAATTATGCAGAGTTGGATTATGCTGCGTACCTTTGATTGTTTGTTATAGCTAGTTCCAAAGTAAAGTCGGTGATCCGCGTTAAAGGGTCTCTCCATAATCAATCAGTAAAATGTACTCATAATGCGTAAAAAAACCCCAGTAAGATTAACGTTAGATCATAAGTAACCTATATTTGAATCCAATAATACCATACATTCAATTAATTAACTAACTTGTGGCCTAGTGGGAGGAGACTTGTGATCTCCGGTTCGAATCTCACTTGTATTATATTTGGGTAGATATTGACAATGAATGATTTGAGCTAGATTTTGTGCAAAGGTTGTCAATTTGAACCCTAAGCCCACTTGGGTTTTCGTCCCACCGTGTGTTACGCTAGAGAGTTATGCTCTTGTGGTGGCACAAGTACTACTGGCAAGTGGCAGTCGGTAATATGGTTTCCCGGGGGAACGCCTAAGCTAAACTCTGAAGACAGCATGGGCATGGTTAAGACAACATAGTCTGGCCAGAGTTGGGTATCGAGACTCTCCAAATTTGAGGTGTTATTTTATATGAAATCAAAGTTATTAATTTCAATTCTAAAAACAAGCCTCATTTTTTATGAAGTGCAAATTTCTTGTACTACATATGACTCGAACCTGCTTGCGGTGTGCACATATAATTTATATATGTGTGAATCCTTGGGTGGGCAAAAGTAAATTTGCACTAATTTTGACGTTATTTTACTAATCACGTGAAAATAACGTTAAAAGTGGCGGAAGGTTAATCAGGCATCATGTGGTGGCGTTGATAGCCGAAAGACAAGGGCACATGCACCAATCAGCCGGTGTCCCGATGATTGAGTGTTATATGTCTTATGTCCAAGGCTTGATTCAAAACTACTATCGAGCCGGGGGTCTCACCGGAAGCAGCCTCTCTATCCCTATGGGATAGAGGTAAGGCTGTCTACATCTTACCCTCCTCAGACCCTACCATAGCATTGCTATTGGTGGGATATACTGAGTACGATGATGATGATGATGATGACATATGACTCGAACCTAGGACCTTTAAGTGTTTTAGAGACTCTGTCTCTGCCATTTAGTCACCAACCCCGGGACTAGTAACAAACCATACGATGTTTCTTGTATATGAGTTGAACACAACCTTTTACTTTTGTGGTTGACGGTTATACTAATACCATCGATGAATTACCAATTAGAGTGGTGGACACCCCCCAATAGAATAGCCCATCCGTGATTAAGCTGATGATAAACTAATTCACACTCGTAAGTGGTTGTCGACGATGGCCATTTGCCACTAAGAATTAGTTGCCACTTATGATCATTTTGTCACCTATCTCAATTACCACTTGTGATTAGTTCCAAATGGTCATTTTCCATGCAACTTTTGTAGAATCATACAAATCCAAAACATTTTTCCATTTATATATAATAATTTTCTTTTTTCAAACTCAAAATATCTTGATCATTTTAATTGCTAAACTCAAAAAAAAAAAAAAATACAATAAAGTGGTAGGTGAGCAGACAATAAGCTGTCGCAACCTCCTTTTGAATATCAAATCCAATCCTACTAAAAACGAAGTTTTGGGTTTTAGGAGCCGAAAAGTTACTACTAATGACCCGTTGAACCCTGGTCAAAAAGCCACAGCCTCCGAAGCCAGGAAACTGAAGGGTTTGGGTGGTCCATGAAACCGAAGATTCGAAAAAGAAAACAAACCAAACAAAAAACCAATGGCCGGTTAGGGTGGTGCACAAAACCAAAGATTCGAGGGGTTAGGGTGGTGCACGAATCCGAAGATTTGAATAAAAAAACAAACCGATGGTTTGGGTTTGCTTTTTTGAAAAACCGAAGTAACACGACACGAAAAAACTGTAAAAAACATGTGTTCATCCCGTGTTTAATTAGGAGTTTAGATATATATCATTATGTTTGTATATGTTTATTGTTTGTTCAAGATTTGTTTGTATGTGCTATTTTTTTAATTTTACTATTAAGTGTCTGTATGTGTTTCTTCTTACTGCAAGTCTAACGTCAATCTTAAATGTTTATTTGACGCATTATGGACATATTTTACTCATTGATTAAGTGGTGGATCTATATATCTATATATCAATTTTACGGGTAATGTTTACATTTCTTTTTATCATATTTCACACAATGTAAATCAGGGCTGTCTCGTGAAAATTTTTTAGACCGAAGGCGAAAAAAATTGGCCCTTAAATTAGTTGAGCAATTGGGCTTAAACATTAAAAATACATATTTTTTTAAATATAGATATAATTAAAAAATAAAGATTCAGGCCCATCGGGGTGTCGTGTCGGGTCGGGATCGATCGACCACCCCGCCCTGCCTCATAGCCGTCCTTGGTGTAAACATAACTAAAATAGAAACAGGATAATAAATAAATTTAAACACATAGGGTGCACATTTCTCCTATTCGGTTTTTGAAAGCTTGAAATCGAGACATTACATCATCATCTTTTACTTTGTCAAACGTTTCTCTTTCGACCGCACAAATTAAAGCATTGTTCACCCATTCGGTTGTATAAATCCGTCTTGATAAGCTTCATTTTAGAAAAAACATCTTTCAACGGTTACGGTTGCAACCGGTAAAACCAACGCTATCTACAATATTCGATAAACCAAAGGATAAGTGGTGTGTTTTCCCGCTTCCACCATTACATGAGCAAGATCACACATTACACCCACTTTTGCAAATTTATCATCTTCTTTTAAAGTGTGATCAAAGTTCGTAAGATAATCACCTGAAATACACCATCTTTCTTCATTACTAAAATCATTCGGAAGCATCTCATAAAATGACACTAACTTAGATATATCAAACTTAGAAAATGAATTGAAAGGATTTAAACCGGACATGCTTTCTAATAAATTAGTTGAAACCTCATTGAATCTATTTTCATGTTCTTGAATTTGCATATCCAAAACCATGTTAAAAACTTCAACCTCAAAATGGTGTCGAGTGGTGGCGTCTGATGCAACGCTGCTTGATGTCTGGCTAGTTTGCAATTTCCAAACAACGAGTATTATTTTTGAAAATGGTTAATCGGTTTTGATTGGTTTGGACTTTAAACTATGGTTGGGTTTTCTTTGGTTGAACTTCTAAATTGGTTGAGCTTTAAACAAATAGGGGTAACGTCATATTTTCTCAGGGGTGAAGAAATACGAAAACCTACTCAAAAAAATAATTTGTTACACTATCGACGAAAAGCTGAGTGATAGCCTGATAAAGACCTAGGTCCGCCCCTGCACTAATTATGGCGAGTCCCTTTACCACGGATGATCATCGACTTGAATTTGGAACTGTCTAACAAACAAACAAATGTACCGGTATAATCCAACTCATTGCATATTTCCATTGAAGTATGACATACTTAACTCACGTTTTATTTCAAGTACCAAAAGAATATATTTTGTTTTTTCATGAAAAAACCATACGAAGAATAACCAAATTTGCTTTATTTGAAAAAAGTCTCCAATAAGTTATTCAAAAATAAAAAAGAAAACAAGAAGTAAATTGTGCTCACCAACCCGGAAAATTGAACGGACTTTATCTAACTTACTATAGTAGGATTGCATATGTGTTCGTGTATTGATAATTGTGAATAAGGCATCGAATTGAGATGTAATTGTGTATGAGATGTTGCATGAGATAAATTAAAGAAACATGTTAGGTTTGGCTAGAAGTTAATTATTTGAAAGTTGTGAGGTGTTGCTATAGTTTATATAAAATACAAGGAGTATGGTATGATCTTGGACCTTAACCAAGACCTTGAGAGAAAAAGTGTTTATTGAGCTTAAAAGAATATATATGAAAAATATTGAGTATGTTGCTTGAGGGCAAGCAACATTTAAGTGTGGGAATGTGACGGATGGATTGTAGGGCCACCCTTAAGTGTAGTAATTCTAATATAAACGTATGCTTTAATATGTAATTTCAAAAATTTAGGTTACTACACTATTGTGATATTGCAGGTACAAGTGAGGAAAAGAGGATGGTCGAGTGTGTTAAGATGTGAAGGAGCAAAGGAGTCGAGACGGGAAGACAACAACCAACAAGTGAGTGAAGAAAAATGAAGTTTGGGGCTGTGGCTATCGTAGCTTACGGTAGCCACCGTAAGCTACGGTAGAAGGAACCCTGCGTAGAATGGCTACCGTAAACAGTGAGTTCCCAGTGTAATACTTTTATGGCTACCGTAAGCTACGGTAGGTCTCAGCGTACTGATGGGGTTTAGATTATGAAAAATGGGGTTTTAAGAGATTTTTCGGTTATTCTTTCATTGATGAAGGGGTGACTTTTGATGCCTTAAAACATTTTTTGGAGTAATTCTATATTATACGATAACTCTAAAACCCTAAAGTAATAAATACAATAAAGTATCACGATAAATTACTGTGTCGGATTTTCAAACATCGAACATTGATTGTTTGACATTATAAATAAAGTCTTAAGTAATTAAATTAAATACTTATAGCAATTAACATAACTAAATGAATATCTTATCAAAATACATATTAGTAGTATACATTTAGTCTCATTCATGATTCTTCGTTATTATTATTATTATTATTATCTTTTATTTTAGGTGATTACAAGCAAATAAGTTAACTACATAAATAAATATAGCAACAAGAATTATAATGGAAATGAGAAATCTTATGAAATCAATTAGCCAGCTACATGACTCCACCGACATCCGATCAGACTTGCACCCCCATCTTTCGTTTCAAGCTTCTAAAATTACGGGATTTTGACTATCATTTGAATGTATTAGACTACCCATCCAACCGATTCACTACCCATAAAACCCTTACCGCCGCAACCATCACCTACTTTACGGCGCCACCGTTTACTGCGACTCGCCGGAGAAACCACCGCTACACGAGTCCTCGCCGACATTGCTGGTAGCCAGACAACCATCACTTGCTTGTATACGTGAGGTCTTCGCCGCCACCGCACCGGTTGTTGCCGAAAATCAAAACCGCTGACGTCGTTGTAGCTAAGATTGAAGGTAACACTCGAATACGATATCGAACTAATGTTATATGCTTGTTTTTATTGATTTGAAAGAAAGGGATGGGTTAACTTGACCGGACTGACCCAAAGACACCATAAGTTCAGAGTCTCTATTGCATTATAATTTTGCTTTTAGCTAAACCTGTTTTTATTTGTTATACATATTCTAAACAACAGTTCTAAAATATTTTAAAAAGGTTAGTAGATTTTGATATTAAAATCCAAAGTGAATGAAGATTTATTTATAAAAAGTTGACAATTCGTTAGATCCATATTAAAATAGGATAAAATACTTATGGTGGGAAACTTAAATATTAGTTGGTGTTTTGTTGTATGAATGCATAAATGGAGTTTTAAGCTAACAGCCTCATAGCTATCAAACGAATATTGGTTAAACCTTGTAACATAGTAATAGTAAACAGATTCAAGATATATTATAAGATATCTATATATGTATACAATGAACATCAGCAATTAAATAATTAAGTAAATAGTGCATGAATACCGAAACCAAACGTACTCAAAGAAAGAAAAATATTGACTTAATATTACTACTATGATGTTTTAGGTTCACGTGCAAGTTAAGGGGTACTTATACTTATTGCGTTCTTGCTCTTCGGTTAAGGTACAGATTTTGTGATATTTAAATTATAGCGTAAACATTGTTTTTCATCAATCTCATAGTGTATGGGTTTCATGGCCTAACACTAATAGCGCCATATTATGTCCTTGTTTTCGTAATATATCAGTTCTTGAGTTGTTAGTCGTATTATAGTTTTGATCCGTTTCATAGTATCGTGTCACCGCCACCCTTATTAAGTCGCTTCTTTATTTATTGAAAAGCGCTAGATTGCTATTGTTAAATTGATAAATGAAACGGTTGGCATACGATAGAATATATTTTATTGCACTCATTATTGCATGTTCCAACTAGACCATTATTGTTGTTGAGACATATTATATTGATATTGACCATTGTTATTATCTTTTATTTGACCTCAATACCCGAGCATTTATCTACCTATGGGGACATAGGGCGTCAATTGAGGCACCTTTGACGTGCTCTACCTATGGCGTAGCGATTAGTCCATAGCGTCTCTATATTATTGTGCGACGAGAGCACTTATTGATTTACTGATTACTGAGAGGCGTATGGATCGATCCTTGGTAAATTGTTACTGGAGTGAGATGGTTAGGTGTGTGTGCCCACATTCCTATCTCACTTAATAATTGGTGCATTAGTCTGCAGCTAATTTACATACTGCACTATTACTGTTACTGTTACTGGCTCAAATGGGTATTTCCATAGATATATTATTATTGTACTGATTCATAACTGATCGTTCAGCGTATATTTACTGTTACTGGCTCGCGTACTTTATTGGTTTCTCATTCGATCGTTCATTTTATCGTATTGTTCTTCATCGTCTATTTTTATCGCTATTGTTTCCTCTGTTACTTGATAATTTTTGGCTCAGCCATGTTTCTTTATTTTGTGTTTTCTTGTATTTGTTACAGGTACTCAAGGGAATCAAGAGAATGTGTGATAAGAGAGTAAAAGTAAAAGGATAGAAGTAGGAAATCGAGGAACTTAATAAAATTTCTTTTGAGTTAAACAACTTTATTTTATTGTCATTTTGTCGAGCACTTTAATTTGAATGTTTTTGGACCGTTGTGCGGTGGTAAAATTAGGGTTAAGATTTTAATGAAAATGTTTTTAATATCTATAATTACTGTATCGAGTGACACGTTAGCCCTAACCGAGCCGGGGTGTTACAAATTCTAATTGAAGATTAAAGCTAGAATCTTTGATTGGTTTAGATTAATCATGGGACAGAAGATGAAAATCATGTGTGGCTAATCCATTTGGTGTTTCTCTTAGGATGTAAGGTTACTTACAAGACATTATTGTTAATTGTTCTTGAATTTGGATTGATTGTCTAATTGTTGATGTTAGTATGATCATGATGTTATATGATTGTCATTAAAGTACACATTTAATAAAATATCAATTTAACTTAGTTATAAAGTTATCAACTTCTCCTTTTCGAAATCATCTTGTCAGCTCCCGCCGCAACTTCAAATCGCCGGAAATCTTTCCAGCAATATTTTTTCTTCTTTGTTCTACCTTTTCTCCTTTTCTCAATATTTCACAGGGGGCTGGGTCAAAATTCCACAAGGTCGGCTAAGATTTTTACGTATATATAACACTAAATCTTTTTTTATCACAGGGTACTGCCGACCCCTACGCTCAAACCGTTGGTCCGCCCCTGGTTAGGGTTCATCAAGAGTCGAATCGAGTTAAGGTTTGAGAGTTGTAATCGGTTTTTTGAGTTATATTTTCTGATTAATATAAACAAGAGTTAGTCGTTTAATTCGTGTTTGTTTAGCGATCGGGACTTGAAACTCAAAACCTATATCACTTTTTAACGTCTTTCTTTACCTTTTACAGATTCCCAATATACGTTCCAGATTGGCTTTATTGTAACGCACCAATAGTGCTACATTTGGTAATGCAGTCTCATCTTCAGTACTCGTCAAAAAACTACTTTTATTTGGTTCTTAGGATAACCTTTCAAGTGGTCGACCCCTAATGTTATTTCCAAAACCTACAATATTTGTGAACTCCTCTTCAACATCGACACTTGTACTATTGATGCGTCAAACAAAGATGAATCATGGAAACAAAACATGCGTGCATTCATTGCAGGCAATTACATTTTGCTAAATATATACAAGCATAAGGTTTTCCAACATTTTAGTTACATCAAGAAAAGTCAAATTTAGTAACAAAAGTTCCTTACATCACACTGCTAACCAAAACCAACAAACAAAACAAAAACCAGAAAGAAAAAAAAAAAAAAAACTAACGAAAAAACTCAAAACAAACTTGCCACTTTTCAATGTCTTTCTTTATCTTTTTTAAATACTCAATCCTACGTTCCAGATTAGCTTTGTTATAAGCCACCATAGGCGCTACACTTGGTAACTTATTCTCATTTTCAGTGCTCGTCATCAGGTGCTCTCTCACCACCTCTTCAATCCCAACGGTAATCATCTCATTGATTAAAGCTTGGAGATTTAACGCTCAATTATGACAAATCTGTTGACAACAAACTGCCAATATACAACGAATAGTTTTTTCAGTTCAAAAGCTATTTTTAAATGGTTTTCATGATAACATCTCAAGTGGTAGACCCTAATGTTATTTCCTAAACCTTCAATACTTGTGAATTCTTGTCCAACATGGAGCTCAAGTTTGATTGACTTCATTTCATTCATTTTTCTAGTCAATTATCGCTACACGTATAAACGTTTTTTCCAGGTCTAGCATCTCCTTTAGCTTTTTTTCAAAACTTTTTCGCACACCTTCAAGCAACACTCAACCAATCCTTTTCATAAACATATGGACTTGCCAATTCTACTTTTCATGTTGTAGGACTTTACCTACCACAACCCCTATGTAATTCATGATACTTGATACAAACTTGTCGATAGTACTGGACGCACACGAAAATTGTCTATTGAGAAGTGGTTTGATGATGCTAGAAGAAACAAAATTTAAAGGGGTGGGCCAATTTCTAGAACTCAAAAGTTCAATTTCAAACTGCAAAAATGGCATTCTGTTAGCAAGTTTTAGATCATGAAGATCAGTTTTAAATCTTCTAAATTGCAATGCCATATTGGAAGCTGCATGCATATATTCATCCTTTTCGTGCTCCTCATATTCTTCTGATATAAACAGTTTGTGGATGGAGCGCTTTGCTGAGTTAACAACTGACAAGATCACTGGTATAGCATCACTTACCGAATCAAACGTCTTTTGACACTGTTTTATCTCAAGGTCAGACTCTTTTATATCAGACTCAATTCTTTTGAGAATTAGAGATGAATGATTAAAAAGAATGGACAGCAAAGCGGTAACGCGATTTTTGGAAATGACATCAAAGCCAATACAGTCCTTATCCACCTTAGATAGCAAAACCCACTCTTCTGTTTTCTCATCATCATCATTAAGAACCTCAACTTCAACCTTATTAGTATTATCAACAAAGAAATAACCAAAAGGTGATGGTGTTTCGATATTCTTGGAGGTAAATTGTGTAATCAAGTATTCATCAGATAAATTCACTTTTGTGAAAACTGTAATAGTGCGTGTACCAATATAGTCGAGTCCTTTAAGAACCTTCCTCGATAGGCAAGAATTGAAGTTTGATGAATATGACAACACATTTAGAAACAAGCAGCAAGATTCATAAGAAATTACTTCAAAAAACAAGTCCAAATAGTTAAAAAATTAAAAGATATAATAAAGACTTTAATCTTGCCCTGGAGAAGCTCGATTTCCCGTTTTTCTTCATCCTTATTGTGGTGTGTATGGATTTCCGGCAAAAGAGTAACCATAAGATCAGATACTTGTTGTTGAATAATAGTTAAAGTGATCTCTATACTGGATCTTTTATCTTCTGGTATCGGTTCCACAAATTTTGAAATCTTTTTTGCCAAACAAGTTTAAGATACTTCTTTCTCATAATGACTATCTTCAAACCGAAATTCGAACCAAATCTTTCGATTAGGAAGATCAGAGTCAAGTTTAAAATTCAAAACTATAGGAAATGCTAAACCGGTAGGCAAATTAAGGCCGACCAACGTGCCAATAACACTGGTCCCGGCACATGCTTCACCTAGAACAACAATTTTAGGGAATGGTGGTTTTTTATCCAATACTTCCATATCTTGAAGTTTTGTAATTGTATCTAAAGGGATCCTCATTTTTTCTGACAATTCTTTGATGAGTGGGGGAATACTGGGTTGGAAATTCAGCATTTTTACGATTATAGATTTCTTGAACACGTTATAACTGATTAAACTTTGAATATGGATCTATATAGAGAACTAAAAAAATGATAAACAAATATGAGGACTAAACACAAGATAAAATACTCAATTATCGATCTATATAAACCCTTAACACATATATATTCAATCGGGTTAAAAAAAAAAAGTACCTGCCCTGAACAAGATCAAATTAGTTAGATATATTATGATTTATGAGAGAACTAGAGAAGGCCTCTTTCAATATCTGGCCTTTTGTACTCAGCAAGAATTTAAGAATTACACATGCGGTCCTCCTGTTCCGTATGCTTATGAATAATCTTCATACTTTATATTTTCTGCATATGAATATTTATATTTATATTTAGATAAAGCCCGTGCTACACATGGGATAATTCAAATTATAAAATTATATGTAAAACAAATAATTACATAGTGTATATGAAAAAAATTGTATTACATCTATACTTGTATCTATACAATGTGTACATAAATTGATTTTATTTATATCACAAAATGGTTTTTTTAAATAAACTTAATAAAAAATGTCCATGCAAAATTGTACCCGAGAATGCTTCTTTCTATTGAAAAATTCATTCTCGGTGTCATATATGTATAATTGAAAGAATTTTGGTTATGAACCAATTTCGAAAATAAGACTTCTCATACGATAGTAGTTCTATCCACTCGGCCTAAATACAAAAGAGGTGTTACCTTTATTGATATATTTATCAATTTACTATCCATCAAAGGAAAGTAGGATACTAAATTATAACAATGTATGTTCTTCAAGAACTATGTTTTTCTGAGCTACGTCATAAAAAAGTTGTTGATAAGTTTCAGATGGCTCATTGACTTTGTCATAATGACAACATAAAAAATAACATGTTAACCCATTCAATTTTGTGAATATTTTATTTCATTTGAGCATAGTTTTGCATAACATACTTCCCATACAACGTGTTGATCACCATTTAAGGAAAAATTAATGTTGACATATACAAACATTTGAAATTTGATAAAAGTTAGAAGCATTGATAGGCATGGGGGTGGCATGTCGAAAGTGTTGCAATCTTTTCTTAAGTTTTAATAGTTGAGGGAAAAATAGTCAATTTGCCAAATCCCGAACCTTTTGATTATTTCAAAAAATGCCCTTAAAAATAAACTTGAAACCCGAATCATGTTTAAAATTCTAACTTTCATACCTTTGACATTTTAAAGTAAACACTTTGAACCCATAACAAATTTGAAGATAAATCTATTTTGTATTCTCAAACTTTTAAAAACACTCAAAATTTTCATTTTTGACCCTAACAAATTTTGACTTAAATGTAGTTAACTTGTACCAAACAATCTATTTACCAACTTTGACCCATAAAATCAAATTTAACTTCCACAAAAAACCCGAAACAATTTTCATTTGAAAAACATGATTTGTTGTTGATTTTTGGAATTCACTAAGTATTTTGAAATATATAGTAAAATAATATGTTAATATTTATATTTATAAAAATATATAGATATTATATAAATATAGTGTAAAAAGAAAGTAAATAATTATTGATTTATTACATATATTAGGGTATATTAGTTTTGGAGGGAAAAAATTATGAGAATTAACTAAAACATAAAAAGTGTCTCCATTTATTTTATTTTATTAGAATAATAGGTAGATAAGATTCTAGTTCAAGCCTTCTTTGTAGGTTGTGAGTTTTCCGTTTAATTAGGTACATAAACAGAATGTGATTAAATGTGTTACAGCATATGGATATTTATATTTAGATAAGTTAAATTAAAAACCTAAATCATTAAAGTCAAGATTGGTTAACTAGAATAAACGAACGATATAAAAATATTAAAGAAATCTATAAATTATTTTTATGGCAATAAAGGAAATTCTAAGCATTATGCTGTGTTTCCGAGTTTATTTATGAAAAAAAAAGTAAATGAAAAAAAAGTTTTTTTTCTTATCTTTTCTTTTGGCATCTCCTCATTCTCTTTAATTTTCTTTCCTTCCAAATCTTTCCAATTTAGAAAGATACAAATTTTCTTATTTTACTCATTAATTTCTCTCCTCTCCCCTCCTTTTCTTTCTTTTAATGAAACTCGGGAACACCCCTTTTATCTTTTCCTTCATTTTCCCTTCTTAAATGAAACTTGGAAACACAACATATGTTTTCCACCCCTTATTCCTTTCCTTTCCTCCTTTAAATGAAACTCGGGAACACAGTACATATGCCAATTAGGGATTTCCACACTTTTAAACAGATTGAGAACACATCACCAAATTCCAAATTGAGCATAAAATATATCTCTCTATTAAGGGTGATCCCGTGTGCAGATTTAAGAGGTGAGAAGCTACACAGCATAAGCCGATTCTCCACTCTCCAGGTATCTTTGGATACACAAAATCCAAGTCACTAGCAAATATCGAGTAACAAAGGAAGCTTTGAATTTGAAAGCATACATTGTTCAGCAACCCCATTTTGAAAGTATACGGGACACTGAACTGACGATCAATCCCCTTTGAAAGAAAAAAATCATTTACCACTTCGTTGAAAAATTTGGTTCCATTGTCGCTTCTGATACACTTAACTCTTTTATTTGTTTGATTATCTACCAGAGTTATGAACTTGATCAGAAACTGGGCGGTTTAGTCCTTATGCCCTAAAAGGAAAGTCCGGCTGAAATGAGAAAAGTCATCAGTAACAACAAGACAATGGGCTTTTCGGCCTATTGCTAAAGACGAATTAGACCAAGCATACCCATATGTAATAGCTAAAGAATGGAATCAATAGAATTTACAGTTTTGGGCATATGAGGGAGTTTGTGTTGCTTGCATTTGGAGCACAAAATACATCTTCAATGCAAGAAAAAGTTTTAACAGGCATACCCCTCACATGCTCACCTTTTATCAATTTGTTTAAATTATTAAAGTTGACATGACCGAGATGTCGATGCCAAAGTGATGAATTGTTCTCTGATGCCTTAGATATTAGGCATGAGGCAGTTTGACGTGAGTATGAACTTCTCATATCCAATATATAAGCATAATTATGCCTCAGGGTACGCCTCACTATCCATTCTTCAGGGACTTTGAAACCTGGTTTCAAGATCAAACATTCATGCTCAGTGAATAAAGTGGGGAGTTTCATGTCGCAAATTTGGGAAATGCCGAGCAGATTGTGGTTGAGTTGTTCCACAAGGTTGGCATCATCAAAGGCTAGAGAACCGTTTGAAACCTTTCCTCTCTTTGTTAGGTTCCCACCCATGTCTCCAACAAAAGAAATGTGTCCACCATCAAATGGTTTAACGTCAATCAGCAAGGACTCGTCTCCTGTCATGTGTCGGGTGTAGCTGCTGTCTAAGTACCAGATACTGTTGACATGCCTTCTTGACTGACCCTACACGCATTAACAGTTATTTAGACATGGGTTCCCAAGACTTAGCAGTCTCGGGAAGATTAACAACAAAATCACCAAATTTTATCTTGTTTGTTGGAAAAAAATAAAATGTTGTGGTGAATCAAATGCAGAAGAATAGTCGTTAGGAAACCCTGCAGAATCATGTTTCCTGGTTTTAGAAGATCTTTTGGACCATCTCCTTTTTGGTGTTAAAATAAAATCCTTGGATCATTCGACCTTTGGATTCCTTTTCTCACTTGTTTTTGTTAGGTTCTTGGACTTTTCAGTCTTTTAGCCCATTTTAGCTCTTTCCTTTTTGGTTATCAAAAGATGTTTTCTTAGTTTCCGAGTGTTGTTGGATCTCACATCCATTTCACTGGCTTGACTTGCAGTTTGATCAGTCTTTGACCTCGAACTACTAGCACCATGAGATCCGGACTGATTAAACTGTTTTTTTTATTTCTTTTGCTGTCTATGCCAGTTCTTGCAATGTCTTGCAAGGTGAGATTGTTATCACATACAAAACAACATTTTCTCCTAGGAGTGCTATAGAACTCATCAGAACTGTAATATGGTTGACGTGGTGGGAAAGATGATCCTTGGAAAAAAACATGACTATGATATCCATAAGATTTGTGACCTTTATCATCAAAAGCATTGGTGTAATATGAATCAATGAAGTTATGTTGATACTGACCGTGGAAATTTTTATCACAGAAGTTGTATGATTGAGGATGTCATACTTGATTAATTGTTTGAGAAAAATATTGTTTACTTGGTGGAACATATTTACACGAAGTACTAGTCTTTTCATTTTCAAAAGCCTTGTTTTTTACTTGAATTATCCTCAGACTTACATCTGTCGATGAACAACTTGATATGTTCACATTAACCGGTTTTTTCAAATTGTTACAATTTTCAACAAATGTTTCATCATAAACAGTCTCACATTCGCTATCTGAAATAACGTCAACATTTTCATTCAAAATAGCATGAGAAGTGCCAACATCAACACTCTCACGAGTTAAAATATCATCCGAGGATGAAGACAATGTGTTTTGCTTAGGAATAAAATTGTTATTATTACAGACAGAGTTGGTAAATGATTTTAAATTCACGTTAGGAACAAAAGGTGAATTCGATACTCTTTTCTGGCCACAACTCATGTCCTTTTCCACTGACCCCCATTTATCTACACCACCTGCTAAACAAGATGAATCACTATTAGAATCAATAGGCATAGGTATTGGATTAACTGTTTTTGAAATAGGATGAACATATATCTTTGGTTTTGGTGCATGACCAATTTCATAGACCATTTCATCCTCATGAGGGGATATTGGAACTAAAATGAGGTAGGGAAGTGTAGTTGTCATTAAATAGTGGTGAATTGAAACATATTTGTATCCCAAACCTGTCTTTTGTTTCACACCCATCCGTTCTCCAATGATGCAATTCGACTTATCAGACGACATCTCAAACTTGTCCACAGTTATTTTTCTTTGAGATAAATCAAGTTCTACTTTCTCAATTCAGCATTTAATTCGACTATTCGTTTTTCATGGAACTCAACTGTCTTATTGGACTAAAACAATTTGACATGCAGTTTTGCCACGTCATCATTTATGAGTTTTGATTCTAATAGTATATATCTTATCAGACTTTTTATATTCATCATTTAGACGTTTAATGCTTAAGTTTTATTTAATTACTGCAGCTTTATGAGTTGTATAGTATTCCACCTTATTTATACAAGCGTAAGAGCAAAGATGTTTGTGTACCTTGGGAGTTTCAAGGGTGTCTTGATTTCTTTTTGGTGTAGAGCTTGAAGCAGCTTGATCTCCACTCATGAAAGCCATTCCAGCAAAGTTCAAATGATTCATTTGCTCACCGAGTTGACCCTCCTAGTCTTGTTTGGATGCTTCATCATACTGGGTGATCAGTGCCCTTGAGCCTGAGCTTGAGTTCCCTTTGGTTGAGTTTCTTTGACTGATCCGTGGAACTCGTTGGCTCGAAGAGCTGCCTTGACCCATTGGTCTCTTGTCACTTTTCTTCCCATCTTCACTATCAGAGAACTCAATGATCTTAACATCATTTACAAGCTTCTCTGGATTGTCATTTACAAGCTTCTCTGGTAGTAATCTCATTTTCGACCAAGTGCAGGGAATTCATTGAGAAATTACTTATACGGGTGTTCTTTAGGTGGTTCATCGGGTTATTCAGGTTTAGGTTTTATAAGTATGGGCAAGGTTTAAAAATACGGAAATGAGCCTCGAGGCGTTTTCCCTTTGCCTCACGAGGCGTAAGCCTCGAGGCGAAACGAGGCGTAAGACCGAGGCGGAATTAGAAAAATAAATATAAAAATTATATATCTTACAAAAACTAAAAAAGTTTATAGATTCAATAGTCATAAAACCAAACACAAAGTCTAATACATCAAACACATATAAAAACACACAAAGTTTGTAATCAAAGTACCAAACTCAAATGACATAAAAGGCATCACTCTCTAACTCGTCATTTTCATCATCATCTTCCTCATTATCTTCATCGCCATCATCTTCCTCATTCCAACTCATGTCATCATCGTCATCCTCGTCAATCAAATGTAGTTGAACGGCTTTTCTTTTTCTAGATGACGAACTTCCACCAGAATGTTTTTAGCCCGCCAAACATATTAGCCCGCCAAAAAAATATACCGCCAAAAAAAGACCGCCAGGCCACTTTTTCTAGAGGCGTGCGCCTCAGTCCTCCGTACCACCTCGATGGTGAGGCGTCCGCCTCACATAAACGAGGCGTGCGTGTCAAATAAGGTGCAAAGGCGGCGCCTCATACATGTTTTTCCTCCGAACCGCCTCGAGGCGCGCCTCGAATGTTTTTTAAAACCATGAGTATGGGTTAATTAATCAGGTTTTGAGTTTTTGAGCTAGAAAACTAAAAAAATTATATAAGTTAAAATTCAAGCAAAATATAAATCTTCAAATTTTAACTTACATAAGAGCATTCTCAGCCTATTTCCTATATTTATGTGATGAAGTTTTGTAAATTATATGGTATGGTTATGAGTGGTTGTAAGTAGATGAGAGAGAAAATGTTACATGAGAAAGTTAAATTTAGGGTTTCACTGTTCATACCGTATAATTTTTTAATATTTTCTGAAAGTGATTGTGAGTGAATGTGAGAGAAAAAAATAATCATAAAGGTATAAAAAGTATTATTTAATTGAACATGAGAGAGAAAATATATTGATTTTTAGTGTAATTAATTATATGATATATATATATGGTAGGGAATAGGCTGAGAATGCTCTAAGCAAATAATAAACCACGTAATCCAAAATACACAATCCATAAAAAAATCAGTTAATTGAATAAATAGTCATATCGTAATCCGTGGAATTAAAATAGATTGGAATAGTAAACGATTCGATGGGGTTGGAATGTTGAAATCAGAGTAGAATATGTTACCGACGATACCGGAATCAATGATATAACATACAACGGAACATAGTATGAATCTGCGATGTAATAGCATCTATTACGGACGACTAGATCAAAAGGGTTTTTCGGGTTTACATAACTTGTAAAAAAAAAGTACTCGCAGTACTCGACTCGAATTAGTACAAGTCAGGTTCGGGTTTGTTAGATTCGGATTCGGGTTTCATGCGTAAGCGCACTTTTGAGTTTGGGTTAATAGTTTTTCATGTCAGGGTTTCAGGCTGCGAATAAAAATGACAGCTCTATTTACTGAGGGCAATCACCAAAAGCTTTTGTAGCGTTGATCTTAGATATTTAGTATGTTTTGACACATTACTAACAAATGTTTACCGGGAGACTCTTTAGCACAAATTACCGAAGATTTATTTGCAGCTGTACCAGCAAATATGTTATTGGTAGCACGCTCGTAATCTTAAGTTTTTATACAAACATAATATTAAATTTATCAAAATTTTTGATTGTCGATAGTTTATAGATTCTAGAATTAAAAACTACTAAACATACTAATTATAAACTATTGTACCGTAGACCACAAACAATTTTAATTAGAATAAAGTAAGGAGAGCGGTACGTGAAGACGCAATTTCTTTCCACCTTGAACATCCTACTTAAATATTTGTGAGGTAGTGGGCTTAGTTGTGTCGGGTTGGCGGACTAACGAGCTTTATGATTCATGTGGTTTTGTGTCAGATCCATTTAAAATCATGTCGTGTATCTGATTGTCGTGTATCTGATGATTAAAATATGGTTGAACATGGCTATGGAGAAAGAAATCCGTGGTGGTGTCAAATACGCACGCATGGTAGAAGAGATGTGGAAAGATTTGGAAAAATGAGTGCCCCTAGGGCATACGAGCTGAAACAAATACTCTCTATCATATGCCAAGAAGGAGCCTTGGTCTCGACCTATTTCACAAAACTTCATGTTTTATGGGATGAGTTACTATTACTCTTGCCTAGCCCACCATGCTCCTGTAACGGTTGTTTTTGCGGAGTAGGAAAAGAATTATTCGATCTTGATGTGTGGGCGAAAGATCGTGTGTTAAATGAGTCATATCACATGTTTTATGTGTTTATATATCGGGAACAAGATTACTTTGAGTGGTTGTATGTTCACGGGTGTGCAGAGCTTAAAGGAGCTAAATTGGAGCATAGGAGATGAAATGGAAATGGAGATTTTATTGCATGGAATGATAGAGAATTTGAATACGAAGACGTGTCCGAAACACGGCATAAATCGAAGTTCAAACGAAGAAGTTACAGGCGAAATACCATGGTGGGTGACAGGCCCACCGTAGCCTACGGTGACCCCACAGTAGCCTACGGTGGGGACTGCCACCGTAAGGCAGACAGTGTAGACTGTAGGCTACGGTCCCCACCGTAGTTTACGGTGGGGCGACCGTAGGCTTGACGGGGATTGTCGATTTTTATGTTTTTTTAGAGTATTTAAGCCCGGTTCAACCCTAAAACACCTATCTTTGATATCACAACATATTGGGACGATTTTGGAGCCTCTGGACACTATTCTAACACCTTCCAATCAACCGAATCATCCATGTTATCATCCATTCAAGAATCAAAGAAGCTATTCAAGATGACTATGCTAGGCTAATCCACTCGTGACCATCTCCGGGTGTAGGGTTAAGTTGTTCATTGAATTGTTGGTACTATAAACCTAACTTTTGGATTTTGTTTGTGTGCTTTAATGTATTTTTGGGTAATCAATGAGATTTGCAGCTTATTAGTTATTGATTTTGGTCATTAACAATTAGGATTGGGTTCTTAGTGTCATTGGCCTGGTATCTTTAACCATAATACTGAGTGATTCATCATTGCCTAAGATTAACAATCAAATAGATTATCATTTAGCCGTGTCAATCAATTGGATTAAGTTCTAACGATCAACATAGTCAAACATCTAACATCTAGTCTCTTGATTTATTGATTCAAACAAAGGTAATAATTCAATAGGTTTAATCATCAATCTAATTTACTTCAAAAACCTGAAACCTGGAGATTGGTTACCCTTTTATAATCGTTTACAAAACAAATTAATAGTCATTCGTTTCAACAACTCTTATAAACTGCTTGACATCGTTTGTCCGCCTAGTACAATTAGTTATTACAAATTGAACTTGATTAGCACTTTCCACTGATTCCCGGTGGATTCGAAACCTTACTTGCCCTAGCTAGTGAAGGTATTTTACAAATGTTTTTGATTGACCTTTCGACATCGATCAGATCTAAAAGAAAAATAAAGACTTTATGAGTTTTTACTCGGTTTGGATGGTGAATTCTCGACCATCAGGACTAAGATTTTAGCTATGAATCCCATGCCAAATCTAAATTATGCCTATCACTTGGTCTTTGAGGTTGAACAACAAAGAAGCGTGGTTACCGAAAAACGACCTTCGGCTGATGCTACCGCGTTTCAGTCTTTTGTTCCATTAAAACAGCAACTGTACAAACCAATCAGCGAGACAACAAAAAAAACGTTGGAGATCAAGTTAAACACTGTACTCATTGTGACAGAGATGGTCACAATTGGGTGGATGTTTTAAGCAGGTCGGGTACCCGGACTGGTGGCCGGGAAAAGGAACAAAGCGGGAAAAGCCCAAGCCAAGGACTGCTGCATGTAGTGCTTCTTCCATCATCTTCATCAATGTTATTGCTACTATAACTGTACCCGATCAACTCCTTTAATCCACCTCGTTTATAGCTAATCCCAGTTCATTGAATAAACCGAAGAATTTGTTTAATTGCTGCCTAGTGAGACTTCTTTGGAGTTTATATATATGTACTAACCATGCCAACTGAAAATGCCAAATGAGGTAAGTGTTTAACAAGTAACGAAGTGTAACATCCGAATTTTTAAATAATAAATAAAATAATTTTATTTATTTAATTAAATGTTATTATTTAATTATGCTAAATAATAATAAGTTGGGTGGTTAGTTTGGAGATAAAGGATGGACTAGGGAAGGGTTATGGGCCTAGAGTCCATGGGCTTACAGTATATAAACACTTAAACCTCCCTAAAGCCTTAAATCCCTCATTCCATCATCTTTGCTTCCACACACACAAACACTCTTTTCATTTGGAATCAGATCCAAGCCGAATTAAGGCTTGTTTGTGTTCAATCTTCATCAAACAAAAAGAAACAAGAACGGGATTCACGTATTGATTCCGAATCCAGGACCAACCGAGTCCAAAAATGTATATTTTGGTTAAAAGATTTGGTCTTTGAGGTCGGCTTTCCATATAAACTAATGGTAGGTTAAATCGGACTAAAACACATAATAAAAACGTAAACTTGGATAAACTAGCAAAATGGGCCATGAAACGTGTTAGTGGGTGATGTCAGGACCCTAGAAAGTTAGGTAAACGAGGTTGGTTTGGCCCATAACTCGTTATGAGTGTAAGACAGGTCATAAGGAAAGGGTAGTGGACGTAAAGGGTTTAAGGAAACGATTGAAATGAAAAAAACCCAGTTCGAATCGCATTGGGACGATGCGATTGCGATTGGCATGATGTGACTGCGATTGGCACGATGCGATTGCGATTGGCAAGATGCGATTGTGATTGGCATGATGTGATTGCGATTGGCATGATGCGATTGCGATTGACACGATACAATTGCGATTGGCACGATATAATTGCGATTGGCATGATGCGATTGTGATTAGCATGATGTGACTGCGATTGGCATGATGCGATTGCGATTGTCATGATGCGATTTCGATTGGCACGATGGGATTTTGATTGTCATGATGTGATTGCAATTGGCGCGATGCAATTACGATTGGCAGTGATGCGATTGCGATTAGGCCCATGGCGATTGCGATTCCTGAAATGCGAATGTGGTTCATGTGCTTAACAGTTAGGCTGATTAGTCAGTTAAGTAGTTAATTGATACTTATATATGTTATACAGTTAGTCGTGCCCAACTGAGGAGATGTATTACTATTAGCTCGGAAAGAAACATGATCTAGATGAGTTTCTAACCCCTTATCTCTGCTATGTTTTTTCGGGGTTGTGTGCATACTCTATGTGATATGTTTATACACTTACCGTATTTAGTAAGTACATGATATCTATATGTGCATGCATATAGGAAAGAAATAAGTAATGATTATATATATATATATATATAGGGGAGTGATATTTTGAGAACCTTGTTGAGTTTTAAAAACTTAAGAACTTCATTCTTGACCACACATTTAATTAAATAGATTAGATTATATGGTTAAGATTAAATGTGATTAAAAATTAAAGTATGAGAGATAATAAAGATGTACAGTGATTACACAAATTTAAACGTCTGTTACACATATGTAATAAGTTGACTCGGTGCGTGAAAAATTTTGTAATTTTTTTACATATATGTAACCTACATATATTACGTATGTATAAAAATAAATTACAAAAAAAATTGTTACGTTAAGTTCTTTCGAGTTCTTAAAACTCAAAGTAATTCTCGATCGTTTGAAATATCCCATATATATATATATATGGGAGGGGTATTTTAGGAACCTTGTTGAGTTTTAAGAACTTAAGAACTTCATTCTTGACGACACATTTAATTAAATATATTAGATTATGTGGTTAAGATTAAATGTGATTAAAAAAGTAAGTATGAAAGTGAATAAAGATGTACAGTGATTACACAACTTTAAACGTCCGTTAAACATATGTAATAAGTCGATTCGGTGCGTAAAAAATTATGTAATTTTTTTTACGTATATGTAGCCTACATATATTACGTATGTGTAAAAAAATTCAAAAAAAAAAATTGTTGCGTTGAGTTATTTCGAGTTCTTAAAACTCAAAGTGGTTTTCATTTGAAATCTTCCCTGTATACACATACACACACACACACCCCTATGAATGTATGTATGGTTGATGGTCGTATGGTTATATGGTGATGTATATAAAAATATACATATTTAAGCATAAAATAATCTCCAAAATACCATCTTTATTATATTATCTGCTTCAAATAGCTACCTATTATGTTAATTTCTATTTTCAAGTCTATTCCAGCCTCAAACAAAGAAACGAGTGGATACACGAAGAAAAATGAAGAAATTGTGTGGCAGCCAACTCGGCACACGACCATGTTCAAGAAGCACACCCCTGTGATCACCTTCTCCAAGAAAAGACAAATATGATGAAGCCAACACGGGGTCATGTCTCATCTAGCACACCCCCGTAATCACCCTCCAAAGAAAAGACAAAAATACAAGAATCTGTCATCCAAATCACACCCCCATGATGAGTCATCATATGAACCTGGACAGCTAGACACGGGGGCGTGCCACACCAACACGGGGTTGTGCCCAGTAACCTAAACAACCTAAAAATAGAATGCATGTCTCATTGTTTTCAAGTGTGCTTGGAGAGGGTTTGGACGGGTTTCTCACTTAAAACACTCACTTTACACTTGAATTGATGATCCATTGGAGAATTTGAAGGCTTGGAGGCATCTATCATCAACATCATTCATCACCATTGATGTAACACCCCGACCATCGACGTAATATGTCGGGGCGGAATATGTCGGGCCAGTACGTACCGATTGCTCATAAACTCATGACACTATTAACGTGACAAATATAATTACTTCATTTCATTAAATCACAATTACACAATTTAGCATTAATCAAATAACAATACATTCTCCTTGTTACTTTGGTTGCTACTAAATTAGAAAGGAGTCTCATTTATATACTGTAATTGTCGTTATTATTTACGGTTTCACATAAGAGTTGTGGTTTTTGTGCCTCATATTATATATACAAAAATTATGGAATTACTCACCAACATACGTGTTGACAAAAGATATTTTATGCAACATTACAGATTTGATTATCGGTTGAATGAAGATTTGAAGAATTTAGTTTAGTATGGACTTATTTAACCGCATTCTTGTAAAATATAACTTAAACTTCTTAAAAACCAAGCCTTGTTTTTATGAACTTTCATACCATTTATATTTCATCTGCAAGACTTAATATTAACTTAAGGTCTTTCAATCTAGGACACGCACGTTAAACCTTTGGGCTCGCTTTCCTGAAGATTTTTATTCTAAGTTTTCTTCATCGGCATCACTTTATCCAAGTGAGTAATTTCATCCCCGTTTTCTCATTTATATTTTTGGGTTAGCTTGCATATATAATCAAACAAAAATGATTTAAGACTTTGATACTCAAACCGCAAACTCTAGTTTATGTGTTACTTAGAATAATTGCCCGATTGCATGATATATGTCTCATATGATTAATTGCTAAATAGTTATTGCTTTTGTTGGTTGGTCGCATCCTCAATAAGTATGAACATACGCTCCCTTAACTACTGTGTCTTTTTGCCAAATAGAATAGGGCCTCATTTACATTCTCCTTGTTAATTCGGTTGTTACTAAATTAGAAAGGAGCCTCATTTATATACCTTAATTGTCGTTATTATCTACGGTTTCACATAAGAGTTGTGGATTTATACCTCATATAATATATACAGAAATCATGGAATTGCTCACCAACATACGTGTTGACAAAAGATATTTTATGTAACAGTACAGATTTGATTATCGGTTGAATGAAGATTTGAAGACGTTAGTTTAGTATGGACTTATTTAACTTCATTCTTGTAAAATATAACTTAAACTCCTGAAAAACCAAGTCGTGTTTGTATGAACTTTCATACCATTTATATTTCATCTTCAAGACTTAATATTAACTTAAGGTCTCTCAATATAGGACACGCACGTTAAACCTTTGGGCTCGCTTTCCTGAAGATTTTTTATTCTAAGTTTTCTTCATCGACGTAACTTTATCCAAGTGAGTAATTTCATCCCCATTTTCTCATTTATTTTCGAGAGTAGCTTTCATACTTACTCAAACGAAAATGATTTAAGACTTTGATCCTCAAACCGCTAACTCTAGTTTATGTGTTACTTAGAATAATTGTCTGATTGTGTGATATAAGTCTCATATGATTAATTGCTAAATGTTTATTTCTTTCGTTGGTCGGCCGCATCCTCAATAAGTATGATCATACGCTCCCTTAACTATTGCGGCTTTGTGCAAAATAGAATAGGGCCTAATTTACATTCTCCTTTTTAATTCGGTTGTTACTAAATTAGAAAGGAGCCTCATTTATATGACGCAATTGTCGTTATTATTTACGGTTTCACATAAGAGTTGTGGATTTGTGCCTCATATTATATATACAAAAATCATGGAATTGCTCACCAACATACGTGTTGACAAAAATATATTTTATGCAACGTTACAGGTTTGATTATCGGTTGAATGAAGGTTTGAAGACGTTAGTTTAGTATGAACCATTTAGGTTATTAGTTAAATGAACTATTAATTATCTTGTACTTTGTTTTATTTGTAATGAGCAAGTTGTGTTGTGTTTTATGTTAAATGAAATGAATTTGGTGTTTCAATATTGACACTTTAATAGTGTCGTGTGAATTGAAATAATAGCATCGTGCCCCGGCATGTTCCGCCGCTTTTTGTCGGGTGTGACAACTTTTCTCTGCAATCGAAATGTTAAACATATTTTTAATAGATTTCGAATATATTAGAGTTTTAAATATGAATTTTATCAATTATAATCAGTTTTTATATACTGTTTTCTTAACAAAACATGAAAACAGAAAACCGAAAAAAATTAGTGTTTTTAATCAAAATTCACGTCTTTCAATTTAATTACAGATTTAAAGGAAAACATGAATAACTGATTAATCAACATCTCTCTGGTACCACATGTTGATCAGTTCTTCATAATAGTAATAGAAAACATGAATATAATATTAAACATAAGAACATGTTACAACAGAGAGAATAGCAAAAGCAGCAAAGTATGATGTTGTCAACATGTTTTCAGCTTGGTCAAGTTCACCTTTAGGATATATGTTAATGACAGGGTTAGGGTTTTGTGAAAACCGAATATAAGGAGGGAGAGAGAGGGAGAGAGAGAGAGAGACGAAAATTGTTATGTACTGTGTTTAAGGTTATGTTATAATGTTAATTATTCTATCTATATATTTACATACACCAAGGGGAAACCCTTAATTAGAAAGTAGGGGTAATATCATCCACAATTTCCTAACTAATATAGTCATAAGGTATAATTTAATTATTTTGATCTATTATAATATATGGGGACGGTTAACGTACAATAATCGGTTATCGTACATTAGGTACACGAGCTTTTTGAACGTCGATTTCAATTTCACACGGTGGAATAATTATAAATAACTTAAATTTAATTCTATGATCTAATTCATCAATTGATTCATCGAGCGTCCATCCATATCAATATAATTCAACCGTCGATCAGTATTAAACTAATTTGCAAATCGATATCAAACTAATTGAGTTAATTATCTAACCCTAAAAATGTTCGTTACCTGCAAATAAAACAGAACGTTTTATCAAAACGTATAAGAAGAATCACAATTTAAGGCAGAGTTTCAACCTAGAATCACAAATAAAACGTATAAACCTAGAATGTATTAATAGAACCTTTAAAAGTTTAAAGCGTATAAGGAAGAATCACAAGTAAAACATTTCAACCTATAATGTATTAATAGAACGTTTAAAGGTTTAAAGCTAATACGTTCTGTTAATACGCTTTAAATCTTTAAACCTTTAAACGTTCAGCTAAAACGTTTTTAGCTTTAAACGTTCAATGTCGAAAATCCATCATCCAGAACTCAAAATTGATCGATTGAAACTTCAAATTGATGATTAATTGAATCGATTTCAAAGATTAGCCGATCAATTGGCTTCAATTTCAATTCAACTAAACAAACCTATGACGAGTTTTGCGTTTTTCGATGAGTTCGTTGTCGACGACGATGATGGTGACGGAGAGCGTTGATGGCGGCAACGAGTGGAGGTGAAGGAGGTGTGCTGATGTCGGCGACTGGTGGTGGAGACGGAATGAGAGAGAGGGATGAGCATATGAGTGTAATTGTGATTTTGGGTTTTGAAAATCTAACAGTTCGAAGTGTCGCGTACGTAATGTACGATAAATGATTATTGTATTTTATCCTTTATCTATAATATATAAATGATAATGATGGTCATATACAAATACATGTATTTATATTTATTCTTACATGTATTTGTATACATTTTAATCCGTTAATTAAAATACTCAATATTATGCTGAATTTGTATAAATTTTAATACCTTATAGTCAAATAAACTACAGGCTGGATTTAAAATAAAACGTGGACAAATAATTTAAATGTGGTAAAAGTATTTACTTCATCTCAGTGTTCCCACATACCTATACATGTTGACAACATGTGTATTCATTCTGGAGTTATTTTTTTAATGTTGGTAAATACAGGTTTACTTAACAAAGATATTGGATGACCATTGAAAATGGTTAAAAGATAAAACGGGAGAAATAGAACATGGCTTGCAATCTTGTACCGGGGCTTCACGGGTCGGGTACAGTTATGCATATTTTCAAAGTAATCAAAGTTTGAATGTGGGTTTATAAAACAAAAGAGAGACTAATAAGTCAAATGATATTTTTTAAACCTTGTGGGAAATTTACTTTTAAACCTAAGTGATGAAACAATATGATATTTGTTACTTTTCAGGAGATTTGGTGAATCAGGCAGGCTTATGACGTTGTAGCCACCTCACCATCTAGGCTTCAACCCATGTATCTAGCTCCCGTTTCTTTCTCACCACCAAAACACTTTTCGTTATATCAGTAACAACACTTTTCGTTTGTTTATTTTAATTTATTTCGTGAATCGATCGTCCGGTTAACGTGTTGACAATTTATTATTGATTGACTCAAATTTAATTTTAGGCTTCAAATCAAACAATCTCTATTAATCCCACATAGAAATTCCTAATCTCTTCAATACATAAGCTTCGCCACTGCTTGCAATCTACTGATTTCTTGCTGCTGTCCCATTTTGCAGCTGAAGTGCTGAACATATATAGTCGATGTAGGGTTCTTTAAACCTAAAACAAAATCATAGAAGTGATTTCATTTGGTACACTGTGATTACAAAATAAAAGATGTTTCTATTTATTATAAGAAATGAATTATTATAAAACTGAATGGAAAAAAGGTTATATTTTTTACAGGTTTGGTTATGGTTCTTTTGTTAACTGATAATTATTGCTCGGTTATGGTTATATGTGTATCACCAACTTAACCAAACCATTTTTAAGGAATTTCTTGCAGCTCTCAAGTAAACAAGCATTCTGATGACAACAACTTGCGCTCGGTTCAAATGGAGGCAAATGTTAATCGAATGCGAAGACCTACTTTATATCACCCTTCATTTCGAATTAGCAAAAGCAATGTCTCCAATAATATGGATTCCAAACATTCATGATCTGGATGTAAATAAGTCAAATGACTTCTCCTTAGAGTAATGAGAAAAAAAAATCCATTTCAAAAATTCAAGTTTAAATTTGTTCATTGGATTATTGTGAGCCGAGGGAGAAAGAATTAAAGTTTACAACAACTGGTTGGAAGCGAGACTACAATGAGAGAGTAGTTCAGATATGTGCCCCTCAAAAAGGTTATTTATGGTTTGAGTTAAGACTCATAATATTATACTGGTTGAATTAGTATCTTTTGTGCATGTTGAATTTGATATTGATGAAGAAGATCCAAATGAGTGCCTTTGCAATTTGTAAATAAGTATGAACTAGTGTTTTTCCCCGCGCAACGCGCCGGGTAGGTCGGTAAAACACAAGCGTTGATACGGTAAGTCGATGCGAATTCGGTCGGTTTCAGTTACATGCGTTATTGTTTCGGAATTAAGACAAAAATTAAACAAAAAATTATAAAAATTAGGGTGGGCCAATGGTGCGGCGTCAGTCGGTAAAACTCGATCATTTGTAAAATCCAACCGTTATCGACCCCGGGAGTTGAGGCGGTTGAGTCTTCTCGAATTTAGTCAGTTTTCGTCATGTTCGTTACGGAACCAAAACTAAAAAAACAAAAATCAGCATTCGGTCGGTTTTCGTTATGGTACTGGAACTAAAACAAAAGGCGGCGAGTTTACGCGAATTCGTTTGGTTTTCGTCACGTTCGGCATGATACCGTAACTAAAACAAAATAATAAAAAAGAACAAAAACAAAATTCACATTCGGTAGGTTTTCATTACGTTCATTACGGCCGAAACTAACACAAAACCAAAAAAAATCTACCAGAAGGGTGCCGCAAAGTGGCCAAATCGGGGCTTGCAGCACCAAACTTGTTAATTATATTATATAATAATAATAGATGATTTGCTAAACTTAATCTCGCAAGCAATTTTTGTCAAAAAAAAAATCAACTTTTATAGATAACTAACAATTTTGGTTTTCAACCTTAGTTAATAAAATGACACCAGTTTGTTGGTTAATTTGTTCGGAAATATTATTAACAAAATACAATTTTTGTGACATTTTTTTTCATCTATCATGTTGATCAACCACTTCTTGAATACCAGTCATAAAAGCCTTAACACTTTCATATAGCCTCCAGGTTAGTCATTCCAAGTCATTTATGATAGATCGGTCTAAACCGTTACTTCAGTCAACGTGTCACACACTTCATATGCTTATTAATGTGTTTAACCACGCTCACCCGCTGCAAAACGAGGGGTGAATTTACTAGTTTTCATTAAAATCAAGGTTTTTATTTTCCTTCTTTTTAGTAACTTATTAAAAGTAGTTATTAAAGGAAATAAAATTTAGCGACTTATAAACGAGAGATTTTCTAAAAGAAAAGACACTAAGTAAATATGATAACTTAAATTAGTAATCATTAAAATTAAGAAATTAAAATGAAGAAGAAACTATATAGAAAAGAGAAAATTCTCAAAATAGTCATTTTTAGAGAGAGTCTACAAAATAGCCCATTTTCTCTCAAAATCTTTTAAAATTTGGACTGACAAGACGCTTTGGGAAAAGATAAAGGGGCATTTACATATTTCTTCTTTCTAAACTTTGAAATTACATATTTCCTCAAACCATGCTTAAAGAGCATTGTATATTTTGCATTAAAAACTTATACTTTGGGGAAATATGTAATTTCAAAGGTTTAGAAAGGGGAAATATGTAAAAATCCCAAAGATAAAAATAAAGAGGGAGCAGACCAAATTTCGAAAGAAAGTCAGGTAGGAGACAAGATTTCGGGAAATAATGAAGGTAAAGTCCAAATTATTTTGTAATCTTGGAGCAAAAGTTCAGATTTTTCCAAATCTTTTTTATTCAAAAAACCGTCTTGATAGACAGTTTTTTTATTTTTCCTATATTTCCCGTCCATATTTTCAAATTCTTGGAAAAATATATTTTTTACAATTATACCCCTGAACCACCACCACCACCACCATGAACCACCACCATCACTGACGCCGTCGGTAGCCGGAGCTCGGGCCACCGTCTTCCTGCTTCCCTTCTCATCTTCACTGAAACCCAGGTCAGATCCGGCAGCGGCGGTGGCGGCGGATGCAGCAGCGTCGCCGTTGCCGGAGTTTGGAATTCCGGGCAGCATGCTTATGAAATCGTCACTTATGAACCAACTGAGATTAATTTTTGTTTTCATTTTAGAATGGCTTACTGGTTATAAACCAACTGAGATTAAATCCATAAGAGTCAAGAAGCATAAATTATTTATTACAACTTTGTCCAATAATAAATACATTAATTCCCCACAAACAAATTGTGTTCTATATATAACTTATGTTTTATAAGTTTGGCATTATTGATGCATGAAGTAAGAAACACAGAGAATCTGTAAAGGTAATAAAACTAAAAATGATGAATAATTAAAGATTGTAAAGGCGATTTATGTAATGCTTCATGACATTGTTAATGAATTTAATCACACGTTTACTGTCAAAGTTGATTGTAGAGATATGTGAATATTGTTAATGAACTCCAAACTCCGGCGACTGCGACCCTGCAGCATCCGCTGCTGCCGATTCTGACCTGGGTTTCAGTGAAGATGAGAAAGGAAGACCGGAAGACGGTGGCCGGAGCTCCGGCAACCGACGGCGTCGGTGATGGTGGTGGTTCAAGGTGGTGGTTCATGATGGTGACGGTGGTTCAGGGGTATAATTGTAAAAAATATACTTTTCCAATAATTTGAAAATATGGACGTGAAAGGTAGGAAACATGAAAAAACAGTCTCTTAAGACGGTTTTTGAATAAAAAAGATTTGGAAAAAATCTAAACTTTTGCTCAAAGATTACAAAATAATTTGGACTTTATCTTCATTGTTTCTCGAAATCTCGCCTGCTACCTGACTTTCTTTCGAAATTTGGCATGCTTCCTCTTTATTTTTATCCTTTCTCAAATCGTCTTGCCAGTCCAAATTCTAAAAGATTTTAAGGAAAAAAGAACTCTTTCTTTAAAAAAGACTATTTTAGGAATTTTCAATATACATGAAATGTTTTCTGTTTCTTGCAGGCACAGGCAAAGCGACTGTGCTGCCGATTCATTATCTGTCAATGTCAAATCTCTTTCTTTCTCCACTCTGGTGCAACGACGTGACTCACACGATGGATATTACATATTTGTTTTCTTGCAAAGCCTAAAACGCATCAAGCTAGAGTCCAAGATAGGTGATAAATATTTTCATCTTAATTTGACCCCTATATTTTAAGTTTAATTTAGGCTGTGCGTTGTGATCTTGCGACCACCCAGCTGGCACGAGCCACGTGTTGGGAAAAACGACCAACTAACCACGAACGGTAAACAAAAATTGCAGAATTAATCTTCGTTTGGCTAAACTTTTTCCCGACCCGAATGAACCAATGAGGATGCAAACAAATAGGGTAATATGGAAGTAAAAGTGACACAAAAGTTTTAGCGTGGAAAACCTCTCAAGACGAGAGTAAAAACCACGGGATTACTAGAGCCGCTTCAAATCCACTATCACCAATAATGAGCAATACAAAGTCTTCTCTAGATAAAACTAGAGGCATACACAAAACATCATATACTTAGTATACAAACAATCTTCAAGAAGTATATGGAACCAAATACAAAAGAGTAAACGAGTAAGAGGAATCACCAACAAGAAACTACCGGTCCTTGGAATGTCTCTTATCTTCACAAAACAAAACTTTGGAGCACAAAAAAATAAAACTTTTTCTTCGTCTCTCAGTGTTTTTCGGCCAAAGAGGAATCCCAACCAAAAATACTCCAAAAATTATCTCTTTGTTTTGTGTCTTACAATCTCAGCCGAATGATAAAAAACCCTTTTATTCGTTTGCTTTCTTGTTCAACACGTGAAGCCCACAAAAGAATTTTATGGTCATGTGGGACAAGGCCCAAGAAACACACCATCAATTATTTTCCTCATACGGATGACAAACAAAAAATAGAAATTATAATATATATTTTGTTCTCTCTCGTTATTAAAACATAATAATAATGGAACCCATGTAGAATAATATTTGTTGGGCTTTCTCATAGGCAAAAATATTCCAACACCACGTCAGTGGCACACACCACAAAAGCTCGTCGCGAGTGGCGCCACGAGCGAGTGGCCGCGAGTGTGGTGGTGTGGGGTGAAGCTATTTGTTGGGCTTCGGATTTCGTGAATGTTACCATTGGGTTTGGGTGAAAACAAAGCAAAAAAACTTTTTTTTGCCTGTATAAACCACAACATTTTTACCTTTAACAAATTACCAGCACTCTTATCTCTCTCTACACTACCTCAAAAACAATATATTCCATGTTAGTCATCTTCCTTTTTATAAAAAAACTAGTCGAGTGCCCGCACGATGTAGCGGAGGATAACATTTTAAGGTTGTTAGTGAGCCAAGGCTCGCTCGACTCGAACTTTACACCAAGCCGACTCATCTCAGCTCCAAATTAAAGCTTCGTCTTGATTATTTTGATATTTATATAATTAGAATACTATTAATCATATTTTATAAAGCATATAAAATGGAAAAAAAAAACAAATAAAGTTGAGTAATATTTGGATACGTATGAGGGCTCAAATTTTTACATTAAATAGTATAATATATTAATAAGTATGTAATTATAGGACATCATGGAAACTTTTTAATTAAAGCGAGTTTATTTATGTTTTATATCAAATAGATATTTGGTTAGATTTGTGACTAATGGGAACATCAAATTGTATGCATTTATCATTTAAAAAACTTATACATTCATGCAACAATAAGCTATACATTTCAAATCGTCCATCTGATTTGAAAAAATTCATATCGAAACGTTGACAAAAATAAGCTTGTTTAAATGGGCATGCTCGGATTTTTTTTAATCATATTTTTGTAAAACATATAAGATTAAAATGAAAAAGGATAAAAGTTGAGTTAAAAGTGGGTAAGCATGAAGGGTCAAAGTTGTACTATTTATTAAATTAACAAAATTTGGGTAAAGTTGTGCTATCATAATTGTAATTATATTTGTTGAAATCAAATAAACGTGGGTGGATTGTGTTTAAAATACCACTTTGTTCCTCTATACACATGCACCTTATGCATTGCAAATTGTAAATCCCTTAAAACAAACCTCTTAATTTGCCATTTACTTATGTGTTATATATAATATAGATATGGATCAATGGGGTGGTTGTTACCGACCGGAAATGCCTTTATGTCAAGACGACGACAACATGTTTGGCGCCACCGAGATGGAACAAAACTTTAGTCAAATGCCATCACCGTCTCCCGACTTTTTTGTTCCTGAAACAAAGAAGTTCGTAAAAGAGGCAGCCAAGGGCTTAACGAGCCAAAAAAAAGAACAAAGGAGGAGCGGCAGGCTCGAGCTGAACGGCCGAGGTAGTCGTTCCCAAAAGGAAACCATTCCTTGGACAAAGGAGGAGAAAAGGGCCTTGTGTCGTGTTTGGGTTGAAATATCCGAAGATCGACATGCCGTTTTTTTTTTTAATTTTTTTTGTTTCGTTTATAATTTTAAAAATACGTTTGAAACTTATCTTTATTTAATTTTAGCGGACTATCAAAAACACCGTATATTTTGGGGGGGGGGGGGGGAAGTGCGAGAGTTATTCTATAGGATGGTGGGAAGTACGGACCGTACTGACAATTATGATATTGGGAAGATTGTCCAAAACTCGCAAATTTGTCGGACCTTTTACAAATTTATATAACAGAAACAGTCGTCGAATACGATCGAGCGGGAGCGATGATCTTCAAGTCTACAACCTCACATCCGACGAATGGAAAGCCGAAGTGTTCAACAAGTACGGAACGGTAAAAACGTGGGACGAGGACGACATGTGGCAAATACTCAAGTCGTGCTCGTAATGGGCCGAGTTGATTACACCGAAAATTGATGGTGGCTCAATGCCAAAGCATGCGAAAACTACTTCGTCCGGTGCATATGTCTCATCTAGTAGCTCGGATGCTCATGTAGGGATCGACCTAAATGTGTCTGGGCAAGAAGATCAACCGCAAGTCCTACATCGACCACCCCGAAGGGACCAGGGAAAAAGATCAACCATAAGTACTGAGGTCGATTCGGAATTTGTCGATGACATAAACAACATATCGACTAGTATCGAGGCGGCGCCTGGGGTGTAACACCCCGACCAAAGGCGGATTATACATCGGGGCGCCACATATTGCTTCATTACTCGCGACACTATTGGTGTCAATATTTATTAATACACATTTTATCGCGCACGCGCAGCGGGGAAAATAAAGAACATAAATCAAACATAAATCAATATATTATAAATTATAACATTCAAACAACATTAACTTGTCTTGATACATTTTAATTCTAGGTCCAAAAGTAAAAACGTCCTACGTGTCCACAAGCTCCAAAACAGCTACTGCAAACCTGAACATGTGTTAAAATAAACGTCAAACACTTGCGTGTTGGTGAGAAATCAAGTTTAATACAATACATAGATAATAATAAATCTGCGCGCAACACGTGTATGTCTGATGTTTAACAAGGGTGCAATCAGATTGTGATCAAGCCTAGATAGATCATAGCTCATAGTTCATAGTTCAATCCGTGCTCCCAATTGAGCACAAAAACGAGAAAACATCTGTGCAAGTGTAAACAAAGAAAACCGTAAACGATAGGTCTCCCGTGTTCATCTAATGGATCCATGAAAACTTCGGAATAGGCCGAACAAAGCGGTTAATGATACACACATACAAATAAACAGCCAAGTAAACGTCCTCAACACATGGGATACTGCGCGACTAAAGTTCATAAACAAGTTTAAGACTCTAAGTTTGTATGAACACATGATCATCCCAAAACATTAAAAGCAAAAAGGGATTAGGTACGAGATTACTCACTTGATAAACGATGCGGTGTAAGATAAAGCAAGAACCAACTTTAAACAAGCACAAGTTAACCTATAAACAAGATTATTGTTTTAATGATTTGTTTTAAGTCTTGATTATAAGTTAGCATAATTAATAAGTTATTATATATATAATATATTACCGGAAAACAGGGCAGGGGAGAGGAGAAAACGGAGGCAAGAGAGGAGGGAGGCGGCTGAAGAACAACGGCAGAGAGCAAAAAGGGAGGAAGAGAACAGGAGAGATTAAGTGTTTTGTGTGTGTAGTGTTAGGAAAAATAATACTATTATTTATAGAGAAACCTTAGGAGACATAATCCCTAGAAAGGGGAAAGGATCTTTAACAGGATCAAGCAAAAGATATCAAAAAGCAAGTAAAAGATATCAAAAGATATGGCAGCTGCAGGGGGCAAGATAAAGCTGACAGGGAACAGTAAAAAGCATGGGCGGGTCAGATAAAGGTACTGGTCAAGCATGGCAAAAGCAGATCTCAAAAGATAATGTCAGTCACTTTTTCTGCCAACCAATGGGGTTGGTGCGCATGCTGCGCCGAAAGTAACTTTTCAGACAAAGCAGATTAGGTCAACAGCACAAAAGATAAGATAACACAAAAGCAAACGGCTAGATTAAACAGAAGAAAACAAGGGTTTAGCGCGAGAAGGCTAAGGCGCGAAGGCAGACACAGAAGGTCAAGAGAGCGCGAGCGCGAAGGCAGACAGAACTAACCTTAACGCGTCGCGGAAAGAACAATATTTCTAAGCGCGCCGCGGGAAGAATCATATTTCTTAGCGCGCCGCGGGAGGAACTAAAATTCCTAGCGCGCCGCGGGAAGAACTATAATTCTTCGCGCGTCGAGGGATGAACTACGATTCGTAGCGTGCTGCGAGAAGAACTACAAATCCTTAGCGCGTCGCGGGAAGAACTACCGTTCTTAGCGTGCGGCGAGAAGAATTACAATTCTTAGCGCGCTGCGAGAAGAGTTCGTCTCGCGTATCGCTGAAACAGGTGGTCTTCACGCAGGATTCCTTGTAAGGGGTCTGGCGCGTGAAGCTGCGCAGACAACCTTAGGCGGGAAGGAACAAAGGACAAGCAAAGAGAAGAAAAAGAGGGAAACAAGGCGGAAAGAGAGGAGAGGGAAAGAGGCGGGAAGGAAATATATATTATTATTATTAAAAATAAAATATAAGTATAAATAAATATTAAATCATAAAAGAAAGAGATCGGGTCAGAGAAACGGGTACCTGGGTCGGGTCGGATCGGGCAGATGTCACAGTCTCCCCTACTTTAAGAAATTTCGTCCCGAAATTTATCTCGAAGTAAGTTGCGCAGAGAACAGGTGCGGGTACTTGATCTTCATTTGATCTTCCCTTTCCCATGTAAACTCGGCTCCGCGCTTGGACTCCCAGCGAACTTTCACGATAGGGATACGACTGCGCTTGGTTTGCTTAACCTCGCGATCCATAATCTCAACAGGCTTCTCAACGAAATGCATAGATTCATCAATTTGAACTTCATCAAGTGGAATGTGAAGGTTCTCGTCAGCTAAACACTTCTTGAGGTTGGATACATGGAACGTTGGATGCACATTACTGAGCGCGGGCGGCAGGTCAAGTCTGTAGGCAACTTTTCCCACACGCGCGAGAATCTTAAATGGACCAACATAACGAGGAGCAAGCTTACCTTTCTTCCCAAAGCGGACAACACCTTTCCAAGGCGACACTTTGAGGAGAACAAGATCACCAACTTGAAATTCGAGAGGCTTCCGCCTACGATCTGCGTAACTCTTCTGTCGGCTTCTGGCAGTCAGCAGATGATCACGGATCTTGGCGATTTTATCGGTTGTCTCTTGAACAAGTTCGGGTCCTGTGATTTGAGTTTCACCCACTTCGCTCCAACAGATCGGGGAGCGGCACTTACGACCGTAAAGTGCTTCAAATGGGGCCATACCAATACTGGAATGATAGCTGTTATTATAAGAGAACTCGATCAAAGGCAGGTGCAAATCCCAATTACCTCCAAAATCAAGAACACAAGATCGGAGCATATCCTCAAGAGTTTGAATAGTTCGCTCAGACTGACCGTCAGTCTGAGGATGATATGCCGTACTCATGTCCAAGCGAGTTCCTAGCGCAGATTGGAGAGATTTCCAAAAGCGAGATATAAAACGGCCATCGCGATCGGATATGATGCTCAAAGGAGTACCATGGCGGCAGACAATTTCCTTGACATAAAGCTGCGCGAGTTGCTCAACACGGTAGTTTTCACGAATGGGCAGGAAGTGAGCAGACTTAGTCAATCGATCCACTATTACCCAAATGCTATCATGTTTGCTTGCTGTCAAAGGTAACTTGGTAATAAAGTCCATCGCTACACATTCCCATTTCCACGTAGGAATTTCTGGTTGTTCGAGCAAACCAGATGGGCGTTGGTGTTCAGCTTTCACTTTAGAACAAGTCAGGCATTTAGCTACGAACACAGCAATATCCTTTTTCATACCGGGCCACCAATAAGTAATGCGCAAATCCTTGTACATCTTATCAGTGCCAGGATGAATAGAATACCGAGATTTGTGCGCTTCACTCAGGATATCAGCGCGAAGATTCTCATCAAAGGGAATCCAGATGCGATTGAGATAGCAGAGAATTCCACTCAGATTAGGCACAAAGAGTGCTTCCGCGCCACACGCTAACTCGGCGCGAAGGTTACCATTACTGATGGATGCGCGCTGCGCGTCACGAATACGCGATTCAAGGTTGCTTTGAATCGGCGCGAAGTGAAGCTGGGTGCGCGGCAAGATACAGTTAAGTTGGCAGGGTTTTCGGCTGAGCGCATCGGCTACCACATTAGCCTTACCAGGATGATACCGGATCTCACATTCGTAATCGCTGATGAGTTCGTTCCATCGGCGTTGCCTCATGTTAAGTTCCTTTTGATCGAAGATATGCTGAAGGCTTTTATGGTCAGTGTAAAGGATACACTTAGTACCATAAAGGTAGTGTCTCCAGATCTTCAAGGCAAAAACAACTGCACCAAGCTCGAGGTCGTGAGTTGTATAATTCTTTTCATGAACCTTGAGTTGCCTTGATGCGTAAGCGATAACCTTGCCTCGTTGCATAAGAACACAACCGAGACCTTGGTTGGATGCATCGCAATACACGAAAAAATCATCATTACCCTCAGGTAGCGCAAGAACAGGAGCTTCACACAACAAACGCTTGAGCGTTAGAAAGGCTTCTTCTTGCTTCGAGCCCCAAATATACGGTTTACCTTTGTGCGTTAGAGCTGTTAAAGGCAAAGCGATCTTCGAGAAGTTCGAAATGAATCGCCGGTAGTAACCAGCTAAGCCCAGAAAGGAACGGATCTCAGAAGGAGAGGATGGCGTAATCCAGTTCTTGATTGCTTCAATCTTGGATGGGTCGACATGAATACCCATCTTGTTAACAACATGACCAAGAAACTGTACTTCATCAGACCAGAATTCACACTTGGAAAGCTTAGCATAGAGCTGCTCGGTTCGGAGCTTTTGCAATACCAATCGGAGATGTTGCTCATGCTCGGCCTTGGTCTTAGAATACACCAGAACATCATCGATAAACACGATCACGAATTTATCCAAGAAAGGCCTACACACCCGATTCATTAGATCCATGAAAACGGCGGGTGCGTTGGTTAAACCGAAGGACATGACCAAGAATTCAAAATGGCCATAACGAGTTCGAAAAGCAGTCTTCGGAACATCTTCATCGCGGATGCGCAACTGGTGATAACCAGAGCGGAGATCAATCTTCGAGAAACAAGAGGCACCTTGGAGTTGATCAAAGAGGTCGTCAATACGCGGTAAGGGATACCGGTTTTTAATGGTGAGTTTGTTCAACTCGCGGTAATCAATACACATGCGAAACGATCCATCTTTCTTTTTAACGAACAACACCGGAGCACCCCAGGGCGAAGAGCTAGGGCGAATGAATCCTTTAGCAGTCAACTCTTGAAGTTGGCTTGCCAATTCTTGCATCTCAGCGGGCGCAAGACGGTAAGGAGATTTAGCTACGGGGGAAGCACCAGGGACAAGATCAATACGGAACTCGACTTCACGAGCGGGAGGGATACCAGGAAGATCATCAGGAAAAACTTCAGGGAAATCACGCACAACAGGGATATCGCGAAGCTTCTTCTCTTCAGCAGGTTTGACCACATGGGCTAAAAATGCAATACACTTCTTCCGCATGAGTCTTCGGGCTTCGGCGCAAGACATAAGTTTAAGACCACTGGAGGGTTTTTCGCCGTAAATATGAAGATCACCATTTTCTCGAGGAATGCGAATCATCTTCTTGGCGCAAATAACTTCGGCGCGATTCTTCGAGAGCCAGTCCATACCAATGATAACATCAAAGCTTCCAAGAGGCATGGGGATGAGGTCAATCAGAAAATCGTTTTCGTTAAGGTTAAGCGTGGAATCTTTAATCACAGAGTTAATTAAAACAGTTTCACCGTTAGCCAATTCAACTGAAAAATCTTCTTTTAAATCGTTGCGCGGTCGCGCAAGCTTCTGCTCGAAGGCGCGAGAGATAAAACTTCGATCGGCGCCAGTATCAAAAAGTATAGAAGCATAAAATCCGTTAAGCAAAAATGTACCATTAACTACGTCATTATTCGCTTGCGCTTGGTGCGCGGTTATGTTAAAAGCTCGTCCACGCGTCACTTGGTTCGAAATCTGGTTCACCGGATTCGCTTGTGTGATTTGCACTTGTAGTCTCGGGCACGCGTTCCGGAAATGACTGGGATCACCGCAGTTATAGCACGACCTGGGTCGTGGGTTTTGGTAGATTGATTGTGGGTTCTGCGGGTAGACTGGTGGTGTTGGCGCAATTGGGTTGGCGGGAGGGACTCTACAGTATTCGGTTGAGTGACCAATGCGGCCACATCGGTTACATTGTCGACACGGGGTCTGAGTTGGGTGGTGAAGTCTACAGGTTGGGCAAAGGGGTTGGTTTCCTGTGTAAGGTTTCTTAGTTGGTGGGGCAGGGAGTGCTGGATTGGTTAAGGCATAGTTGTGAACTACAGGGGGAGTTGGGTAGGCTGACAGTGGGTTAGGCGCGTAAACTGGAGGTTGATAAATGGGTTGTTGGGTAATGGGCGGGTTGGTAAGCGCATAGGCTTTGCGCCTGCGCTTGAGGTTGTTACGGTTTGAGGGTTCTGGTTTGGTTTCTGTTGGTTCAGGGACAGTCTTGGTGGGTTTGGTCTTTTCTGTTCCCCGCAGGAACAGGGTTCCTGCTCTGACATGGTTGTCGCTGAGCACAGCGGCCAACTCGATGGCGTCAGAGAGGGTTACTGGGTTTCTGGCCCATACAGAATCTTGAATTTCCATGGGAAGACCCCCAAGGAATTTCTCTATGGCTCGGCGGGAAGGGGTAACAAGGTGAGGGACAAGCAAGCTTAGCTCGTGGAAGCGCGTCGCGTACTCGCGCGCTTCGCCACTGTATTGCTTAAGATTCCAAAATTCCTCCTCCAGGCGCTTAACTTCGTTGGGAGGGCAGAATTCTCGCGTAAGAATTTCCTTAAATTCCTCCCAGAGCATGCTGGAAGCAGCTTCTGCGCCACGCGCATGAGCTACTCCATTCCACCACGTAAGCGCTCTGGATTCCAGGACACTGGAAGCATACAGGGTTCGTCTGTCTGAGGGGCATTGGGTATGGAGGAAAGTGTTTTCAATCTTTTCGAGCCATTGGAGCATCACGGTGGCTCCTTCAAGACCTGTGAACTTTGGAGGGTTACCCGCGTTAAAGGACTTAATGTTATAACTCGAGGTATTGTTTTGGCTCAAGGCTTGGGCTATCACGGCGGCCATTTCCTGGGAACGTTGCTGTCTACGCATGCGCGAGGCTTCTCTTCTCTGAAATCGGCGAGATAGCGGAGGCATTCTATAAAAATTTTAATTTTAGTTAATATCTTGGTTTTAGCACAAAGTATAACCTCGAAAAGCTTGGTTTCACGGAGTTAGATACTATCAAAAGTTAAAAGTAAAATAAATGACCCTAAATGCAGACTTAATAAGGGTAACAAATTCGAATCAAGAATCGACGATTCATGTATCACCATGACTTTCCGAATTCCCAATTTAAAATATACGGGCAAACGAGTATTGGAGATTGGCGATTCATGTATCACCATGACTTTTCAATCTTCAATATGAAATACACAAGAAAATGAGTATTGGAGGTTGACAATTCATGTATCACCATGACTTTTCAAGTCTCCAACCTCAGAACATAATCGTAAATGGAAATTGAAAATCAACTATTCATGTATCACCATGACTTTTCGGATCTTCAAATCCCAACAAACGAATATGTAAGTAAAATCAATAAAAATCGAAATTCAACAAAAATCGAAATATCGCGAAATAGAACATAAAATCATATACTGCGCAAGTGCGAGCATATTCATAAATAACGAGTAATTAACAATAAGCGCGCAAACATGAGATTTCTCTCATGCGCGAGAAGGGACTCTTAGGTATTCTAGGCCGTTACGTCTAACCACCTATCCTAAAGTCAACGAGCTCTGATACCAATCTGTAACACCCCGACCAAAGGCGGATTATACATCGGGGCGCCACATATTGCTTCATTACTCGCGACACTATTGGTGTCAATATTTATTAATACACATTTTATCGCGCACGCGCAGCGGGGAAAATAAAGAACATAAATCAAACATAAATCAATATATTATAAATTATAACATTCAAACAACATTAACTTGTCTTGATACATTTTAATTCTAGGTCCAAAAGTAAAAACGTCCTACGTGTCCACAAGCTCCAAAACAGCTACTGCAAACCTGAACATGTGTTAAAATAAACGTCAAACACTTGCGTGTTGGTGAGAAATCAAGTTTAATACAATACATAGATAATAATAAATCTGCGCGCAACACGTGTATGTCTGATGTTTAACAAGGGTGCAATCAGATTGTGATCAAGCCTAGATAGATCATAGCTCATAGTTCATAGTTCAATCCGTGCTCCCAATTGAGCACAAAAACGAGAAAACATCTGTGCAAGTGTAAACAAAGAAAACCGTAAACGATAGGTCTCCCGTGTTCATCTAATGGATCCATGAAAACTTCGGAATAGGCCGAACAAAGCGGTTAATGATACACACATACAAATAAACAGCCAAGTAAACGTCCTCAACACATGGGATACTGCGCGACTAAAGTTCATAAACAAGTTTAAGACTCTAAGTTTGTATGAACACATGATCATCCCAAAACATTAAAAGCAAAAAGGGATTAGGTACGAGATTACTCACTTGATAAACGATGCGGTGTAAGATAAAGCAAGAACCAACTTTAAACAAGCACAAGTTAACCTATAAACAAGATTATTGTTTTAATGATTTGTTTTAAGTCTTGATTATAAGTTAGCATAATTAATAAGTTATTATATATATAATATATTACCGGAAAACAGGGCAGGGGAGAGGAGAAAACGGAGGCAAGAGAGGAGGGAGGCGGCTGAAGAACAACGGCAGAGAGCAAAAAGGGAGGAAGAGAACAGGAGAGATTAAGTGTTTTGTGTGTGTAGTGTTAGGAAAAATAATACTATTATTTATAGAGAAACCTTAGGAGACATAATCCCTAGAAAGGGGAAAGGATCTTTAACAGGATCAAGCAAAAGATATCAAAAAGCAAGTAAAAGATATCAAAAGATATGGCAGCTGCAGGGGGCAAGATAAAGCTGACAGGGAACAGTAAAAAGCATGGGCGGGTCAGATAAAGGTACTGGTCAAGCATGGCAAAAGCAGATCTCAAAAGATAATGTCAGTCACTTTTTCTGCCAACCAATGGGGTTGGTGCGCATGCTGCGCCGAAAGTAACTTTTCAGACAAAGCAGATTAGGTCAACAGCACAAAAGATAAGATAACACAAAAGCAAACGGCTAGATTAAACAGAAGAAAACAAGGGTTTAGCGCGAGAAGGCTAAGGCGCGAAGGCAGACACAGAAGGTCAAGAGAGCGCGAGCGCGAAGGCAGACAGAACTAACCTTAACGCGTCGCGGAAAGAACAATATTTCTAAGCGCGCCGCGGGAAGAATCATATTTCTTAGCGCGCCGCGGGAGGAACTAAAATTCCTAGCGCGCCGCGGGAAGAACTATAATTCTTCGCGCGTCGAGGGATGAACTACGATTCGTAGCGTGCTGCGAGAAGAACTACAAATCCTTAGCGCGTCGCGGGAAGAACTACCGTTCTTAGCGTGCTGCGAGAAGAATTACAATTCTTAGCGCGCTGCGAGAAGAGTTCGTCTCGCGTATCGCTGAAACAGGTGGTCTTCACGCAGGATTCCTTGTAAGGGGTCTGGCGCGTGAAGCTGCGCAGACAACCTTAGGCGGGAAGGAACAAAGGACAAGCAAAGAGAAGAAAAAGAGGGAAACAAGGCGGAAAGAGAGGAGAGGGAAAGAGGCGGGAAGGAAATATATATTATTATTATTAAAAATAAAATATAAGTATAAATAAATATTAAATCATAAAAGAAAGAGATCGGGTCAGAGAAACGGGTACCTGGGTCGGGTCGGATCGGGCAGATGTCACATGGGGTGAAACTTTCAAAAGACAGATTTAGTAAGTTAGACTTTCTTACCAAAGAGTTTAGCAACCTCGACCCCATGCGCGAGCGGTATTCAAACAAGAACAAGCGCTTGTTCTTGAGGAAATCAAAGCAGATCAAGAACGAAGGCGAAAAGCAAGAGGCGGCGGAGAAAAGGAATTAATTAGTATTTTTATTCATAAATTTGTAATTTTTTAAAATATTTTTAGGATGTTTAATTATGTTATTTTATTAATATGTTATTCTTTAATTTGTATTTTTTTTTAATTTATTAGTATTTTTATTCTTTACTTTGTATTTTTTTATGTTATTAATATGTTAAATGTTTTTTTATTATATAAATTAGTTTTTTTTACTTATACTATTATGTTATATTTAAAAAATAAAAAATCAGAAAATTCGCTTAAGCCACCGTTCGCCTAGACCACAACAGGCTCATACGGCTTCAGAAGTGACTTCAGCGAGTGTCCAGTCAGTATCTAGTCAACAATGCATGGCACAATATTATTGGATGAATTCGGAGTCCGGCTTCAACGACAACACACAGTCTTAGTTCCCAGTCTAATAAAGTTTGCTTAGCCATATATATTTAAATTTTATTAAAGTAAACCGTAATGAGCATAGCATGCTGAATTTGTATAAATTGTAATAACTTATAGTTAAATGAACCTAAATTGAACAAATAAATGTTGTAAAAGTATTTACTTTATCACACATATAGATATATTGACATGTGTTTTAGTGATGTATACTTCAAATTTAAAATGAATAACATAAGTAAATAGTATACGTTTTTTTGTTTCCTGTCAAAGTGATTAAAGTTTGAATATGGTTTTATAAAATCTAAGAGATGATATAACAAGTCAACTGAGGGGGTGTTTGGGATTCTTTATTTTTTCCTCCTTATGACTTATAATTTATTAAAAAGTTAAAAAGGTGTTTGGATTTGTTTAATATGTGAGAGGAAAAGTTTTATAAGTTAAAAAGTTGTAACTTATGACTTTTCCATAAGTCATAAGGAGGTAAAAATAAGGAATCCTAAACATTCCCTGAAACGTCCTAATTTGACTTTTGAGGTCGGATATCTTCCTCTCCTCCACCCCCACCGCCGACGATTCCCACTCTCTTCCACCCCCATAGTCATCTACACACTATAGATATTTTACCTTTAAAAAACAGTATGATATTTGTTTGCTTTAAATTCTAAACAAAGAAAAAATGGTTTCTAGTAGATATATTTCTTAAAAATACAAGTTAGTATCGTTTTAAACGAATTTCTATTCTAACAATAGTTGCTGCTGGCATTTATTTATTTTGATGGACAAACTTTATTATACTATTATAAAATATTATATGTTTATTAATTAGGTTCTATAAACAACACCAGAAAATTTTAACCTTCCTATTATTATTTCTAAGAGTAAACTCACTATATAGGTTTGTGTAATTGTGTATGAGAAGTTAGAGAACTTTCAATTGATGTTTATAGCTTGTACTACACACATTTTAATATTCAATATTATATTTACTGATTATATTTATTCAATTTATCTTTTATCAATATTTGCCAATAGTGCTAATAATCATCCACCTAACATAAACTTGCACAAAGGACAAAATTAAATAAAGCCAATGCACCATTGGTTGAATATGCATTTTTCTGTAAATCCAAGGGGACAAAATGTAATATTGACCAACCGTTTTCTGTCTAAAGGACATTCTTGGAATTTCACTAGACGACAAAGCGTATGTTGTACGCTTGGGACACCAATAGAGGTTTTAGGGTTATTTATTTATTCCCTCCATTGTTTTGTCTTGTTGCTACCAAAGTTTTGAACAAACACTTGACCGGAAAAAGTGTCACGCTCCGAAACCCCACCCCTCCTAAAAGAATATACAAGACAGTTAAAGGACCCTTTATAAATGATTAACAAACTCACTGAGATGAATGTATTTGCTCAAGACCCGTCACTCCCTATATTTTACACGCCCTCAGTCCCTAAAATTGTCCTTCTAGACGAAGGAAATGCCGGAACGAGAGTCGTTAACGAACCCGTAGGGTTAGTTATACCTTTTGATCTTGGTATACCCGTCATTTTAGACTTCTAATCCAACTCTACCATTACTTCTTCTAGAATATTGCTTCAATTTAAGGGTCAAGATTTTCAATCTTGGGTGAAAGTGGTATCTGAAAAAGATCCTAGAGCCTTCATTTCAAAATATATGAAAGAAGTGGTTCTTGTTTCAGATTTATCAAAATGTAAAGCTAGTTTTGACTGTTGTTTAATTGGTGTCATGTGAGTTTACAATAATTTGTCTGCCAGAAATTCATAAACAAGATGAAAAAGATAAAGACTCAACAGAGATTACACGATTTAAAGGTGCGTAATAATAATAATAATTTGTTGATTATTGTTATTTTACTAATTTTGAATTTAATAATAGTTTACTTGTTTGTATTAATTAGGTTATATCAAAACGTATGCTGAAGACATGGAGTGTTTGTTTCTAAATCTTTTATCTTGTTCATCCAACATGGATTTCTTATTATCATCACAGATTTCTTATTATCCAACATGGATTTCTTATTATCAACACAAAATTGCACTAATTTTGACGTTATTTTACTAATCACGTGAAAATAACGTTAAAAGTGGCGGAAGGTTAATCAGGCATCATGTGGTGGCGTTGATAGCCGAAAGACAAGGGCACATGCACCAATCAGCCGGTGTCCCGAGGATTGAGTGTTATGTGTCTTATGTCCAAGGCTTGATTCAAAACTACTATCGAGCCGGGGGTCTCACCGGAAGCAGCCTCTCTATCCCTATGGGATAGAGGTAAGGCTGTCTACATCTTACCCTCCTCAGACCCTACTATAGCATTGCTATTGGTGGGATATACTGAGTACGATGATGATGATGATGATTCTCTGTGGACAAGATCTTCAAGGCACACAAACAATTGAAGTTTTTACAGAACCTCGTTCATCATCCAGCCAAATGATCTCTCGTTTGATCTCTACAAAAATTGAGCATCACACTAGGTTTGTGTATTTCTTCATTCAAGATGATCTTGATAAAGAATCTGCCATTTTAAATAGGGTTAGTAAAGAATATATTGGTTTTGAGGAGATTTCAAAGCAGATTGCTCTTGCTTTCTTAGCCATCATTTATGGCCCTTCTTCTCAACTACATGTTAGAATCGAATCGGATCTCCAAATGTCTGAAGTTGAGATTGGAAGGACTAAAATACAATTTAATTCTCTCAATGATGCAAAGAAGACAATCTCATCAGTTATCAATTCTGCAATTCCTACATTACAAAACCTATTTTTTGTTGAAGAATACGGAGAGTATGAAAAAGAGAAGAAAGTGCATGCTCCTGCTAAATTGGTAAGCAAATTTACAAGTTTCAAGAATGATATGGGTTTGAAACCAGGTAAGGAAAAACTGTTTTTGCAAGAGGAAATCGAGTTCTTGAAAGCTAGAAACTGGCCCGGATCAGCAAAATATGTTCCAGCTACCATCATGAATGCACTTTTTAGCAAAAAACTTTCTTATGCATCTTGTGTAATAGAAATTCTATCTCCAACATCTGGAAGTACATCGAGTTTGTCATAGTTACTCTTCTGCTGGATCATTGTCAAGATTATAAGAAATTGTGTCCGTATTTGCAAAATGTTACTAGAAGAATGATTGAAAATTTAAATGAATATTTTCAGAAAAAATTGCATGAACTTCTCGAACTAGAGAAGTACTTCGTATACACATGCAATGAAGATTATGAGGGGCAACTTGAAGAGATGATAGATGTGAAGTTAGTGATCCCAACTGAACCAGCTGGTGGGAAAAAGTTGGTAAGTTTTGAAGGTATGGGGAGTGATATAAGTGCGGATCATTTGGTATTGGTTGCTCCTGAACCACTAAAAATGCATTTGATTTGAAAAAAAATAAAATATATTAGAAACTTGTGGTGGAAAGATTGGTTGATAATTGTGCATTGAATGTTTTTACTATGATCAATGGGATGTTGTGTGGTGCGATACAAATGAAACATTTAGAAATTGTTTCAGAGAACAGAAAGCTACCTATGATGGAACCCAAAGTGGCTTATAATGAGGCTGCTTTGAAGGATAGAGTTTCTTGTTTGAAGAAGGCTTAGAAAATCATACTAGATTGGCAGTATGTATCTTCTTCCTAATAGCTATGAAGCCTGAAGTCTTTAGGTGGTGATGCTAGGGAATTTTATCAAGTTAGGTTTTGTTGTGTTGATTTTTATGTTGTTGGGAAAGTAAATCCTTTGTCCTTTGATAGAAGACTGTTATATATTGTTTGTTAACTTGGGTTGAATGCATGTATGTGTTTTGGTTATATTTTGATTTTGTTTGGCACATTCCTTGAGGGGATTTGTTTTCTAGGTGCACTTTTAGGTCTTTAATTAATGAATGATTAGCATCAAATGTTTGAAACCTAGCAAAAATGAGTGTCAAACTTGGTTTTTATTGATATAAAATATTATTTAGATAAAGTGAACTGATATGATGTATTTATAAATGCTAGAGAATCATTATATTGGTATCAAATAATTATATCATATATTTGTTTCCTATAAAGTTTATCCTTAGCCAAATGAAAGGGTACTGTTCTAAGTGGCATAGAGTAGAGCGAAGGGCGTTAACATGGACAGCAACAAGAAGCAACAAGACGACTATGTGTCGCGACAAGAAGCAACAGGATGATTGTGCGCCGACCACAGGAGGTATGACGGCGACCCAAAGCTCGATCATTGTAACACCCGTCAATTTTTGTTAAAAAGGATTATGCCATGTAGAGTTTGTATTTTAACCGAAACCCGATCCGGCATCTTTAGGGACCTTCTAGTCGTTCTTGTAAGTCTATTCATTTAACTTTTGGTTCAAGATAATACGTTTTGCAAGTGAGAGGGCCAAAGTGTAAAATTAGTATAATATAAACCCTAGTGTTTTTCCTTCTTTCCTTGAGTCCGATCGGCAGCAAGGAGGTGTTCCCACCTCGGTTTTCGTGCCATATCAAGAAGGTTCCAGCCATCTCTCGTCTAATTCATGGTCGGTTCTATCTTAGTATAACTCTTTTTCACCATTAAACTCTTTGTTGAACACATTAGGGTTGAGTTTTGATTATAACAATTTCTGACAGATTCGTACTCGTTTATTGCTTGGTCTGTAACTCGATTAAAATTTATTGTTTATGATCGATTCTTGTTTCTATAATGTTCTAATTTGAATCTATATTCCAGAAAGGTATAATATGTAATTTTTGGACGAGATTTGAATGGTTTTTATGATTTTATAAGATCGAGTGTCAAAGCTGATGCGGGATGACAGATTCTGGTCTGTCCTCCGACATCATAACTCTTTTTCAACAAGTCCAAATTGGTTGGTTCCACTTCTGGAACTTAATATTTTGAGTTAGGAATCAAACCCAATTGGAATCCTTTAATTTGGTTGGGTAATAATTTTTATAAAAATAAAATTGTTTTGTTGTCCACTGGAAAAATATAATAAAAATATTTTTATAAATCTAATACATTTATGCAACTCTGGTAAAAATTTCATAATTTATTTCTATGGTTTTCCTATATAATAAATTACATCTTTACATGCTAAAATCTGCACGTTATACTCGTTATTGATCTATTCGTTCGTTTTAGGCTTAACCGGTGGCTGTCCATTCGAGTACCTTTCGGGGCTGTTTTAAGTGAGGTTTTGCTCCATAATCTTCCTAGTTATGTCAAATATAATATACTTTTGTATCGTGCACTTTGGTGCTCGTTTGATTGGTCAACTAGTGGTAGATTGAAAGTTAGGATTCGGTTGTCTAGAATAGTGAATTGTTGCGTTTAACGCGAGTGTTGAAGTAATTAACGACCAATTCAGTTCAGGTTACGGGCTGTTGTAAAATTATTTTTATAAGTATTGGGGCTGAATTGGTTGTCGGTTACTCAAACGGGTCGGTACAACGCGTATTCGCGTTTATTGAATAGTTGGTGCGTTGTGCTTACGAGTTACCGACCCATTCAACTCGTGTAGCGTCGTGTGGATTGTTGGCTGTGAATTTATCAAATTGGGTCCACACGGGGCTGAGCTGGATGTTAAGTGCCTAAACAACTCTTAAACGCACATATTAGTCTCACCTAGTGCTTCTGGGGGTAATTTGGGAATTCGTTGTTCTCGGGAGTAACTATGGGTCGTTTTGGTAATATAAGGCCCCGGGGGCTGTTTTAATCGAATGTGGTGAGGTCGAGGCTCTAGGTAACTTGAACCATATTAGAACGCCTCGTAGGATAAACGAGTCCCTTCGGTGTCGTTAGTAACTATTGTATATAATCCGATAGGCGCGTGAGTTGTGGAATTACTTAGGGGCCCTATAGCTCATGGTGACTTGGTGCCTCGTGTCAGGTGAGTTTATGATGCCCCTTCTTACATTTTTACGTTTTGGGCTTGCATACACACCATATTACAGCTTTACCCGATTTTTACTCGTTTAAACTAATTGGATGGTATTACATGGCCTTACTTGTGTTTGTGGGTTCATGAATATATATGTGAATTATATTCTTTGCCTTAAGATATTTGAGACTCGTTTGTGGTCATATATTCCTTAAGGGTATATATATTACTTATGGCCTAGGCTCAAGGATATATGCTTATGCTTACTTGTATCATAGCATGTCTTGAGATGATAATTATGTATGTATACGCATGTGTTACTTTATGACCATAGGCTTACTTTCATTATGGTGTATTTTGGAATGATATATATATATATATACACGCATGTTGTTACATGCGTTACTTTATGGCCAATAATTGGCGATGTTAATTAGTCGTTATCGACTAAGGATGTTTGCGTATGCCTACTTTGTGTTTGCATACGGATGGATGGTGATCTTGGCCGGGCCAAACTATACTACTCAGGTTCTAAAATCCTGTGGCGGGCCCTGGAAAGCCTGTAAGGGGGGAGGATCGTGTGGTATGATCACCATCGGATGGAATGTTATGTGTTTGGGTTGTACGTGTGCTCACCCTGATGTTATTACTTGGATATTACGTGTTTGGGTTGTACGTGTGTTCACCCTGATGTTATTACTTGGATATTACGTGTTTGGGTTGTACGTGTGCTCGACCCTGATGTTATTACTTGGATGTTAAGCATAGGGATATAATTATATAGATATATAAGTATGACTACTATGGTTTATTATGGCCTAACTGTCCAGATCCCGTTTTTATATTTAAACTCTTGGAATGATTTATTTAAATGTTAATTATTAAAACTTGAACTCACTTAGCTCAAGCTGATTTTGTGTGTATGTTAGTGTGAGTTTCAGGTTTAGAGGAGGATGCTTACCGCTTGGACGTGCTCGAGACTACTTGGACGGTTGAAGGCATATCTATTCGGGGAATTCGATAATGAACACTGTTTCTTTTTAACCATTACTAGATATAACTAAAGTTTGTTTTGGGCATCATTCCCGGCTTTGGGGAACTTGTTTTAGTACTTGTGATTTTCCGCTGATTATATACTCTGAACAAGTTTTAAAATAAAATGTATTGCTTTGGGTTTAAAATCACATTTTCCCGATTTTGGAAATTTTGATATTCCTTATTCCGCTGTTTATTACTCTAAGACGATTTTAATAAGATGAAATTGTTTGGCTTTAAATTTTTGAGAATTTTTGGATATGTGACCAACTGTAGGATTCCCGGGGTTTGGGGTCTTACAATCATAAGCCTAGATCGGAGTATGAGGAAGGAGTAATAGAAACGGTTCGTGCTCGAAATGGGTCGAGTTAATTACACCGGACATTGATAGTGGCTCAATGCCAAAGCGTAAGAAAACTACTTCGTCCAGTGCATATGTCTCATCTAGTAGCTCGGATGCTCATGTAGGGATCGCCCTAAACGTGCCTGGGCAAGAAGATCAACCGCAAGTCCTACGTCGATCACCCGGAAGTGACCAGGGAAAAAGATAAACCACAAGTACCAAGTTCGTTCCGGAATTTGTCGAAGACGTAAACAAAATATCAACTAGTATCGAGACGGCAACCGGAGTAAAATTTTCAAAAGACAGATTTAGGAAGTTAGACTTTCTTGCCTAAGACTTTAACAACCTCGACCCCATGCGTCGAGCGGTATTCAAACAAGAACACGTGCTTGTTCTTGAAGAAATCAAAGCAGATCAAGAGCTAAGACGAAAAGCAAAAGGCGGCGGAGAAAGGGAATAATTAGTATTTTTATTCTTAAATTTGCAATTTTTAAAATATTTTTAGGATGTTTAATTATTTTTTAATTTGTATTTTTTATACAATTAAGATGTTAAATGTTTTTTTATTATATAAATTAGTTTTTTTTACTTATACTATTATGTTATATTTAAAAAATAAAAAATCAAAAAATTCGCTTAAGCCACCGTTCGCCTGGATCACAACAGGCTCATACGGCTTCAGAAGTGACTTCAGCGAGTGTCTAGTCAGTATCTAGTCAACAATGCATGGCACAATATTATTGGATGAATTCGGAGTCCGGCTTCACCGACAACACACAGTCTTAGTTCCCAGTATAATAAAGTTTGCTTAGCCACATATATTTATATTTTATTAAAGTAACCGTAACGATTATAGCATAGCATGCTGAATTTGTATAAATTGTAATAACTTATAGTTAAATGAACCTAAATTGGACAAATAAATGTTGCAAAAGTATTTACTTTATCCCACAGATACATATATTGACATGTGTTATAGTGACGTATACTTCAAATTTAAAATGGATAACATAAGTAAAATTGTATACGTTTTTTTTGTTTCCTGTCAAAGTGATTAAAGTTTGAATATGGTTTTATAAAATCTAAGAGATGGTATAACAAGTCAACTGAGGGGGTGTTTGGGATTCTTTATTTTTTCCTCCTTGTTACTTATAATTTATTAAAAAGTTGAAAATGTGTTTGGATTTGTTTAATATGACCGTGAGAGGAAAAGCTATAAGTTATAAGGTTATAACTTATGACTTTTCCATAAGTCATAAGGAGGTAAAAATAAAGAATCCCAAACATCCATTGAAACGGCCTAATTTGACTTTTGAGGTCTAATATGTAACATCCTACTTTTGTTAATAATAAATAAAAGAATTTATGTTTACTTAATTATGTGTTAGTGTGTGAGTTAAGATTTGGTTTGGGCTTGGGAATAGTTGGAGAGTGTTATGGGCTATGGGTCCCATGGACCCCCTATATAAACCCCCAAACTCCTCCAACAATCCTCATTTTCATCATCTTTTTCCCCTCCACACTCAAGAACACACACACATACACTTTCTCTCTCTAATACTTGGATCCAAATATAAGCCAAAGGAAAGACGAATCTAGTGTATAACATCATCAAATACCAAGAAACACGTTTGGATCCACGAGTTGGCCTAGATCCGAACCCGAGACCAAAAAATATGAGTTTTGGCCAACAAGGTTAAGTTTTATGGTTGGTTTCGACATGCAAACTGATATACTAGTAGAGTGGGCCGTAGGAAGTTAGAAAATGTAAAATTGGTAGCCCGTAGCCCAACGGGTGCGATATGGGACAAAAAGGTGATATTTGGAGTATGAAAAACACGGGTATACAAAGTTGGTACAACCCAAAACCCATAAAAAGGGTAGAATCGGGTCCTAAAGAAGAGTCACGGAGTAATATGGCTTAAAATGGAGAAAATAAAGAAAAGGCAAATCTGTTCGCACGAAATAGAATTCGCATCGCATACCATGCGAAGCGAATGGACCATGCGAAGCGAATGGTCCATGCGAAGCGAATGGGCCATGCGAAGAGAAAGGTCCATGCGAAGCGAATGGCCATGCGAAATGTTCTATGCGAAGCGAATGGCCATGCGAAGCGAATACTTCCATGCGAATTATTTCTTGCGAACTGTTTCAAACTGTTGTAAAACGTGACCCTATTCAATTTTCTGATGCATTTTTGATAAAGGAAAATTAATGAAAATAGGCATCCTACATGCTTAGACTCGAACAGAGAATGAGACTTAAGGAAGAAAATAAAGAAGATGCCAGTCCGAGAATGCCATGTGTCACTCAAGCAAGCTCAGTAAGTTGATTGTCTTGTTGCTAGAAGTAGAATCAATTGTTGATATGTGACGATGTGAACTGTACGATGGTCTAACTATTATAAGTAGACACTAGCACAAGTGGACTCACAAAAGGAAGTGTATAGGATACAGAGAGTAACGTGATCAGCTAATCACAACTGGCCACTGTTATTGCTTGTTAGCCTTACTGCCCTTATACTAAATAGTTCCTGAAGTGATGACGTTTGTATTTTCCTATAAAATACGAATGGCTGGTGCTAAGAAGACTCTGGACAAGGGAGTCGCATGAGTTGCCGTGGTAGACCACGTGTTACCCAAGTACCCCCTGAGGAACCAATCATCAAGTCCGAGGAAGAGAGAAGCATGGCTGTGCGAAATGAAGGGTATCAGCTCAACCCTGCTATCCAAGTTGCCATCACTCAGGCAGTAGCTGTTGCGATGCAGAATCTCCAAAAAGAAAAGCCAACTGAGAGCCGTGCATGTAAGACCCCGAACCTCGGGAATCCTACAGTTGGTAATCATATTCAAAAATTCTCAAAAATTTAAAAACCCAACATGTTCATCTTATTAAAATATGTTTAGAGTAATTAACAGCGGAATATGTAACATCAAAATTCCCAAAAGCCAAGGAAAGTACCCAAAACCAAAATTTAAATGCTTATAGTAATAAATTAAAAGAAACGGTTTGCATTATTAATTCTTCGACTAGATATGCCTTCAATCGTCCGAGTAGTCTCCAGCACGTCCAAGCGGTAATCACCAATCCTCAACCTGAAAATCAATCTAACGTACACACAAAGTCAGCTAGAGCTGAGTGAGTTCAAGTTTTCATAAACAATAATTCATACTTTATTTCGAAGTTATAGCTCTAAACAGCAGAGAAGATAATAATAAAATAAATGAATAGTTCACCAAATAATACATTCATCGTCGAACACACGTACACGTGCCTCTCCACCACGAGTCAAGACTTGAGTAATATATTTGACCCGGATGCGGTAAGACCTAAGCACGTGACACGAGCCTCTCCACCACGAGTCAAACCGAGTAATATATTTGACTCGGTCACAGCTTACACATCCAAACACGTGATACGGGCCTCTCCACCACGAGTACAACCCGAGTAATATATTTGACCCGATCACGGTTTAACATACAACGGGCCTCTTCACCACGGGACTTGAAAACCCGAGTAATATATTTGACCCGCCAAAATGATGATCAGGCCACACGGGCCTCTCTACCACGGGATTTGAAAACCCGAGTAATATATTTGACCCGCCAAATTGATGATCAGGCCACACGGGCCTCTCTACCACGGGATTTGAAAACCCGAGTAATATATTTGACCCGGCCGTAATCACCATGCACATACACATCAATAAGCCTACTCACATCATTCTTAGCCACAAGGAACTAAATGTCATTACACAACCGTAGGCTATAAGGTAACACATACTCATACATATATATAATCCCAAAATATACCATATCATAATTAAGCCATCCTTAGTCACGAATGACTAACTAACATCACTAATCATAGGCCATAGGGTAACACATGCACATACATACATACATATATATATATATATATATCATCCCAAAATGTACCGTATTACAAGTAAGCCTATGGGCCAAAAGGTAATATATAATAATCAGTCCAATACATGAACTAAGTAAATAGGTCTACTCGTATTCAATTACTACCAAGCCTATTAATACCCTCGAGTCTAGACAATAACCAGGTATATAACCTTAAGGAATTTATGACCAAACGAGTCTAAAATATCCTAAGGCACAGAATGTAACTCACACTGGATTTTCATAATTGCACAAACATTATCCAAACAATACAATGACCTTCAAATTATTTTAACGAGTAAAATCGGGTAAAACTGTAATTGAGTGTGTATGCCAGCCCAAAACGTAAAAAGAGTTAAAAAGGGGCATCATGAACTCATCTGACACAAGGTACGATTTCACCACAAGCTAGAGGACCCCTAAGTAATCCCAAAACTCAAACACCTGTCGGTTTACATACAAACATTACTAACGACATCGAAAGGACTCGTTTCTCCTACAAGATGTTCTAACATGGTTCGAGTTACCTAAAGCCTCGACCTCATCAAACTCAATCATAACAGCCCCCGAGGCCTTACATTCACCAACAGGACCCTTAGATACTCCCAGGAATAAAGAATCCCCAATTTACCCCTGGAAGCACTAGGTGACACTAACACGCACGTTTAAGAGTCGTTTAGGCCATTAACATCCAACTCAGCCTCGTGTGGACCCAATATGATAAATTCACAGCCAACAAGTCCACACGACTCTACACGAGTCAAATGGGTCGGTAACTCGCAAGTACAACGCATCAACTATTCAATAAACGCAATTGCGCGTTGTACCGACCTGTTTGAGTAACCGACGACCAATTCAGCCCCATAACTTATAAAAATGATTTTTCAACAGCCCGTACATCAAACCAATTTCACCCGAGCTGAATTGGTCGTTAATCACCTTAACCCTCGCGTTAAACGCAACAATCAACAATTCTAGTCAACTGAACACATCTTTCAAACTACAACTAGTTGACCAATCTAACGAACACCAATGAACATGATTTTTAAGTATGATATACTAGACATACCTAGGAAGATTGGTGCAAAAACTCACTTCAAACAGCCCCGACACGATTACAATTGGACGTCCACCGGTTAAGCCTAAAACAAACTTATCGATCAATAACAAGTAAAACGTGCAGATTTTAGCATGCGAAGATGCATTTAATTAAATAGGATAACCTTTAAAATAAATTAATAAATTTTTACCAGACTTTAATAAATGTCTTAGATTTATAAATATATTTTTATTATATTTTTCTAGTGGACACAAAAATCATAAAAATTTCTCCAACACAGAAATGTATGTGTAGCTATTTCAGTGCGCAACAAAACGGTTTTATTTTTATAAAAATCATTAGCCACCCAAATTAAACGATTCTAAATGGGTTTGGTTTCTAACTCAAAATATTAACTTTCAGAAGTGGAACCAACCAATTTGGATTTGTTAAAAAAGAGTTATGATGTCGGGAAGACAGACCAGAATCCGTCATCCCGCATCAGCTTTGACACTCGATCTTATAAAATCATAAAAACCATTCAATTCTCGTCCAAAAATTACAAATTATACCTTTCTGAAATGTAGACTCAAAGTAGAACATCATAGAAACAAGAATCGATCTAAAACAATATATTTTCATCGAGTTACAGACCGAACAATAAACGAGTACGAATCTGTCAGAAATCATTATAACCAAAACTCAACCCTAACGACCAATAAGCGCGTTAATATGATCAATTAAGGAGTAAAAGACTGGGGAAGCATAAAACTAACCTTGAATTAGAGTTTTAGACCCTAATGATGGTTGGAAAAAAGAAAATCGCAGGTAGGGGAGGCTGCTGGAGTGCCGATCGCAGAAAGGAGAGAGGTGAGCTAGGGTTTTGTGTTATAATTAAAAATGTTACACTTTGGCCCTTAGAGTTGGAAAGATATAGCAGCTTGAGGGAAAGTTTAAATAATTTAACGTACCGGGATGATGAGAAGGTTCCCGAGGAATGTCGGTTAAGTCTCGAGAGATATACATACTTTACAAACTTTAAATCTTTAAACCGAAAATTAACGGGTGTTACTGTGCAGGAACTGTTGAGAAGACTGGGGAGGGTAGTAAGAAGGGTGAAGAGACTGAGAAGGAGGTGTCGAGTGAAGATCGATCTGTGAAGGTTGATAAGAGAAAGAAGAGCCGAGGTGGGTGCAACTACAAGTCGTTCAAGGGCTGTGACCCACCGAAGCTAACAGGTGTGGGTGACGCAATCGTTACTCTCCAATAGATAACCACAATGGACAAGGTTATCCGAATTAGCGAATGCCATCCCGACCAAGCCGTGGGTTACGCTCCTCAGTCATTTGGGGAAGAAGCGATGTTCTGGTGGGAAACTGTTGAGCAAAGAAAGACCCCTGCTGAGATCAAGGCTATGAAGTGGGAAGATTTGAAGGAGATGGTCATGAAGAAGTTATGTGCGGATGCTGAAGTTGAGAAGGCGGAGATGAAGTTCCTGAATTTGAGGGCGGGGAAAATGACACACCGTGAGTACACCATTGAATTTAACCGCATGTCAAGACTAGTGCCCGAAATGGTGAAAACTGAAGCAAAGAGGATCAAGTGCTACTTGAGGAGACTACCACAAAATGTCTGCACCTTTATCCGGGCTAGTAAACCTGCTACTTTTAATTCTGCTGTTGAACTTGCAGAAATGGTTTATGATGACCTGGCTGTGGATGATGTGGTGGTGGAAGAGTAGAAAGAGAAGAAGTGGGTTGATCCTGCTAAGCGACCTGGTACTCAAATGTAGAACTCTAGGGATAAGAAATAGAAGGTGTGGGAGAAAAAGCCATGCAAGACTTGTGGGAAAATGCACGGTGGTGAGTGCAAGTAGGGTAAGAGTAGTGATGTGTGCAACAAGTGTGGGAAGGCCCATGGAGGGGAATGTAGACAAGGGTCAAATGCCTGTTATAAATGTGGAAAGGTGGGGCATTACGCTAACGAATGTAACGCGAAACCCGCCTGTTACAAATGTGGAAAGACGGGTCATATGGCAAGGGAGTGCACTGAAGGTGAAGCTGGGGGAAGCGGTAAGAAGGATGCTGAGCAGGCTAGGCCAAGGACCATAGCCTACATGTTGACACAAGAGCAAGCCAAACAAATCCCAGGTGTCGTGACAGGTACATTTCTAGTAAATGGTATTTCCGCTTCCGTATTGTTTGACTCAGGTGCGACTAGGAGTTTTGTAGCTACCTCATTTTTTATGACAGCGAAGATGAAATGTTGTCGTGTGCCTGAAACTTTTATGATAGAGACCGCTAGTGAGACCTTGGTTAAAATTATGAGAATGGTTAAGAGTTGTAAGATAGAGTTGGAAGGACACAAATTCCCTGTTACCCTGTACGTGATGACCTTAGGAGGATTCAAGATAGCATTGGGGATGGGTTGGATATCTGAATTCGAAGCCCCGATAGTATGAAAGAGTAGATTGATAAAACTAAAGTCTTTGGATGGCGGTATAGTAACGGTTTATGGTGATAGAGAAAGTTCAGGGGTTAACGTCATTTCGATGATAAAAGGCAAAGGTTTGTTCAGGCGAAGGTGCAGTGGCTACCTAGCGAAGCGAATGGTCCATGGGAAGCGAATGGTCCATGCGAAGCGAATGGTCCATGTGAAACGAATGGTCCATGCGAAGCGAATGGCCATGCGAAGCGAATGGGCCATGCGAAGAGAAAGGTCCATACGAAGCGAATGGCCATGTGAAGCGAATGTTCCATGCGAAGCGAATACTTCCATGCGAATTCTCCATGCGAATTCTTTCTTTTGAATTGTTTCTGATGCATTTTTGATAAAGGCTCTGCCTCTTGGACCCTGCTAGGGGCTGCCGCCCCTAGACCTCGCTACCCGGGGCGCTGCCCCCGGACCCCCATTAGTTGAGGGTTTCATTAACGTAGATGTATGAAGTATTAGTAATAGATAATTGACACTCGTAATGTGTTACACAGTTAGCCGTGCACAGCTAAGGAAGGGTATTACCATTAACTCGGAGAGAAACCGACTCCAGGTGAGTTCTAACCCCCTTTATCTGTTATGTTTTCGGGGCTGTGTATATACTCCTATGTGATAGATATTTGATGTGTGTCTAATAACCCTATAAATATGACCCTCACAACTAAGCTTTAATATTAAAACGAAAATCCTAAAACCACACACAACCGGCAAGTGTACCGATCGCAAGTAGTATAGACTTAGGAAGTCCGAGTATCGAACACGTGGACACGTCAGAACGCTAAAGATCATTAACCCTAGACAAGACCTACCTTAGAATAATAATTATATTGATTTTTGATTTTTAAATACTTAACTGAACTAACTAGACTAACTAATAAAACTTACCAAAAATAGAAAACTTAACGGAAAACTAACTGAGTTGACTTCGGGTGGAGAAAACGTCTACCTAGGTCTGAATCAAATTGTAGGCCTAACAAGCTAATGGATTGAATGATATATAGACATTGGTCCCTAAAGATGACACGACTAAGGATCGCTCAGGCTCACTGAATTACCTCTCGGTCTCACTTAGCAAGCCTAAACTACTCAAAATCGCCTAAAACGACCAAACCGGGAAACAATTGCTAACGTGTTCTAATGCTAGATCACCTCTCGGTCTCACCAACACTCGACCCTAATGGCAATGAATACTACACAACAAAGGATAGAGGAACAATTCAACTTAAACCAAAATAGATCAACTAGTCGCTCAAAACACCTAAACCTGACAAGAAACGAACTTGCTCTCGCGCAATTCTTATTCTAGCATGCACAGGCAATGAGACAACCCTAACTTCTTATCACCTCTCGGTCTCAAAAAAGGTGTTTAACCTCTGTACTTAATCCAATTAATCACGCAACAAAACCCTACGGTGGTACCTACCGCAACCAAACCCTAAACACAAAGTCTAAAATCAAACAATGCACCGATCAATCAATACAAAACTAATCAATCAACACACGAGGTTCATGCAATGAATCACCAAAATTTCCAGCCCTTAAACACAACCTATTTCATGTCTAAATCAAACTTTACAATAGCAATTCAAGTCTATTAATCAAACAATCCAACAAGCTCATCAAACACTAACAAGAATCATCATTCCTAGGTAGAACTAACAAGTTTAGCCAATAATCATATTTGGACAGCCATGAACAATTAATAAACACATAATTAAACTCATATCAATCATCTCAAAATCCATTAAACAATCAATAACACTCATAAACACTTCAATCTCTAACACAATTGCAAAACAAATTAACAATTGATCAAGAAAATAAAGTATGATGAACAATGAAAAAGATGTAAGGATATCGGTTGTTTCTGGGCTGCTCCTTGGTTGTAAAAACTAACGATAATCGATCCCGAGGCTTGGTTCTTGCTTGTTCTTCCTTCCCTAGCCGCCACAAGTCCAAACCCTAGCACACAAAACCTTTTTTCTTTTTCTTTCTTTCCTGGAAATCCCGATCGGACCAACTGTAGCAGCTAGCGTTTTTTTATTTTTTTTATGCTATAATATAATATGGTCTTGGGCCTCCATGATGCATACGGGTCGGGCCTTGAGCTTTGTCTTGAACTTGTATGCGTAAAAAGGCTCGTAGAATGCTCGAAAAGTCCCGGTTTTCTTCTTTCTTTCACCTAAAACCTACAAGATTAATAAATATATGTAAAACCTATCTAAAACGAGTTAAAACATATAAAATATGATATAATACGTAGATAAAACGTGCGAAAAATACGAGTGTTTTACAACACATCAATATTACACTTACTTGAATGGTAAGTGTAAGATACGTGTATGATTGTGTATTGAATATTATTACTACAGAATGTTTATATGAATGAGTATGTATATTTATTTTATAACTAGAAGATATGTAAAGTATGCACGTATGATAAAACATATGGATGATTGACGAGACAGGTATGGTTGTATGCTTATTCGAGACAGAAGGGACCAGACCCTTATAATATCTGTGATGTTAAGGACCAGACCCTCATAATATCTGTGATATTAGAGACTAGACCCTAACAATATCTGTGATGTTTAAGATAGAATAGCTTATGGTATACAATAGGGTTTTATTAAAGAAATTGTGTAAGTACGTATGCATGCATATAAAGTATGTATCAAAGAAGTAATAGTAACTAAGGTACGAATACGTATCTTCGGACACGTATGAGTAAGGATATGAATTTAATGTATGTTAATTGATTACCTAGAACTCACTCAGCGTAGCTGACTTTTAGTATGCACGCAAGCAAATAGGTTGAAGCAGTTGGCTTGAGGAGAGGCACATGGCATGAACTGAAGAAGCTGGCATCTACGAAGAAGTGTCATGACTATTTTAAATTAATGTTTATGAAAAGACAATTTGTATGTTTAAGACAAAAACTAATGTTTTGTGATGTAATGTTTGAAGTTTTAAGTATTCCACAAAAGTTTTAATTAACTTTGATTTTAGAACTGTGTTAATGAGTAAATCCAACACCAAGTAGGGCTACCGGGAACGGGGCCTTACATAATATCTTCTAGTAACATCTCGGAAAAGCCATAATTATTTTGGGCCAAATATGTCAACTTTGAAAGATGAGGGATTAAAAATAATCTCAAAGACAAGTAATGTGAAAATGGATAAGAAAAATAATGATATCTCATGTAAAGTAAGTAAGAAAATCCATCCCACATGGAAGGATGGAAGAAAGTGTAATCACTCCACACGGGTATAAATAAGGAAAAAAACTTTCATCCCACATGGAAACAAGAAAAGAAATGGAAGCTCTTTATAAGGAAGAGTATTTTCAGAATAATAATCTTATGTTGCTAACCACTCTCTATAGTCCCAGCGGAGGGTGCGAAACACCCGACGCGCACACGCATGGACTCGGGAGATGGGCGTAATGTGGCGTTTTGATGGCGCACTTTGCAATTCGCACGCTCGCATCGCCGCGAACTGCATAAGGGCGGCTCTAGTATTTTTGGAAAATGGAAGTATAACCAAGAAGTGACAAGTTATCAAAGTTAAGGGACCAAAAAGTAACATTTGAATACAGGAACCCATCGCGCTACGCGATGAGCCCAGAGCAAGACCATCGCGCTACGCGATGGAGTGTTATGACTCATCAACACGTGTCATTACGAAATGACACGTGGCAGACGCTAGGGATGAGTCAGCATGCCACGCGTCATCCCCTAACATTGCGCTATGCGTTGACCTAAGAGAGGGGACCATCCCGCTACGCGATGGAACCCAAATTCGGCTATAAAAGAGAGGAGTTCACGGCATTCTAACTCACACCAAATCACACACTACTTTCACACACTTAGCCTCGTTTTGCGTGCCAGTCTCGTGGAACGTGCCAAGCTTCGAAACTCTGACCGTTTAAGCTGTAGAATGCGAAGTAGATTGAAGTGCTTCTTGATCAATCATTGGCATTTAACTCCAAATGCCCGTGCGAGGCAGGGGTTCTGATTAAGTTATTATTTTATTATTATAATGGCTTAGACCATAGTCGGGGGTATAGCCCGAATCTTGATTACATATAAGCATAATATAACTTTTCATAAGCGAAGGTTATAGACAAATTATTGTTTCTTCATGATTAAGAAACGTAAGCATTCATACACAAAGGGTATAGTTAAAATAATATTTCTTTATAATTAAGAAATATTCATTCACAACGGTTATAGTTAAAGTAATGTTTCTTTTTGAAGAAAAAACCTGATATAGATGTTTCTTTCTGAAGAAGAAACCTAGCACAAAACTTGTAAACAAACAAAAGGACTAAAGGTCCAAATGTTTTATACAAATAAATAATTTATCAAGATTAAATCTATACAAAATAGTCTACGGGGTCCGTAACCGAAACTGATCATATACAGGAATTAGAAAACAGAAACATGAATCAATAACAGAAGCTGATTACAGACAGGGGTCCGTAACCGAAACTGATCATATACTGGAATCAGTGTCAGAAACTGATTACAACCATAAATGGTGAATATTGCCTAAACTTTTACAATTCTTTTAGAGTCTGACAGTTTGCTTAGGATTTACGAATCCTTAAAACTTTATGTTACAATAATAAGAAACGGGCATACTCAGATTAAGAGTATACATGTGTCTGGATGCATTCATACATGGTGACACGGAGTTCCCCGAGGCCATGCATATCATCAAACATTCCTCTGGAAGTCTACGGGACTGTTCTGAGAAATGATATTGTGTATATGATTAATTGTACATGTACTTAGGGTAATTATATCCCAATTGAGTTGGGTACCTAATGAGTGTTGTCACAAAGGTATTATTGTTGTTTTCATAATGGTATTACATCCAAGTCAGCGTCATTCACCGGCTGTTTACTGAAGTATTTTTCCCCACATTTCAGGGAAATTGTAAAGAATAGAATTGATAGGCAAGACAGATTAGAAGATTGGAGACAAAGTCATTAGCGGTGATCTGATGGCTCAGATATTTTATTAAAATATTGTGAAGAATAATATTTTTAAAAGATAGGTATTTGAAGAATTAAACGGGTATTCGAATCTTGAGATTTCAATATAATAATATTATTATTTTCTAAAGACTTCCGTTTACATTTTATCAATCAATATCCAACGGTTATTCTAACCCGACATTTTATAAATGAATATTATATTTTAAAGACTTCCGCTAAAACAAACCCGCAACTCTGATATATTTTCAAAATAGATACCAACTAATGGGCGTCGCACCCAGACCCTAAGTCGGGGTGTGACAGGTTGGTATCAGAGCCATCGGTCTTAGCGAATTAGGTATACTTTATACCCAGGCTTCGATCTGAAATAAGGTTATGCTGAAAACATTGATTTCAATTAGGAATATTAACTCATATAATCACTGAATGATTAAACATGATACAGATAGGATTTATTCCTATTACCTGGATATTGAGTCAAACAGAATATGTACTTAATTGAAAGTATCTAAAATGCAATCACCGAATAATAAACTATTACGGATAAGATAGGAACACAATCCTATTCCCAATCTAACATCGTATAGATGTCTGATCATTAATCCAGTCAAGGATCATTTCAACCTCCTACAGGTAAAGGAAAAGGGTGTATAGGGACAGCCTTACTTCCAATCCCTATATCTAGTGAAGAGGACTCGCATCAGACAATCATGGAGGAGGATTCAGATTCCTTCGATTCTAACATTCCACTAGCTCAAATCATTCCGAATCAGCATATGCATGGAACTGGATCAAGTAGATCCAAGAAATCAACAATGCCAAAAGGAAAAGAAGTAATGACCAATCAGGAAGAAAATCCTCAGGGGCAGGAATATTTTAATCTTCCAATAAATCAAGATCCTTACTTTGCTCATCCTCAAAATGAACGCCGGAATACATATTATAAAGGAATGTAACATTTCATAGATGATCCAACATGTTTTGGAGTCGATGTTACAAAAATAGCTGAAGCAATGCTCAACAATATAGAGATGGAAGAAGAGAAGGAAAACAAAAAAGAAAAGGAAACAAATGAGAATACCAAAAGGACAGCCAAATCAAAAAATTGATTGTTCCCTGGAAGAAATAGAAAATAAGAACCATAGTAGTTGTAACAAGTGTAGCTATAATAATGTTGTGCACTTCTCTAACTACAATATGATATGTTTTGAATTGTCTGAATAATGAACTTATCTTAAAAATTTTATAGTAGTATGTCAAGAGAAGAAAGCGCAAACTCTCAGAGCAATTCTTCCAATAAGTTGGAAGCAAGGAAAACATTAATAAAAACAAGGAACTTCCCTTCTGTAGGTTCCTGGACGTGGATCGTATACGGGAAATCTCTAACAACGCAGGTGCGGAATCCCTGCGTATATAGATACGAGCGTAGATATTGTATAGATTGAATACACGAACAATGAACACGAGCTATAAGGTAAACACGTTATATTGAATAACCAAACCCGTGACAGTAGGTCACTGTTACAGAGAACAAAACGAAACAAAACGTAAAACCAAAACCCTAACACCCGTTCTCTGCTGAAACGTTCTATTTAAACACGACAACTTCGCCACTGGCGAAGTTGTCAGTAACCTCGCTAGATCAGCAAGTTCGCCATAGCGAACTTGCTGATAACTTCGCTAGTTTACAAAACAAACCATAAACAAACCATTAACTATATTACAGACTCGATAACAAATACTAGACTATGAACTACTGACAAACATGTACCAACAGACTCCCCCTTGGCAGTAGCTTCATATCTTGATCTCTGAGTCTTGTAATCTTGCACTTTCACGCGTGCTCCCCTTCTCTCACACAAACCGACACAACTCCTTGATATTTCCTCGCTTGATCCTTCCAAGCAGGAATGTAGAAGATCTTCTTGTTGTTCAGCACTTCCAGATCAGCCTGCGATAGATTAACAAGATGCATCGGGTCATAAACCCGAAGTACTTCTTGTTCGTCCTCATCTTCCATAACCGCCTCAGCTGTCTCGCAATCCACATACCACCATTTCAGATCTTTCAGTACATTTTGAGGCATAGTTTTCATGGGTACCTCCTTGATACATCGGACTGGTTTGTACTTCATCACCATCCACGGTTTACCATCTGCTCTCATACCTCTTTCTGTATCCTTCACTAATTTTCCCTTTTGTGGCTTTAGCAACTCGAACTTCTTTTCTTTTACTCCTTCTTTCCACATTATCTTCTCAATCATTCTAGCCATATTGTCGTTGCTTCTGTTTATCAGGCCCAACCTGGCCAAGTCCTTTACTTCGCATTCAGGCAATGTGTTGAACGATCTCAACATTCTCTTGAAATATTGAACGCCATCATAACGCTTCACCACAAACAACTTGAGCTGTTCATCATAAATCCAACAAATAATCCCCTTTTTCGCCTCTGCATACCCTTTAATGTTGTAGCTTTTTCTGAACATGGTTGGAACAGCAGGCTTCTTGGTCTTGACAAACCAATGAGCATATTCTTCCTTCCATCTAGGCTGCTCTTCCCACACCATCTCATCTACCACATTCTTATCCCCAAAATCTGCTCTTTCAACAGCTGGAATCTCATGTTCCACTGCATCATCCACGATCTCTCCTTCTTCCAACACATTTACCACATCAATCTTTTCTCCAATCCTTTCTATCTCCTCCACGGGCAACACGTCATCATCATTCACACAGTCATCATCCTCCTCCTCATCTAAGTCCTTCAAAGCATCGATGACATCTTCAACATCAGCATCGTCATCAACATCCACAACATCATCACCCGCTGCATCAGTTGACTCCCCCTCAGTTGTGGAAGCCCCAAGAGCCTGAGAGGTTCTTGGCAGCTCACCACCTGCACCCGAAGGTGCATTGGGATCATCGTCATGATCTTGTCGTCTCTTTGTTCTCAACTCATCGCCCCTGCAAGTCGTCTCCCCCTGAGATGCCAAGAATTCCTTGAAGGCATCGATAGTTCGTCCGTGTTCTACCAGGAGGGCGGCTTGGATTTGATTGGCTTCCACCAGGCGGTCAATGGTCTTCGATTGTTCAGCAACAATACGCTCCAGCGAAGCAATCCGTTCTGAGTCTGAAGCAGGCGATGGAGTTGGTGGAAAAGTAGCAGCTGAAGTGACCGCAGGTGGTACACTAGGTAACCCTGCAGTTGTTGTAATTGTTGAGTCGACGAAGCGTGCAACTACCACCGGGGGATCAACCAGTTGGGGTGGTAGCGACACAACTGCTGGTGCCGACGCCTCGACCGTAGTAACCTGTGCAGTAGTAGGCAATAGAGACATACCTGACAAGGCAGGCGGAGCAAATCGTACGAACCTTGAAGTCTCCCCCGCTCCAGTGGCCATACCTTGTCGTTCTCGACGTGAGCGTCTCAGCACAACTTGGACTGCCTCTTCCTCATCTTCATCATTTTCATCCTCATCCACAGCCCTCGGCCGCTTACCCGTTGTCCTCTCCCGAGTCACCAACAACCGTCTGGCCTCAGCAAACGTTTCATCCAGCTCGGTTTCAGCTACCGAAGTAGCCGCTGAGGTAGTACCCAAATACTGATTACCCGAGAGATCCATATCGAACAGACCGTGTCCACTGAAAGCAGCATCCAGATCAATGTTTTCAGCAGCAGACACAGCCTGCGATGAAGTAGCTGGCACAGCAGCAGAAGTGACAACAGGCGCAGCAGATACAGCAGGAGGTGCTGCCGCCTGATGTTGTTGTGGATCCCTGAACTCATCCCCGCCTGCATGGACATACTCTGGGTTAATTAGATACCCGAAAAGAGGAGTATGCCTGGGACGACGCTCAGGGTTGCTCCGTGTGCTTGACGTCCTGCACTGAGCGAAGATACGCTTGGATACACCCTCAACGTATCGGATTGGGCGCCGTTGCGGTAGAGACGAAGCAATGTGATTGATAATCATCTGCAAGAAGCGCGGATACATAGTGAATCGCTCGCGCGCCGCAGCCCGTATTTGGCGATCAATCTCATAGAATATCATCTGACTAAATGAGTATCTGCGATTATAAGTCAGCGCAAGCATAGCTGATTGCATCGTCGCCCCCATTCCGTCTGTCCCCGCCTTCCTGCCGGACATGCAAACAATCAACACATGCATCAAGAACCGCCATTGGTCCAGCAGAAAGCCTTTCCTCCTTTGTGAGTCCCCCAGTGGACCCGAATAGCCCATTCTCAAATATGCTCCATCACGGAAAGGAGCTGTGAATTCCGTAGGGTCATCTCTGGTTTCTGCACCGAATTGCAGAGCCAACCGTATATCCTCAGAAGAGAATTGTATGTTTTGGCCATTTACGGTTGCTCTAATTACCGAAGGCTCAGCCCTGCAATCAAGGTAAGCTGTCTCCCAGAAGTCCTCAATGTTTGGTAGGGAGATGGGCAATGTTGTCGTTATAGCATGAAATATCCTTGATCGCTGGAGAAATGTGATAATCTCCCTGAAATCATCTAAGCCTCGTGCATCCGGATCTAAGGTGATATATTGGTTGTGGGATGGAAAGAATTGTCGTCGTTGGTCATCACCGTCATTACCACCAGTTCCTCCAACAGCAGCCATATCTGCACAAAACAAATCAAGTTAGAACCGTTTAAAACCGAAATCACAAGCTCGCGGTTTACCAAGTGCGAAGTTGTGAGGTAACCAGTACAGGCGATGTTAAGGATGAGGCGAAGTTGGAGACAACTTCGCTTCGTCCTTAAGTTCGTCTGAAAACTGATAAGGCATTGGAAATAGGCGAAGTTAAATTCTTGGCGAAGTTACGGTTAACATCGCCACTGGCGAACTTAAGCCGAGGGCGAAGTTGGGGACAACTTCGCCATTGGCGAACTTCAGCCACTGGCGAAGTTGATGATAACTTCGCCAAAACCTTAACTTCGCCAGAACCAGAACCAGCGACTGTTGAGATTCAATCGATTTTGTCCGATGGTTTTCGGACAAAATCGATGATTTATAAGTGAAGAACAACATATTTCAAAGGATTTGAGACGTAAGGCTCGTCCATGAGCACGTAACAAAGGAAACTTGGTTTTGAAAAACCGACGATCCGAGGTCTCGAACCGGGTAAACTATTACGAACGAGAGAGGTAAGACGCAAGAGATAACACATACCACACGAATAATAGTAACAAGAAACACAAGATCGAAAAGACGATTGAGTATAAAGATTGCCGTAGGGTTTAGTGAATATATGTTCGCCGGAAGATAATAAATGAGCACAGTGACATAACATATATAGGGCGGAGTTGTGTCTGGCGAAGTTACGATTAACTTCGCCATGGCGAAGTTAAGCACAACTTCGCCAAATTCAACAACTTCGCCAAATTCAACAACTTCGCCAGTACCTTCAAAATCAGCCCTTTAAGTTTGAAAAATCTGTCATTTAACCTTGAAAACTTCCAAAAAGAGTTATAACTAAAATGATTATGTCCAAGTAACCAATAATAATAAAATAATAAAAATAAAATAACTACGTAACAGAAAATACTTATATAATTTTAACGAAATAAGGGATCAAATTTCAGTCTAGTCAGGGACCACTACGTTTTTGAAAAGATCCGAACAGGAATCATACTAGCTATGTGACTGTCACTTGGATCCGTGTTTGGCTGTATTATGACATAGAGAGACAGGTTGTAAGCATGTAATAACTTAAATGGTTATCATTGTTTCTGTGATACGGATTAAGGTTCAGTTAAGCTCAAAAATTTAAGATGGCAACAACTCAGAGGTAATGATGACTTCTATCTATTCTCAAAGCGTATTTGGCTATACCCACGTCACCCCGAATTGACTTCGACCCATAGTGTCTGATTAACTTGTAGATACTTGTTGTCTGCTTCCCGTTTTCTTCTTACTCCAAACTTGAGAAATCTTGAGAAGTCTCGGTTCTCGTCTTGACTGTCACTATTTCTCATAAGTACAAAAATGATACATGAATAAAATTTATTTTTTTTTTTTTTATTTTTTTTTTTTTTTTTTTTTTTTTTTTTTTGAATCAACATCAGTATTTACATCGGAGTACTAAACTACTGCAAGTCCCGAATCTGGATCACTGCAGTGTCTTGAGATGCTTTCTTTACGGGAATCAGAACACTCACGGGCTCGTGTATGACTGGGTAGTCGCCTTTCTGCCTATCATTCGAAAAGATATGTATGAAGCCATGCAAAACTCTTAAGGAGTTTCCACATAAATTCGAGTAAATTTAAGTTAGTATCACATACACTTTTACGCACCATTAAAATCACCATGACATACAATGACTGTTCTAAAGCCTTTTAAGCCTAATAACTTCACTAGCTAAGCACACACAATCAGTATATCTATCATTTTCCAAGGTTGGATCAATTTTCTGTTAAACATAGCAAAGAACTTCTTACGAAGTAATAGACTTGAAAAGAAATCTCATTTCCCAAAAAAAAATTTTGACTTCAATTGCCCCAATCATGTCAAAGTCATCAGGTAAACGGCTATCCTGAAGATCCTTGGATCAACTGGACCGACCACATACAAGTATGTGTCCTTCTTACTAAGAATGACCGACTAATTTTCAGCAACTGAAAGAAAACATGTCAAGACTGCCCCAGTTACTTTCAGTCTTCCGGTTAATGGCTATCCTCATCTCCTAAATCGAAAACAAGGACCAAAACATATCCGAGGAGATGTCCATCAAACTGAGATAACCGACTAATTTTAAGCAATAAAGACATTTTTTTTTTTTTTTTTTTTTTTTTTTTTTTTTTTTTTTTTTTTTTTTTTAAGGTAGAACATGGTTACTCGGGATTGACCATCCCGTTAAGCTCAATCAGGTTAAGAAATCTTGATTTATCAAAAGCTTTTGTGAACAAGTCAGCAAGATTTTCAAGAGTATCAACTTTTTCGATCTTTATGAGTCTCTTCTCAGCACAATCCCGTATGAAGTGATGACGAATGTCAATATGCTTTGTTTTACTATGCTTCACGGGATTGTTAATGACTGAGATTGCGGCAGTGTTATCAATTAAAATGGGAGAGAGTAGAAAATTCAAACCGTAGTCGCGCAATTGTTGCTGAATCCATAAAACCTGGGAGCAGCAGTTGGATGCTGCCATGTATTCAGCTTCACATGTTGAAATTGCAACCGATGTTTGTTTCTTGCACTGCCATGAAACTAATCTTCCTCCAAGAAATTGGCAGCCTCCCGTTGTTGACTTCCGACTCTGATTACAACCACCATAGTCAGAATCCGAGTATGCTATCAGTTCAAAGTCTCCACCTTTCGGGTACCACAACCCTAGTTTCGGCTTGCCTTTGAGGTACCGCAAGATCCTCTTCACACCTTTCATGTGAGATTCCTTTGGGTTTGCCTGGAAACGAGCACAAAGACAAACAGCAAACATAATATCAGGTCTAGAAGCAGTTAAATACATCAAAGAACCTATTATCGCCCGATATTGAGTAGGGTCCACATCCGCGTCACCGTCTGATTCAGTTCCCAGTTTGTGATTGACGCAGATTGGTGTGTCAAATGGAGAACTGTCCCCCATCTTGAATCTTTCCAGCACATCATGAACATATTTCGTTTGATGAATGAACATACCATCCTTCCTTTGATCCACCTGCAAACCTAAAAAGAAAGTTAGTTCACCCATTGCACTCATCTCGAATCGTTTCTTCATGACGTCCTCAAAATCCTGACACATGGATACTCTTGTGGCTGCAAAAATTATGTCATCCACGTAGACTTGAACCAGCAGGAAGTCACATCCATCTCTCTTTACAAAAAGCGTGCTGTCTATCAACCCCCTCTCGAAACCATTTTCCAGCAAGTAATCAGATAAAGTTGAATACCAGGCCCGAGGAGCCTGATGTAACCCATATAATGCCTTGCTCAACCTGTATACGTGATCAGGAAAGTCCGGGTCTGGAAAACCCGGAGGTTGCTCAACATACACAACCTCATCAACTTTCCCGTTAAGGAACGCACTCTTAACATCCAACTGAAAAACCTTCATCTTCTTAAAAGCAGCAAATGCCAAAAACAGTCGAATTGCTTCTAACCGGGCAACAGGAGCGAAAACTTCATTGTAATCAATACCCTCTTGTTGATTGAAACCTTTAACCACCAGCCTCGCCTTATTACGCACGACTATTCCCTTATCATCTCTCTTGCATTTGAACACCCATTTTGTGCCTATAGCATGCACATGCTTTGGTTTTTCAACCAAAGTCCACACTTCTATCTTCTTGAACTGAGCCAACTCTTCCTGCATGGCATCGACCCACGAGCTGTCCTTTAAAGCCATTTGATAATTTTTTGGTTCAATTTGGCTTATAAAGCAGGAGTACAAACATTCATTCAGTATACCTGTGTCTCTTATGCTGGTATAGACACAGGTGTTCTCGGTCAAACTACTTCTGGTTTGTACACCGGAGGACACATCACCTATAACATTCTCCAGTGGGTGATTCTTGTGAATTCTCGTGGTCGGTACAGCACCGACATGCAGATTGTCTTCTAAGTTTGAAGAGAGCTCATCTATGGTTGTTTCAGGCTGAGAGTGAAACGGATTAATGAATTCGTCTTCAGTTGAGGCCGCAGGGGTATTGAAAGGGTTTGATGTGGAAGGTTGAGATGTTTCAGTCATCTGATGGTGCAGTAAATTCTCTTCCTCATCAAAAATCATCTTCGTCGCAGTAGTTTCTTCCACTTCAGAAATCTCCAGATCAGGCACGTTAAACGACTTAAAAAGTTTAACATAGTCAAAGAGCTCCGCCGGTCCATTGCTTAGTTTTGGCGGTTGGTAACTAGTAATGTCAGTGTTACAGACCACCTCCACCTTGCAAGTGGAAGTATTGAAGATCCGTCTGTTGGGGGTCCCAACAACGTAACCAACGAGGATTCCCTCATCAGCTACTTCCCCAAATTTCGAGTTAGGCTTCAAAATCGAACAAGGAGACCCAAATGGCTCAAGACCGCACAAGTTGGGCTTCCTTCCTTGCATAAGCTCATAACACGTTTTTCCAAGCTTCTTAACCGTTAACACCCGATTCAGAACATAGCAGGCTGTAGCCACCGCTTCAGCCCAGAACATCACAGGAAGTTTTGAGTCAGCCAGCATAGTTCTGGCTCCTTCTATCAACGTCCGGTTCTTCCTTTCAGCCACTCCATTCTGTTGTGGAGTATACGGAGCGCTGAATTGATGCTCAATGCCCTTCTGAAGACAGAAGATTTCCATTTCAAAATTTTTGAACTCCGTCCCATTGTCACTTCTGATGTACTTAACTGATTTGCTCATGATATTCTCAACTTTTGTAATTAGATTCTTTACCATCTGAGCAGTCTCATCTTTAGTTTTCAGAAAGTATACCCACGAGTATCGCGAGTAATCATCAGTTATCACCAAGCAGTAGGAAGTACCGCCAAGACTTTGTACATTCACTGGACCGAAGAGATCCATATGAAGTAACTCTAGAGTACCACCTATTGAATTAATCTTCTTGGTGAGATGGCTTTTCTTATGTTGTTTTCCTTTCTTGCATGCAATACATTTATCTTCAAAGTTGAAATTTTTTAAAGGAACACCAATCACAAGCCCATTTCTGACAAGGTAGTTCATCTTCCGAAGATGAATATGTCCCATCCTCCTGTGCCACAGCTCCGATTCCGATTCGCTAGCTTTTGTCAGTAAACATGATTCTCCAGTTATCATTACAGTTGACCTCATATCCATCACATAAGTGTTTGTCTCACGTGGAGCTTTCATCACAATCCATTCTTCTGGTATTTGAAAACCAGGCTTTAACACAATCGCTTCATCTTTCGTGAAATGGACAGTATAATCTTTATCACAAATCTGCGACACGCTTAGCAGATTGTGCTTTAACTCCTCCACAAAATTCACATTCTCTAGTGTCATCCTCCCATTTGACACTGTTCCTCTTCCAGTTATTCGTCCTCCACTTTCACCAGCAAAACTAACTCTAGCTCCCTGAACAGGTTTTAAATCTTGCAACAAGTGTTTGTTGCCAGTCATGTGCCGGGAACAGCCGCTATCAACAATCCAAAGATTGTTGGCAGCCCTGTTCAACTGTTCCTGCACAATAAAACAATGAGTTAGAATCTTGGGACCCAAGACCAGTTGGTCTTGGATCGATACATCCCGTACCCTGGCTTTCTCAAGTTAGCGTCAGGATAATTTCTGTACGTCCTGTTAGGGAATCTCCCTGCAGATTGAGTGTAATGCCTTCCAAACCTTTGAGAATAGAAAGTGTTATTTCTTGTGGTTTGGTTGTAAAAATGAGGTTGGTTTTTATGAAAACTTGAATTCGTTACATTTTGGCAATTTTTAAAGTTTTCATTTTTAGCTGGAATAAAATGACGCTTATTCTCATTTTTATTTGGCTTCACATCTCTGAATCTCGGTTTCAAAGGACAATCTGCAACAAGATGTCCTAACCTGTTACATCTAAAGCAACATCTACTCTCCATTTTCTTGTCAAATGTTGGTTTGGATGTAAAGGTAGTATTACCAGCCGTTCGTCTCACATAAGGTGGGACGTACGGATTGAGTGGAGAACTCTTTTTAGAAACTTTATCATTATCTCCCCTGGTGGGTAATTCTACCTTTTCTTTTGTCTGACCAGATTCGGACAACATATCCGAATCTGATGAGACTGGACTTGATACAGAAATATTCACACTAGAAACAGGCGAACTTGTTTCGCCACAGCTAACACTTGGTTTGACACTAGTAATTCTAATTGGGGTTGACTGAGCAATCTCAAAATCAACAGATTTCTGAACACTTGGATTATAAGTGTAATTATGGTTAAAGGGTGGTGGAACCTCGTGGTATCCGATTCCTGCCCTCTTTGCAGAGGTACTTGGATCACTCACAAGGTGATCAAGGATAGCCGAGGAGTTTCTGAACTGCTCAAGTTTGCGGTTCAGTTCCACCACCTTTACCTGGTGGTCAGCAATCTGTTTATCTCTATCAGCAATCAATTTTGTCTTTTCTTCCAAAACCTCATAACTAAGATCAATAATTTCTATTTTCTCAGCAAGTTTAGTTTTAAGACTTTTAATGTCTTTTTCACAAGCCTTTATCTTAACTTTATAACTGTTTTCTCTTGCTTTAATGAAATGGTGATCTTCTTTAACAGTTTTAAACTCAGCATCTAATTTGACATACTGATCAGTTATATTGGTTAGTTGCTCAGTCAAATTTTCACAATTAGCACAAATAATTTTGGGACATACCTTGGATCTACCATCCTGATCGTTCGCCATGAAAGCAGTTTCTTCTTCATTTGCTTTCTTCTCTCCATCAACCTTCTCAATTTCTACAGCTTCAGTCTCAGCCATGTGTGCTTGTTCACCCAAACCACTTGAGTGTTGGTTCCAGTTGTATTCTCCTGCCTCTCTAGTTAACATGGCATTGATCTCGCGGTTAATTCCAGAGTGTTGGTTAGGCCTAACTTGTCCCCGTTCAACTCTCTCATTCCTACATTCCCTAGCAAAGTGCCCGAACTGTTGACAATTGTAGCACCTTACTTTTGATTTGTCAAATCCAGGCCTACCACCAACAAACTTTCTTCCTGTTTTGTTCATAAAACGTTTTACCCGTCTCACGATCATTGCCATTTGCCATTGCAAATCCATTTCTTCCAAATCGTCAGCATCAATCTGGTCATAATCCTCATCAAGAACGGCAGGGTCCACAATCTTCCCCTGGATATAATTCTCGTATGAAGCAATAAATGAAGCGTAGACTGCAAACTGCTCTTCAGCAGATTTTACACTCATAGGCATCTTGGTGTAATTATTGCTTGTGGGACCAGCTGAATAACCACTTGTAGAGGATTGAGGCTTTGAAGCACTAGATCCTCCAGCAACAAAACATACGTCCCCATTTGAGTTCACAGAAACATTTCCTTCATGTGCAGAGTCAGAACCTGACTCCCCCTTCGAATAAAATGCAGCAGATTCAGGCCTTGAACTTGAGCCTGAGTTAACTTTAGCACCATACATACCAGGGTCTTGTATCTGGTCTGTAGGTGTCTCCTTTCGTACCATATTTAGCTCATAAGTTCTGAGCTTGTTTACTGCAGTCTCTAAGTCACAGTTAGGAAAGTCTCTGTCATCCCTCATTAACACGGTGTACATTTCCCACTTCGGTGGGAGAGCATCTAGAAGCTTTTCAACGATCTCCTCCTCTCGATAGGCAATTGAATAGTTGCTAAGCTCTGTCATTAAGTGATAGTATCGGGTGATAATATCATCTAAGGATTCATTCTTCAAATATTTGAAGACGGAGAATTGGGTTTTTAAAAGTTTAATTTTTGAGGCACGTATACCCACGTTCCCCTCGAATCTGTTTTCCAGAGCATCCCAGAGCTCTCGTGCAGAAGTGTACTTTCGGAATGTATGAAGAACTTCTTGAGGTAGTGCCATAGTAATAGCAGCATGGGCCTTACTCTCAGCCTCATACATTTTCTTCTCCTCGTCATCCATCTTACTGTACTTCTTAACCACATCACGTCCTTCGTATTGCATGGTTGGAGGTACATATCCATCCTGCATGCACACCCACATCTTGGCGTCCTGATATTTGATATACTGGATGAACCTGTCCTTCCACGCCACGAAGTCCGTTCCCTTCATCAACCTCGGGGCCTTAGTGGCTGACCCCGCCTCTACCTCCATCTTGACTAAATCTGAGATGTTAATCGCGGACATCCTTGCGAAAACCTGAAAAACCTGAAAAACACAAAAAAAATATTAAAACAGCTCAGATGGCGAAGTTAAGAATAACTTCGCTGGAAGTTAACTTCGCTGAACAAGAACTTCGCTGGATCTTAAATTCGCTTGACTTGGCGAAGTTAAGAATAACTTCGCTTAGAATGAGCGAACTTAGGATGTAAGCGAAGTTGGGTGGTAAGCGAAGTTACGGATAACTTCGCTTTGGCGAACTTATGAGGTAAGCGAAGTTGTGGTTAACTTCGCTAATCCTTATATCTTCGCCGAAACCCTAATCTCCAGTGACGGCAACTTCGCCTGAATTCAGCAACTTCGCCCGATGAACGGTAACTTCGCCCGATGAACACGAAGAACAGTTCAGATCTGAAACTCGGATTTTAACGAGAATTTTGAAGGTTTAAAGGCTTAAACACACTGGTAGGTAGCTTGAATGATTAAACACACCAAAAACTCGTCCCGGTAACACCCGAAATGAGACGAAATCTACACCCGCGTGAAATCCCGAACCTCACAATCGAGCCGATGGCTCTGATACCAATTGTAGGTTCCTGGACGTGGATCGTATACGGGAAATCTCTAACAACGCAGGTGCGGAATCCCTGCGTATATAGATACGAGCGTAGATATTGTATAGATTGAATACACGAACAATGAACACGAGCTATAAGGTAAACACGTTATATTGAATAACCAAACCCGTGACAGTAGGTCACTGTTACAGAGAACAAAACGAAACAAAACGTAAAACCAAAACCCTAACACCCGTTCTCTGCTGAAACGTTCTATTTAAACACGACAACTTCGCCACTGGCGAAGTTGTCAGTAACCTCGCTAGATCAGCAAGTTCGCCATAGCGAACTTGCTGATAACTTCGCTAGTTTACAAAACAAACCATAAACAAACCATTAACTATATTACAGACTCGATAACAAATACTAGACTATGAACTACTGACAAACATGTACCAACACCTTCCAATATAAAAATAAAATCCAAAAGATGATCCAAGAAGCTATCAAGGACAATTCTATCAATCAAAGCCAGTCACAATCTAATAAGAAAAGTCAAAGTAATTCTATTCATTCAAGAAAGGAAGAAGCCTATGATAGCTCTGCATCTGACAAAAACTCAAGGGACAAACCTCGATAGAAGTTGAAGCATCAAAAGGGATGCAACTTTAAAAATTTCCAAGCCTACAAACCTAAGGAATTTTATGGAGACAAGGATGCTATAGCCGCTTTAAGATGGCTAGAAGAACAAGAGGAAATTGTTTACATTAGTAAATGTACAAATGAAGAACCTATTCAGTATTCTTCACAAATGTTCAAGGGAGAAGCTCTCGAATAGTGGAATAAGGGACGAGAAAGAATGTACAATCTAAGATGGGAAGCAATTAAAGGTCTCATTTTAAAGAAATATTGTCCACTCCACGAGAGGGATCGGATTCAAACTCAGTTATGGAATCACAAGGTTGGTGGAACAAATCTCAGGGAATATAATACCAAATTCCTTGAATACTACCGATTGGTTCCATATCTGGTTTCTCCAGAATACAATAAAGTAACCCGTTATATATATGGGTTACCAAGAGAAATAAGAGATTTGGTAAGATCCAATATGCCATAAACAATAGATTCGGCCATGGAAGTAGCCGGATATTTAATCAATAATATGATAAGAAATCAAGAGGAAGAAAAGAAAGAAGAAAAAGAAATCAAAAAACCAAAAGATTGCGATAAGATAGAAAAAGAAAGAAATACTCCAAAATCCACTTGTAAAATTTGTGGAAGAAAACATTCTGGAAAATATCGACTAGAAGGCACAGATAAGTGTGCATACTGCAATAGAGAAGGATACACAATACAAGAATGCAGGAAGAAACTAGGAGTATGTTTTATATGTGGAGAAACGGGCCACTTCAAAACAAATTGCCCGAAAAGAAAAGCTAATCAAGACTGACATATGACAAGACAATAATGTCAGAAGAAAACAAAGCTTTCTGACAGCAATCAAGACAAGAACAAACAAGATAATATCAAAGGAATGTAAGATAGATTAGTAAACTCTTGTACATTAAGTTGTAACTTGTTCTTAAACAAGAAATTTTGTAATTCGAGAAAGGGTTTTTAATTCCCTAAGTTATAAATGAAATAATAGCATACATATAGTGTCACTACACAAGAATGCTCATATTCATAATCGAGTGTCTAGATTTGGAAAGAAAGTCCGACACTCAGATTAGATATTATGTTTATCATCTCGAGAGATAACGAGAAGAGAACAGATAAATATTAAATGTCGAGAGACATATACAAGGACAATATATCATGGAAAGGAATTTTCGATTAAAAACATTCAATACAGTTGATAGAATATCAACCACAGATGATAAAAAAGGGTCAAAGTTAAGAACACGTGAATATTCATGAAATGCAATTAATAGCATATCAAACATGATTAGAGATGGAATAGATTCGACAGATCGAATCCAAGAAGCTACAGAGCTAACCTCAGTAAATGCTTAGAATACAAAAGGTAAGATAAAAAATTAAACACAACTGATCACTGTTTTTAGCAATTTATAATTACTTATAGTATTATGTACTATTGACAGATTACATCAATCAAGATGTAAAGTTAGCAACATATCCGAAATTTCAATCATTCCGCAAATACAGTTAAACTCAAGAATCAGATTAGATTGAATCTAATCCTGAATCAACAAAGTAAAAACATCCAAACCTAAGACAGGCGAATCTCGAGGACGAGATTCATTTCAAGGTGATGAGAATGTAACATCTCAGAAAAACCCATATTTATTTTGGCTAGATATGTCAACTTTGAAAGATGAGGGATTAAAAATAATCTCAAAGACAAGTAATGGGAAAATGGATAAGAAAAATAAAGATCTATCCCACATGGAAAGATATCTCATGTAAAGTAAGTAAGAAAATCCATCCCACATGGAAAGATGGAAGAAAGTGGAAGCATTCCACATGGGTATAAATAAGGAAGAAAAGTTTCATCCCACATGGAAACAAGAAAAGAAATGGAAGCTCTTTATAAGGAAGAGAGTTTCCATAGTAATAATCTTATGTAGCTAACCACTCTCCATAGTCCTAGCGGAGGATGCCAAGCACCCGACGTGCACACGCAAGGACTCGGACACGGACTCGGGCGATGGGCGTAATGTGGCGTTTTGATGGCGCACTTTGCACTTCTCACGCTCGCATCGCCGCGAGCCACATAAGGGCCGCTCTAGTATTTTTGGAAAATGGAAGTATGGCCAAGAAGTGATAAGTTATCAAAGACAAGGGACAAAAAAGTAAAATTTGAATACAGGAACCCATCGCGCTACGCGATGAGCCCAGAGCAAGACCATCGTGCTACACAATGGAGTGTTATGACTCATCAACACGTGTCGCGACGAAACGACATGTGGCTGACGCTAGGGCTGAGTCAGCATGCCACGAGTCATTCCCCTGACATCGTGCTACACGACGACCTAAGAGAAGGGACCATCGCGCTACGTGATGGAACCCAAATTCGGCTATAAAAAGGAGGGGTTCATGACATTCTAACTCATACCAAATCACACACTACTTTCACACACTTAGCCTCGTTTTGCGTGCTGGTCTCGTGGAACGTGCCAAGCTCATGTAAGGCCCCGAATCCCGGGAAACCCCACATTTGGTAATCATACAAAACACTTGAGAAATTAAATAAACTTAAAAACAATTCTTTGCATTAAAATAGCATTACAGAGTATAATTTGGCGGAAAACGTAAATAGATGAATAAGTTCCCAAAATAAAAATTAATTATAACTTTTAAAAGTATTTTTAAATAAAAGGTTTATAAGTAATTCTTCATTCCAGTATGCCCTTCACCGTCCAAGTAGCTCCGTGCACGTCCAAGCGATAAGGCATCCTCTTCCTAACCTGAAACTCACACTAACATGCACACAAAGTAAGTTTTAGCTGAGTGAGTTCAAGTGTTAAATAAGTAGCAACAGTTTTAATAATCATTCCAACGGTTTTAAAACGGTAAACGGAAGTACATCGGTTAGGTCACCACATTCAAATAAATAATCATCCTTACGTATGAGCATCTCTATACGTGCATTCATATATATATAATTATATATATATATAACATTCAATAATAACATTCAGGGCCGAGAAAACGTACAACCCAAACACGTAACATTCAGCGCATGCAAACACAAAGTAGGCATACGCAACATTCAGTAGTCGAGACAACTACAAACATTCAGGGTCGAGCAAACGTACAACCCAAACACGTAACATTCGGCGCGTGCAAACACAAGGTAGGCATACGCAACATTCAGTAGTCTATACGACTACAACATTCGCCAAATAATGGCCATTCTAAATATATATAAATATATATATATATATACATACACATTCCATAACATTCCAAGGCCTACCGATACTAGCAAGCCTATGTAAAACCATTCAAAACATTTCATCAAGTAAGAAAAACACTTAGGTGTGCATGCTAGCCCAAAACTTAAAAAGAGTTAAACGGGGCATCAAGAACTCACCTGAGATCGATCGAATACTTGCAACGAGCTAGGAAGTTCCTAAGGGCACAATCACAAGCAAGGGCCTGTAAATTATACATAACGCATTACTAAACTAGACTGTAGGAACACCCTAGCCTAATGGGCCGTACAAGCCCAACACTTTGGCCCAAGGCCCAACAACTTGGACCATGGCCCAACACCTGGCCCAAGGCCCAATACCTGGCCCATGGCCCAATACCTGGCCCAAGGCCCAATACCTGGCCCAAGGCCCAACAACTTGGCCCAAGGCCCAATACCTGGCCCAAGGCCCAACAACTTGGCCGAAGGCCCAACACCTGGCCCAAGGCCCAACAACTTGGCCCAAGGCTCAACAACTTGGCCCAAGGCCCAATACTTGGCACAAGGCCCAAAGATAGTCAAATCGGGTCGAATGCGCGTGAAATAATCCTTAAAACCATTTGTTAACCGAATCAACCCCGAATGGACCAAATTCCATCTTAAATCTTTTCATTCATCATAAATATGTCACCCGAGTTGATAGGGTTGACAGTTCCTTTTTACAACACTTACTTTAACATTTAAACGAAAATTCGCGCACCGCCGACTCGATTGACGAAGCACTAATCCCGACAGCCCCGAGCACCAAAAAAATAATTTTTCCATAGCCCATAAACCTCCCTAGGGCTGCACAAACTGAATCGGTCGGTCATCCGATCAACTAACGCATCAAGCTCGACAATTTGCAATTCTACACCCGGTAAACCCTAGTTTTCGAACTAAAATCGATTGACCGACCTAAACACGTCCAATGACCATGAAATTATAATATGATGAACATGTCATACCTAGTGGGATTTTGATGAGAAAACCTCACTCAAAACAGCCCCGGAAACGCTCAATTTGGCAGCCACCCGGTTAGCCTACAACAAGACGTTTTTCGATCAATACGCGCAATATAAGGGTCAATTAACATGAAAAAGACTTGAGGAATCGTAGTACATACCTTGAATTGAATTTCTTAGGCTTAGAATTGGCTGCACAAGAAAAAAAACGTGGGTCTTGGTCTTGAAGAAGCTGTCGATCGCCCAGCAAGTGTGGCTAGGGTTTTTTTTTATGTTATAACTTAAGATATTACACTCTAGTCCTTCTAGATTCAAGTGTAAGGCAAAATGGAAGGAATGGTTAGGTTCTTTAATGTACCGGGATGACGTGAAGGCTTCCGAGAAACGTCGGTTAAGTCCCGAGAGTTATACATACTCTACAAGTTTTAGTTCTTCAAACCGGAGTTAACGGGTGTTACAAGTCCATCCCCCTTACAATGGGATTCGTCCTCGAATCCCGACGCGACAGGAACAACTGCGGATAGAGTTTCATCATCTCGGTTTCGGAATTCCAAGGAGCCTCGGAACCCCTACGGTGGCTCCACTGCACCTTCACCTGTCTAACCACCTTATTCCTCAAACGCCTTTCCTGACGATCAAGAATAGCAATAGGTTCCTCAACGTAGTTCAGCTTACTATCAAGCTCAATATCAACAAGAGGCACATGGGCCTCCTCATCTGCTAAACATTTTCTCAATTGGGACACGTGGAACATAGGATGAATTCCCGCGAGCTCCTCGGGTAATTCCAGCCTATAAGCTACCTCACCAACTCGGGCCAAAATACGGAACGGACCAATAAACCTCGGACTAAGCTTCCCCCTCTTACGAAAACGAATAATGCCCTTCCAAGGAGAAACTTTTAGCATAACTCTATCACCAGCCCCAAAATCAATAGGCCTCCGCCTTTTATCCGCGTAGGACTTTTGACGATCCTGAGCGGCCTTCATAAAAGCCTTAATCTGATCGAGCTTCTCAGTCGTTACCTCAACCACCTTCAAACTACCCAACTAATTCTGAGCAATGGAACCCTAACAGACTGTAGTCCTACACCTCCTGCCATACAACATCTCAAACGGTGGCATCCCAATCGTGGCGCGATAACTGTTATCATACGAGAACTCTACCAACGGTAAATGACGATCCCAACTGCTACCAAAATCGATTACACAGGCCCGCAACATATCCTCAAGAGTCTGAATGGTCCTCTCGGACTGTCCATCCGTCTGCGGGTGATAGGCAATACTGATAAGAAGTTTGGTACCCATCTCCTCATGAAACTTTTTCCAAAATCTGGAGGTAAAACGCGTATCCCTATCTGAAACAATGGATACCGGCACCCCGTGCCTAGAAACGATCTCACGAATAAACACATCTGCCAACTGCTCGGAATTAAAAGTCTTTCGGATCGGTAAGAAATGAGCGCTCTTGGTCAGTCTATCCCCGGTTACCCAAATGGTGTCCTATTTACCCATAGGTGTACGAGGCAGTTTAGTCACGAAATCTATAGTAAGATGCTCCCATTTCCACTCAGGTATTTTAAATGGCTGAAGTTTCCCAAACGGCTTCTGATGCTCGGCCTTAACTTGCAGACATGTCAAACACTTACTTACATACTGAGCCACCTCAAACTTCATCGTAGGCCACCAATAATTCTTTTTCAAGTCTTGGTACATCTTGGTCGCGCCCGGATGAATGGAAAAGTGCGACTTGTGCGCCTCCTCTAAAATTTTACCTCTGAAATCTCCATACCTCGGTACCCATAAACGTCCATCCTTATACTTCACCCCATCACCTACGTCTTCCAACAACTTTTCCTGACCCCAATTATGCTCAGACATAATCCATTCCACCTGTAACGCTTCATTCTGGACGTTGGCTAAATGTTTCAAAATGTCGGGTTTGAGAATAAGCTGGTAGGATTTCACACGGATAGGTTTTGGTCTCTCCTTCCGGCTTAACGCGTCGGCCACCACGTTAGCCTTACCCGGATGGTACATGATCTCCAGATCGTAGTCCTTAATCAACTCCGACCATCGATGCTGTCGCATATTCAGTTCCTTTTGCTCTAAGAAATACCTTAAGCTCTTATGATCGGTCTAAATAACGCAAGGAACACCGTACAAATAATGTCTCCACAACTTAAGCGCAAACACAACCGCCGCCAGCTCTAAATTGTGTGTAGGATAATTCGCCTCATGAGGCTTCAACTGCCGCGAGGCATACGCGATGACTCGACCTCGGTGCATCAGAACACAAACAAGCCCCTGGTAAGAGGCATCAGAATAAACCAACAGATCGTTGGTGCCATCAGGTAGAGCTAAAATCGGGGCATGCGTCAACCGGTTCTTCAACTCGAGAAAAGCCTCCTCCTACTCAGTACCCCAAACGAACTTAACACTCTTCTTAGTCAACCTGGTAAGCGAAGAAGCAATTTTCTAAAAGTCGGGAATAAATTTGCGGTAATACCCCGCCAAACCTAGAAAGCTACGAATTTCAGATGGAGACTTTGGAGACTCCCATTCATTCACGGCTTCTACCTTTGCAGGATCAACCAAAATACCACTCGGGTTAATAACGTGGCCCAAGAACTGAACCTCGCGCAACCAAAAAGAACACTTAGAAAACTTCGCATACAACTTGTTCTGTCGAAAGCTTCAGAAACATCCATGAGATGACCGGCGTGATTGGATTCATTTTTGGAATACACCAGAATGTCATCGATGAATACAATAACTAAACGGTCGAGCATCGACCTGCACATCCGGTTCATAAGATCCATGAACGCGGCCGATGCGTTGGTCAAACCGAAAGACATCACAAGAAATTCATACTGCCCATAACGAGTGCGGAAGGCAGTCTTAGGAATATCTTCCTCCCGAATCTTCAACTGATGATACCCGGACCTAAGGTCGATCTTCGAGAACCAACTAGCTCCTTGGAGCTTTTCAAATAAGTCGTCGATCCTCGGGAGCGGGTACCGATTTTTAACGGTGAGCTTATTCAACTCACGGTAGTCAATGTACATCCGCATGCTACCGTCCTTCTTCTTAACGAACAAGACCGGGGTACCCCAAGGCGAGATGCTCGGTTGAATAAAGCCCTTATCGAGCAAGTCTTCCAACTGAGCCATAAGTTCCTTCATTTCGTTCAGCGCTAGGCGGTAGGGAGCTCGGGCAACGGGTTTGGCGCCCGGTACAAGGTCTATTTGGAACTCGACCCCGCGATCCGGCGGCACATCTGACGAATCATTTGGAAATACATCCGGGAAATCCCGAACAATAGGAACATCACCGACGGTAGCCACCTCGGTATTCACATTCATAGCATACGCCAGATACGCCCCGCACACCCGCTGCATCAACTTTCCAGCCTTAGGAATGGATATAATATGTGGTGTCGCAACATTCCGATCACCGAAGATGGTAATTTGAGTCCCATCCGAGGCCCTTAGATGAATGAGTTTCTGACCACAAATGATCTGAGCATCAACTTTCGCGAGCCAATCCATCCCGAGCACCACATTGAAACAACCAAGCGGCATCAAATACAATCGCACCGGAAATCTATACCCAGAAAACTCGATGGAACAACCCTGAATAGCCCTAGACACGGACACGGATTTTCCTACGGCGACCTCAACCTCAAACACATCGACTATGCGCCAGGGTGATTTATTCAACGAGGAATAGAAAGCGGTAGACACAAAACTTCTACTGGTGCCCAAATCAAATAAGACTGACGCCGGTAATTCATCAAGTAGAAAGGTATCTGGGATAGCATCACGCTCCTACTTAGCTAAACAGTTGCTCATACATTCTTGAAGGAGCGAGGAATTTAAGCGGTCAAGTACCAAGGAACCCAGAGTGACAGTATGCTACGCCTCAGCTAAACAATTACGCGCAAAGCGTTCGAGAGGATGGGAAAAGAACAGGAGAATTTAGGGAATAAGATAAACTTTAACGCTAACGACTCGAGAGTTAGCCAAATCCTATACCTACAAAGACGGAACCCTAACATAGTCAGACACAAGTGGTATTTAAAACATGGAAGGTAAGGGTAAACTGCTAATAACGTTGATCAAGTGTTATTAGTCGTTTACTTCACTGGCCCGTTCTAAGCACCCCCTGCCCCTAACCACATTAGCATTCTATCTAACACTTAACAATTAATCACATATTGGAAGTCTTAAATTTAAAGTAATGACTAAATAATTGAAAGTTACCTCTTGGCGTGCAGCTACTCGCGGTGGGCATAATGGTCTCTTTTTCTTATAGTTCGAGTCCAAGCATTTGGGGATGCTCGGATCCCTCGAACCAAGGCTCTGATAACAACTTGTAAGGCCCCGAACCCCGGGAAACCCCACAGTTGGTAATCATACAAAACTCTTGAGAAATTAAATAAACTTAAAAAAAATTCTTTGCATTAAAATAGCATTACAGAGTATAATTTGGCGGAAAACGTAAATAGATGAATAAGTTCCCAAAATCAAAATTAATTATAAATTTTAAAAGTCTTTTGAAATAAAAGGTTTATAAGTAATTCTTCATTCCAGTATGCCCTTCACCTTCCAAGTAGCTCCGTGCACGTCCAAGCGATAAGGCATCCTCTTCCTAACCTGAAACTCACATTAACATGCACACAAAGTCAGCTTAAGCTGAGTGAGTTCAAGTTTTAAATAAGTAGCAACAGTTTTAATAATCATTCCAACGGTTTTAAAACAGTAAACGGAAGTACATCGGTTAGGTCACCACATTCAAATAAATAATCATCCTTACGTATGAGCATCTCTATACGTGCATTCCTATATATATCATTATATATATATATAACATTCAATAATAACATTCAGGGCCGAGAAAACGTACAACCCGAACACGTAACATTCAACGTATGCAAACACAAAGTAGGCATACGCAACATTCAGTAGTCGAGACGACTACAAACATTCAGGGTCGAGCAAACGTACAACCCAAACACGTAACATTCGGCGCGTGCAAACACAAGGTAGGCATACGCAACATGTTGTAGTCTAGACGACTACAACATTCGCCAAATAATGGCCATTCTAAATATATATAAATATATATATATATACATACACATTCCATAACATTCCAAGGCCTACTGATACTAGCAAGCCTATGTAAAACCATTCAAAACATTTCATCAAGTAAGAAAAACACTTAGGTGTGCATGGTAGCCCAAAACTTAAAAAGAGTTAAACGGGGCATCAAGAACTCACCTGAGATCGATCGAATACTTGCAACGAGCTAGGAAGTTCCTAAGGGCACAATCACAAGCAAGGGCCTGTAAATTATACATAACGCATTACTAAACTAGACTGTAGGAACACCCTAGCCTAATGGGCCGTACAAGCCCAACACTTTGGCCCAAGGCCCAACAACTTGGACCATGGCCCAACACGTGGCCCAAGGCCCAATACCTGGCCCAAGGCCCAATACCTGGCCCAAGGCCCAATACCTGGCCCAAGGCCCAACACCTGGCCCAAGGCCCAACAACTTGGCCCAAGGCTCAACAACTTGGCCCAAGGCCCAATACTTGGCACAAGGCCCAAAGATAGTCAAATCGGGTCGAATGCGCGTGAAATAATCCTTAAAACCATTTGTTAACCGAATCAGCCCCGAATGGACCAAATTCCATCTTAAATCTTTTCATTCATCATAAATATGTCACCCGAGTTGATAGGGTTGACAGTTCCTTTTTACAACACTTACTTTAACATTTAAACGAAAATTCGCGCACCGCCGACTCGATTGACGAAGCACTAATCCCGACAGCCCCGAGCACCAAAAAAATAATTTTTCCATAGCCCTTAAACCTCCCTAGGGCTGCACAAACTGAATCGGTCGGTCATCCGATCAACTAACGCATCAAGCTCGACAATTTGCAATTCTACACCCGGTAAACCCTAGTTTTCGAACTAAAATCGATTGACCGACCTAAACACGTCCAATGACCATGAAATTATAATATGATGAACATGTCATACCTAGTGGGATTTTGATGAGAAAACCTCACTCAAAACAGCCCCGGAAACGCTCAATTTGGCAGCCACCCGGTTAGCCTACAACAAGACGTTTTTCGATCAATACGCGCAATATAAGGGTCAATTAACATGAAAAAGACTTGAGGAATCGTAGTACATACCTTGAATTGAATTTCTTAGGCTTAGAATTGGCTGCACAAGAAAAAAAACGTGGGTCTTGGTCTTGAAGAAGCTGTCGATCGCCCAGCAAGTGTGGCTAGGGTTTTTTTTTATGTTATAACTTAAGATATTACACTCTAGTCCTTCTAGATTCAAGTGTAAGGCAAAATGGAAGGAATGGTTAGGTTCTTTAATGTACCGGGATGACGTGAAGGCTTCCGAGAAACGTCGGTTAAGTCCCGAGAGTTATACATACTCTACAAGTTTTAGTTCTTCAAACCGGAGTTAACGGGTGTTACAAGTCCATCCCCCTTACAATGGGATTCGTCCTCGAATCCCGACGCGACAGGAACAACTGCGGATAGAGTTTCATCATCTCGGTTTCGGAATTCCAAGGAGCCTCGGAACCCCTACGGTGGCTCCACTGCACCTTCACCTGTCTAACCACCTTATTCCTCAAACGCCTTTCCTGACGATCAAGAATAGCAATAGGTTCCTCAACGTAGTTCAGCTTACTATCAAGCTCAATATCAACAAGAGGCACATGGGCCTCCTCATCTGCTAAACATTTTCTCAATTGGGACACGTGGAACATAGGATGAATTCCCGCGAGCTCCTCGGGTAATTCCAGCCTATAAGCTACCTCACCAACTCGGGCCAAAATACGGAACGGACCAATAAACCTCGGACTAAGCTTCCCCCTCTTACGAAAACGAATAATGCCCTTCCAAGGAGAAACTTTTAGCATAACTCTATCACCAGCCCCAAAATCAATAGGCCTCCGCCTTTTATCCGCGTAGGACTTTTGACGATCCTGAGCGGCCTTCATAAAAGCCTTAATCTGATCGAGCTTCTCAGTCGTTACCTCAACCACCTTCAAACTACCCAACTAATTCTGAGCAATGGAACCCTAACAGACTGTAGTCCTACACCTCCTGCCATACAACATCTCAAACGGTGGCATCCCAATCGTGGCGCGATAACTGTTATCATACGAGAACTCTACCAACGGTAAATGACGATCCCAACTGCTACCAAAATCGATTACACAGGCCCGCAACATATCCTCAAGAGTCTGAATGGTCCTCTCGGACTGTCCATCCGTCTGCGGGTGATAGGCAATACTGATAAGAAGTTTGGTACCCATCTCCTCATGAAACTTTTTCCAAAATCTGGAGGTAAAACGCGTATCCCTATCTGAAACAATGGATACCGGCACCCCGTGCCTAGAAACGATCTCACGAATAAACACATCTGCCAACTGCTCGGAATTAAAAGTCTTTCGGATCGGTAAGAAATGAGCGCTCTTGGTCAGTCTATCCCCGGTTACCCAAATGGTGTCCTATTTACCCATAGGTGTACGAGGCAGTTTAGTCACGAAATCTATAGTAAGATGCTCCCATTTCCACTCAGGTATTTTAAATGGCTGAAGTTTCCCAAACGGCTTCTGATGCTCGGCCTTAACTTGCAGACATGTCAAACACTTACTTACATACTGAGCCACCTCAAACTTCATCGTAGGCCACCAATAATTCTTTTTCAAGTCTTGGTACATCTTGGTCGCGCCCGGATGAATGGAAAAGTGCGACTTGTGCGCCTCCTCTAAAATTTTACCTCTGAAATCTCCATACCTCGGTACCCATAAACGTCCATCCTTATACTTCACCCCATCACCTACGTCTTCCAACAACTTTTCCTGACCCCAATTATGCTCAGCCATAATCCATTCCACCTGTAACGCTTCATTCTGGACGTTGGCTAAATGTTTCAAAATGTCGGGTTTGAGAATAAGCTGGTAGGATTTCACACGGATAGGTTTTGGTCTCTCCTTCCGGCTTAACGCGTCGGCCACCACGTTAGCCTTACCCGGATGGTACATGATCTCCAGATCGTAGTCCTTAATCAACTCCGACCATCGATGCTGTCGCATATTCAGTTCCTTTTGCTCTAAGAAATACCTTAAGCTCTTATGATCGGTCTAAATAACGCAAGGAACACCGTACAAATAATGTCTCCACAACTTAAGCGCAAACACAACCGCCGCCAGCTCTAAATTGTGTGTAGGATAATTCGCCTCATGAGGCTTCAACTGCCGCGAGGCATACGCGATGACTTGACCTCGGTGCATCAGAACACAAACAAGCCCCTGGTAAGAGGCATCAGAATAAACCAACAGATCGTTGGTGCCATCAGGTAGAGCTAAAATCGGGGCATGCGTCAACCGGTTCTTCAACTCGAGAAAAGCCTCCTCCTACTCAGTACCCCAAACGAACTTAACACTCTTCTTAGTCAACCTGGTAAGCGAAGAAGCAATTTTCTAAAAGTCGGGAATAAATTTGCGGTAATACCCCGCCAAACCTAGAAAGCTACGAATTTCAGATGGAGACTTTGGAGACTCCCATTCATTCACGGCTTCTACCTTTGCAGGATCAACCAAAATACCACTCGGGTTAATAACGTGGCCCAAGAACTGAACCTCGCGCAACCAAAAAGAACACTTAGAAAACTTCGCATACAACTTGTTCTGTCGAAAGCTTCAGAAACATCCATGAGATGACCGGCGTGATTGGATTCATTTTTGGAATACACCAGAATGTCATCGATGAATACAATAACTAAACGGTCGAGCATCGACCTGCACATCCGGTTCATAAGATCCATGAACGCGGCCGATGCGTTGGTCAAACCGAAAGACATCACAAGAAATTCATACTGCCCATAACGAGTGCGGAAGGCAGTCTTAGGAATATCTTCCTCCCGAATCTTCAACTGATGATACCCGGACCTAAGGTCGATCTTCGAGAACCAACTAGCTCCTTGGAGCTTTTCAAATAAGTCGTCGATCCTCGGGAGCGGGTACCGATTTTTAACGGTGAGCTTATTCAACTCACGGTAGTCAATGTACATCCGCATGCTACCGTCCTTCTTCTTAACGAACAAGACCGGGGTACCCCAAGGCGAGATGCTCGGTTGAATAAAGCCCTTATCGAGCAAGTCTTCCAACTGAGCCATAAGTTCCTTCATTTCGTTCAGCGCTAGGCGGTAGGGAGCTCGGGCAACGGGTTTGGCGCCCGGTACAAGGTCTATTTGGAACTCGACCCCGCGATCCGGCGGCACATCTGACGAATCATTTGGAAATACATCCGGGAAATCCCGAACAATAGGAACATCACCGACGGTAGCCACCTCGGTATTCACATTCATAGCATACGCCAGATACGCCCCGCACACCCGCTGCATCAACTTTCCAGCCTTAGGAATGGATATAATATGTGGCGTCGCAACATTCCGATCACCGAAGATGGTAATTTGAGTCCCATCCGAGGCCCTTAGATGAATGAGTTTCTGACCACAAATGATCTGAGCATCAACTTTCGCGAGCCAATCCATCCCGAGCACCACATTGAAACAACCAAGCGGCATCAAATACAATCGCACCGGAAATCTATACCCAGAAAACTCGATGGAACAACCCTGAATAGCCCTAGACACGGACACGGATTTTCCTACGGCGACCTCAACCTCAAACACATCGACTATGCGCCAGGGTGATTTATTCAACGAGGAATAGAAAGCGGTAGACACAAAATTTCTACTGGTGCCCAAATCACATAAGACTGACGCCGGTAATTCATCAAGTAGAAAGGTATCTGGGATAGCATCACGCTCCTACTTAGCTAAACAGTTGCTCATACATTCTTGAAGGAGCGAGGAATTTAAGCGGTCAAGTACCAAGGAACCCAGAGTGACAGTATGCTACGCCTCAGCTAAACAATTACGCGCAAAGCGTTCGAGAGGATGGGAAAAGAACAGGAGAATTTAGGGAATAAGATAAACTTTAACGCTAACGACTCGAGAGTTAGCCAAATCCTATACCTACAAAGACGGAACCCTAACATAGTCAGACACAAGTGGTATTTAAAACATGGAAGGTAAGGGTAAACTGCTAATAACGTTGATCAAGTGTTATTAGTCGTTTACTTCACTGGCCCGTTCTAAGCACCCCCTGCCCCTAACCACATTAGCATTCTATCTAACACTTAACAATTAATCACATATTGGAAGTCTTAAATTTAAAGTAATGACTAAATAATTGAAAGTTACCTCTTGGCGTGCAGCTACTCGCGGTGGGCATAATGGTCTCTTTTTCTTATAGTTCGAGTCCAAGCATTTGGGGATGCTCGGATCCCTCGAACCAAGGCTCTGATAACAACTTGTAAGGCCCCGAACCCCGGGAAACCCCACAGTTGGTAATCATACAAAACTCTTGAGAAATTAAATAAACTTAAAAAAAATTCTTTGCATTAAAATAGCATTACAGAGTATAATTTGGCGGAAAACGTAAATAGATGAATAAGTTCCCAAAATCAAAATTAATTATAAATTTTAAAAGTCTTTTGAAATAAAAGGTTTATAAGTAATTCTTCATTCCAGTATGCCCTTCACCTTCCAAGTAGCTCCGTGCACGTCCAAGCGATAAGGCATCCTCTTCCTAACCTGAAACTCACATTAACATGCACACAAAGTCAGCTTAAGCTGAGTGAGTTCAAGTTTTAAATAAGTAGCAACAGTTTTAATAATCATTCCAACGGATTTAAAACAGTAAACGGAAGTACATCGGTTAGGTCACCACATTCAAATAAATAATCATCCTTACGTATGAGCATCTCTATACGTGCATTCCTATATATATCATTATATATATATATAACATTCAATAATAACATTCAGGGCCGAGAAAACGTACAACCCGAACACGTAACATTCAGCGTATGAAAACACAAAGTAGGCATACGCAACATTCAGTAGTCGAGACGACTACAAACATTCAGGGTCGAGCAAACGTACAACCCAAACACGTAACATTCGGCGCGTGCAAACACAAGGTAGGCATACGCAACATGTTGTAGTCTAGACGACTACAACATTCGCCAAATAATGGCCATTCTAAATATATATAAATATATATATATATATACATACACATTCCATAACATTCCAAGGCCTACTGATACTAGCAAGCCTATGTAAAACCATTCAAAACATTTCATCAAGTAAGAAAAACACTTAGGTGTGCATGGTAGCCCAAAACTTAAAAAGAGTTAAACGGGGCATCAAGAACTCACCTGAGATCGATCGAATACTTGCAACGAGCTAGGAAGTTCCTAAGGGCACAATCACAAGCAAGGGCCTGTAAATTATACATAACGCATTACTAAACTAGACTGTAGGAACACCCTAGCCTAATGGGCCGTACAAGCCCAACACTTTGGCCCAAGGCCCAACAACTTGGACCATGGCCCAACACGTGGCCCAAGGCCCAATACCTGGCCCAAGGCCCAATACCTGGCCCAAGGCCCAACAACTTGGCCCAAGGCCCAATACTTGGCACAAGGCCCAAAGATAGTCAAATCGGGTCGAATGCGCGTGAAATAATCCTTAAAACCATTTGTTAACCGAATCAGCCCCGAATGGACCAAATTCCATCTTAAATCTTTTCATTCATCATAAATATGTCACCCGAGTTGATAGGGTTGACGGTTCCTTTTTACAACACTTACTTTAACATTTAAACGAAAATTCGCGCACCGCCGACTCGATTGACGAAGCACTAACCCCGACAGCCCCGAGCACCAAAAAAATAATTTTTCCATAGCCCTTAAACCTCCCTAGGGCTGCACAAACTGAATCGGTCGGTCATCCGATCAACTAACGCATCAAGCTCGACAATTTGCAATTCTACACCCGGTAAACCCTAGTTTTCGAACTAAAATCGATTGACCGACCTAAACACGTCCAATGACCATGAAGTTATAATATGATGAACATGTCATACCTAGTGGGATTTTGATGCGAAAACCTCACTCAATACAGCCCCGGAAACGCTCAATTGGGCAGCCACCCGGTTAGCCTACAACAAGACGTTTTTCGATCAATACGCGCAATATAAGGGTCAATTAATGTGAAAAAGACTTGGGGAATCGTAGTACATACCTTGAATTGAAGTTCTAAGGCTTAGAATTGGCTGAACAAGAAAAAAAACGTGGGTCTTGGTCTTGAAGAAGCTGTCGATCGCCAAGCAAGTGTGGCTAGGGTTTTTTTTTTTTTTTTTTTTTTATGTTATAACTTAAGATATTACACTCTAGTCCTTCTAGATTCAAGTGTAAGGCAAAATGGAAGGAATGGTTAGGTTCTTTAATGTACCGGGATGACGTGAAGGCTTCCGAGAAACGTCGGTTAAGTCCCGAGAGTTATACATACTCTACAAGTTTTAGTTCTTCAAACCGGAGTTAACGGGTGTTACAGCTCCGAAGCTCTAATGGTTTAAGCTATAGAACGCGAAGTAGAGTAGAAGTGCTGGTTGATCAATCATAGGCATGTAACTCAAAATGCCTGTGCGAGCTAGGGGTCTTGATTAAGTTATTATTTTATTATTATAATGTCTTAGAACATGGTCGGGGGTATAGCTCGAACTTTGATTACAGATAAGAATAATATAACTTTTCATAAGCAAAAGTTATAGACAAATTATTGTTTATTCATGATTAAGAAACGTAAGCATTCATACACAAAGGGTATAGTTAAAATAATATTTCTTTATAATTAAGAAATATTCATTCACAACGGTTATAGTTAAAGTAATGTTTCTTCTTGAAGAAGAAACTTGATATAGATTTTTTCTTCCTGAAGAAGAAACCTAGCACAAAACTGGTAAACAAACAAAAGGACAAAAGGTCCAAATGTTTTATATAAACAAATGATTTGTCAAGGTTAAAGCTATACAAAATAGACTACGGGGTCTGAAGCTAGATTATTGATCTAGATATTTATACAAATGTTATTCTCGTACTATAGGTACGAGATAACAATCAATCAATCAATCAATTAGAAAACAGAAACATGAATCAATAACAGAAGTTGATTACAGACAGGGGTCCGTAACCGAAACTGATCATATACAGGAATCAGTTTCAGAAACTGATTACAACCATAAAAGGTGAATATGCCTTAACCTTTTACATTTCTTTTAGAGTCTGACTGTTTGCTTAGGATTTACGAATTCTTAAAACTTTATGTTAGAATAATAAGAAACGGGCATACTCAGATTAAGAGTATACATGTGTCTGGATCCATTCATACATGGTGACTCGGAGTTCCCCGAGGCCATGCATATCATCAAACATGCTTCTGGAAGTTTACGGGACTGTTTAGAGAAATGATATTGTGTATATGTTTAATTGTACATGTACTTAGGTGTAACATTCGTTACTTTTCAAACCTGAAAACCCGACCTATTTTAAATTTTCGGTTTTGTTTATAAATATATTATTATTTTCAAGTTTCGCTTAATGTATTTTATATTCGTCGATTTTATTGAATTATTTAACCGACCCGAATTGTCGTTTACACACATTCTTGTTCATTAGTCATCGTCATAATTATATTCGTGAGGAATTTCGTTTATTGTTCGTTTGTTTTATATTACTTTTGTTCAATTATTAAAACTCCGGATTATAACATTTAACCAAATCGTAATCTATCCGGGATTAATTCGAGAGCTATCCAAGTTATTAATTTTATAGACACTTCAAAGTTCAAGGTTTATTTGGTAAGTGTATTTTAATTTCTGATTTAATATAACTTGGGAGCTTGAGGGGTCTAATATGTAATTATATTTAAAATTATAATATTAAATTCTGGTTGTTTATCCCCCTGGCCGTTCGTTTTTCCGGCAAGCCGGAAATGTCGCCGGAGCACTCAATCACCCCCGTAACTTCCGCGTTTGACCAAATAAATTACTGTAACAACTTTAGTCATTGTTAGTAAACGTTAATGAATATGTTAATTGGATTATAACGACTCCAAACCGTTAAAAGAACCCGTTAAACTCGCCGGATTTTCGGCCAAACTAATTATCGCGAATTAACAAATTTACGTTGAAATTGTTAGTATAAATAGGACATAAACTTGCAGCTAAACCTGTCCCCAACATCAAAATCAACTAATATACTCTCTGTAATATCATAATCATACCTCAAGTTCGTTATTCCGGCCAACCATTGTTCTCCAACAATCCGAAACACCTAGAGATAATTGTTATATGGTTTTTGATTGTTTTTAGCCAATTAACGAAACCTCTAAATCAATTTTATCGAACATGGACCAGATTAACATCTAGGGTTTTTGAATCTTGAAGATGATCCTAAATGTTTGTATATTAATTCATATTATAACTCGAATATCTTAGCTTGTCCAGTGGCTGACCTTGTGTCTGTTAAACTCAAGACCCGGGTTCGAAACCCGAGAACCGTTTTATTGCTTTTATAAATAATAATCCTTTAAACTTATAGTATATATTTAATAAATATAAACCAAAGCTTTAGCGTTTAGTTTCTTAGCTCAACTGGTTAACATACTTCACACATAACGACTAGACCCGGGTCACGCCCTATTTTTTTTTTTCAAAAACAGTTATATTATTATTAATATATATTAAATCTAATAAATTCATTTTAAAATCATAATTAATTTATAAAATCAGTTTAAATTAAATAAAAATTATATAAAGTAAGTGTAAATAATATCTCACTATTTTCGCTTTAAAAAAACCGAACTTCCACTCTCTTAAAACATTAATTAAAAAAAATCGTTAATAATATTTATCGTAACATTTAAAACATTAAAACTCATTTCGTTAGCCCGTCAAATAAAATTCTAAACTTGTAAATATTAATTCAAGAATCCTGAACAAGTTAACTTGTTTCTTCGTCAATAACCAATATTAATATATTATTAATCGCGTTTCCGTTAAAACATAAATATATATTGATATAATAATTAAAATCTATAAAACTAGTAAAATAATTCCTAAACTTTTTGATATAAGCTTATACAATATTTTATCCCGTTAGATTGTCGATTGAGTCTCGTATTTATTTATCGTAGTTAGTGTGAATTGGCTCTTTTGGACTTTTGTGACGATTTCGGATTCTCTTATTACATCAATAAGGTGATTTTTCATAACCCCTTTTTACTTTTATACGTTTTGGGTGTAGCACGTTTCAAACTTTGTTTCATGTGTCAAACTAAAATTCGCATGCGTGTCTTGTATGTATTTGTTTCACATCATATTGCTTGTACCTTATGTGATTATGTGCTAGTTGTTTATTATCTTTGTTGGTGGAGACTCATACACATACTCAAAGTGGGAGGGTCCGACAGGACGTACCTGCGCCGTCCATTTATTAATGGTGGTATCATTATCATATTCTATACTCCAAGTAGCTCGGCGAATGGCGGTTCCTTAGTAGATTTGACGTATGTCAAGCGAACGGGAATATCATGTATTTGCTTTTCTTTTACTTTATGATTGAGGCTATACATCTTGACTTGTGAATTTTACACTTTTCGTATTATACATATGCAAAACTTTATGAATTCTCACCAACATTATTGTTGACAAAATATATTATTTTAAACGTGTTGCAGGTTGAAATTTAAAGATTGAACACTAGAGTAGTTGGACCATTAGGTTATTAGAAATGCAACATAATGAAATTCATAGTTTATTGTTTTATTATTTGATTGTGTATTTGTGATGTATTGAAATGAAATAAATATAATTATTGTCGCTTTAATAGCATTACGAGCTTATGAGTGATCTGTACGTCACACCCGGGCGTATTCCTCTTCAAGCCGGGTGTTACATTAGGGTAATTTTATCCCAATTGAGTTGGATGCTTAATGAGTGTTGTCACAAAGGGATTGTTGTTGTTTTCACAATGGTATTACATCAGAGTCAGCGTCATTCACCTGCTGTGTGGTGAAGTATTTTTCCCCCACATTTCAGGGAAAACTGTAAAGAATAGAACTGACAGGCAAGACAGATTAAAAGATTGGAGGCAAAGTTATTATAGGTGATCTGATGGCTCAAATATTTTATTAAAATATTATAAAGAATCATATTTTCAAAAGACAGGTATTTGAAGAAGTAAATAAGATTCGAATCCCGAGATTTCAATATAATATATTATTATTTTTGAAAGACTTCCGTTCACATTTTATCAAACAATATCCAACGGGTATTATAACCCGACATTTTATAAATGAATATTATATTTTAAAGACTTCCGCTAAAACAAACCCGCAAACCTGATATATTTTCAAAACAGATACCAACTAACGGGCAATGCACCCAGGCCCTAAGTTGGGGTGTGACACTTCCTCTCCACCACCCCCATCGCCGACGATTCCTAATCTCCTCCACCCCCATAGTCATCTGCATACTGTAGATATTTTACCTTTAAAAAAAATATGATATTTGTTTGCTTTAAATTCTAAACAAAGAAAAATTGGTTTCTAATAGATATATTTCTTAAAAATACTAGTTAGTATCGTTTTAAACGAATTTCTATTCTAACAATAGTTACTGCTGGCATTTATTTAGTTTGATGGACAAACTTTATTATACTAGTATAAAATTTTATATGTTTATTAATTAGGTTCTATACACAGCACCAGAAAATTTTAAGCTTCCTATTATTATTTCTTTAAGAGTTAACTCATTATAAAGGTTTGTGCATCTGTGTATGAGAAGTTAAGACCTTTCAATTGATGTTTATAGCTTGTAATACACACATTTTAATATTCAATATTATATTTACTGATTATATTTATTCAATTTATCTTTTATCAATAGTTACTAATAGTGCCAATAATCATCCACCCAACATAAACTTGCACAAATGACAAAATTGAATAAAGCCAACGCACCACTGGTTGAATATGCATTTTTCTGTAAATCCAAATGGTCAAAATGTAAAATTGACCAACCGTTTTCTCTCTAAAGGACATTCTTGGAATTTAACTGGAAGAAAATGCTTATGGTATTCTTTAGAGGTTTAGAGGTTTAGAGGTTTTAGGGTTCTTTGTTTTTTCCCTCCATTATTTTGTTTTGTTGCTCCCAAAGTTTTGAAAAAACACCAGACTGGAAAAATTGTCCAGCTCCGAAACCCCATCCCTCCTCAAAGAATACACAAGACAGTTAAAGGAACCTTTACAAGTGATTAACAAACTCACCGAGATGAATGTATTGGCTTAAGACCCGTTACTCTCTACATGTTACAAGCCCTCCCCTAAAATTGTCCTTCTAAACGAAGGAAATTTCGGAACGAGAGTCGTTAACGAACTTGTAGGGTTACTTATACCTTTTGATCTTGGTATACACGTCATTTTAGACTTCCAATCTGACTCTACCATTACTTCTTCTAGAATCTTTCTTCAATTTAAGGGTCAAGATTTTCAATCTCTGGTGAAAGTGGTGTCTAAAAAAGATCCTAGAGCCTTCATTTCAAAATATATGAAAGAAGTGGTTCCCGTTTCAGATTTGTCAAAGATAAAGACTCAACAGAGATTGCACGATTTATAGATACGTAGTAGTAATAATAATAATAATAATAATAATAATAATAATAATAATAATTTGTTGATTATTATTATTTTACTAATTTTGAATTTAATAATAGTTTACTTGTTTTTATTAATTAGTTTATATTAAAAGGTATGCTGAAGACATGGAGTGTTCGTTTCTAAATCTTTTGTCTTGTTCATCCAACATGGATCTCTTATTACCAACACAGGTTCTCTGTGGACAAGATCTTCAAGGCACACGAACAATTGAAGTATTTACAGAACCTCGTTCATCATCCAGCCAAATGATCTATCATTTGATCTCTACAAAAATCGTGCATCACACTAGGTTTGGGTATCTCTTCATTCAAGATGATCTTGATAAAGAATCTGCCATATTAAATAGGGTTAGTAAAGAATATATTGGTTTTGAGGAGATTTCAAAGCAGATTGTTCTTGCTTTCTTAGCCATCATTTATGGCCCTTCTTCTCAACTACATGTTAGAATCGAATCGGATCTCCAAATGTCTATAGTTGAGATTGGAAGGACTAAAATACAGTTTAGTTCTCTCAATGATGCAAAGAAGACAATATCATCGGTTATCAATTCTGCAACTCCTACATTACAAAACCTATTTGTTGTTGAAGAATACGGAGGGTATGAAAAAGAGAAGAGAATGCATGCTGCTGCTAAATTGGTAAGCAAATTTACAACTTTCAAGAATGATATGGGTTTGAAACCAGGTAAGGAAAAACTCTTTTTGCAAGAGGATATTGAGTTCTTGAAAGCTAGAACCTGGCCCGAATCGGAAAAATATGTTCTAGCTACCATCATGAATGCACTTTTAAGCAAAAAACTTTCTTATGCATATGGTGTAATAAAAATTCTATCTCCAACATCTGGAAGTGCATCGAGTTCCTCATGTTACTCTTCTGCTGGATAATTGCCAAGATTATAAGCAAATTGTGTCCGTATTTGCAAAATGTTGCTAGAAGAATGATTAAATATTTAAAAGAAGATTTTAGAAAAAATTGCATGAACTTCTTGAACTCGATAAGTACTTCGTATACACATGTAATGAAGATTATGAGGGGCAACTTGAAGAGACGATAGATGTCAAGTTAGTGATCCCAACTGTACCAGCTAGTGGGAAAAAGTTGGTAAGTGTTGAAGGTATGAGGAGTGATATAAGTGTGTATCATTTGGTATTGGTTGCTCCTAAACTACTGAAAAAAACATTTGATTTGAAAAAAAATTAAGATATATTGGAAATTTGTGGTGGAAAGATTGGTTGATAATTGTGTATTGAATGTTTTTGCTATTATCATTGGGATGTTGTGTGGTGGGATCCAAATGAAACATCTTGAAATTCTTTCTGAGAACAGTAAGCTGCCTAAGATGGAACCCAAAGTGGCTTATAATTAGGCTGCTTTGAAGGATCGAGTTTCTTGTTTGAAGAAGGCTAAAAAAATCATACTAGTTTGGCAGTATGAATTTGTGTATCTTCTTCCTAATAGCTATGAAGCCTGAAGTCTTTAGGTGGTGATGCTAGGGAGTTTTATCAAGTTAGGTTTTGTTGTGTTGATTTTAATGTTGTTGGGAAAGTAAATCGTTTGTCCTTTGATAGAAGACTTTTATCTTTTGTTTGTTAACCTGGGTGTTGAATGCATGTACGTGCTTTGGTTATATTTTGATTTTGTTTGGCACATTCCTTGAGGGGATTTGTTTTCTAGGTGCACTTTTAGGTCTTTAATTAATGAATAATTAGCATCAAATGTTTGAAACATAGCAAAAATGAGTGTCAAACTTGGTTTTTATTGATATAAAATATTATTTAGATAAAGTGAATTGATATGATGGATTTACAAATGCTAGAGAATCATTATATTGGTATCAAATAATTATATTGTTTTCCTATAAAGTTCATCTTTAGCCAAATGAAAGGGTACTGTGTTAAGAGGGCATAGAGTAGAGCGAAGGGCGCAACAAGGACGACGACAAGAAGCAACAGGACGATTATGTGTGGAGACAAGAAGCAACAGGATGATTGTGCGCCGACCACAGGAGGCATGACAGCGACTTAAAGCTCGATCATAAGCCAGGATCGGAGTATGAGGAAAGAGTAATAGAAACGGGTTGTGCTCGAAATGGGTCGAGTTGATTACACCGGACATTGATGGTGGCTCAATGCCAAAGCATACGAAAACTACTTCGTCCGGTACATATGTCTCATCTAGTAGCTCGGATGCTCATGTAGGGATCGACCTAAATGTGTCCTGTCAAGAAGATCAACCGCAAGTCCTATGTCGACCACCCGGAAGGGACTACGGAAAAAGATCAACCACAAGTACCGAGGTTGATCCGGAATTTTTCGAAGATGTAAACAAAATATCGACTAGTATCGAGGCGGCAGCCGGGGTGAAACTTTCAAAAGACAGATTTAGGAAGTTAGACTTTCTTACCTAAGACTTTTTCAACCTCGACCCATGCGCCGAGCGGTATTCAAACAAGAACAAGCGCATGTTCTTGAGGAAATCAAAGCAGATCAAGAACGAAAGCGAAAAGCAAGAGGCGGTGGAGAAAGGGAATAAATTAGTATTTTTATTCCTAAATTTGTGATTTTTTAAGTATTTTTAGGATGTTTAATTATTTTATAATTTGTATTTTTTTATGTTATTAAGATGTTAAATGTTTTTTCTTATATAAATTATTTTTTTTACTTATACTATTATGTTATATTTAAAAAATAAAAAATCACAAAATTCGTATACGCCACCGTTCGCCTGGACCACAACAGGCTCAGGCTGCTTCAGCAGTGACTTCAGCGAAAGTCCGGTCAGCATCTAGTCAACAATGCATGGCACAATATTGTTAGATGAATTCGGAGTGCGTCTTCAGCGACAACACACAGTCTTAGTTCCCTGTCTGATAAAGTTTGTTTACCATATATATTTAAATTTTATTAAAGTAAACCGTAATGATTATAGCATAGTATGCTGAATTTATATAAATTGTAATAAGTTATAGATAAATGAACCTAAATTGGACAAATAAATGTTGTAAAAGTATTTACTTTATACCACATATACATATATTGACATGTGTTTTAGTGACGTATACATCAAATTTAAAATGGATAACATAAGTAAAATAGTATACGTTTTTTTTTTCTGTCAAAGTGGTTAAAGTTTGAATATGGTTTTATAAAATCTAAGAGATGATATAACAAGTTAACCGAGGGGGTGTTTGGGATCTTTATTTTTTACTCCTTGTGACTTTATAATTTATTAAAAAGTTAAAAAGGTGTTTGAATTTGTAGGTCCCGAAGGGTGGATCTAACAACAAATCTTGAATCAACCAACTTAGTGCTAGCGGAATTTCACATTAAGGCACCTTGGTCTCGAATCTTGTATTTATGTTCGGTTACTTTAGAGAGAGTAAGAGAGAAAACAAGGAGATGAGAAGTTTAACAAAAAGCTTGTGTTCTCATGGCATGCTTCCCTATTTATAGGAAGCATGCATGAGAAGTTGTTTTTCATTTCACTATGCCCAATGGGCTTCTTTACGTGGCCTTGGGCCCTAATACATACAAAATACAACACAAAAGCCCCGTACATACAATCCAATATAAAGACTACTAATAATACAAAATGGGGTCAAACAATCTCCCTCTAGTCTTCAGTATTGGAATCCGTCCGTATCATACTCCAAAATGCCTTCTTCAGATAGTGGAATCTCAACAAGCCTTTTGACGAACTTGTTGAACGCATCAACTATCTTTTCGGTGTTCTGACGGCCGATGTTTTCAACCTTGGGCAAGGGTGAGATATAGAGATTCAGAATATCTTCCTTGTTAAGTCCCATCTGCTGGTGCTCGTCATATACACGAAGCTCGTGCATATCCTTGCAATGTATGATGTGTTGTAAAACACAGGTATTTTCCGCACGTTTTATCTATGTATTATATTATATTTTATATGTTTTAACTCGTTTTAGATAGCTTTTACATAATTTTATTCATGTTGTAGGTTTTGGGTGAAAGAAAGAAAGAAACCAAGCTTTTGGAGTGGTTTACGAGCCTTTTACGCATACGTTTTCAAGTAAACAACTCAAGGCCCGGCCCGTATGCATCATGGAGGCCCAAATCTTACATTATATTATAATATATAAAAAATAAAAAAAACCCTAGGGCTAGGCAGCTTGGCAGATCGCAGAACTCAGCAGGGGGAAGAAGGAGAAAAAGTTTTTTCGGCTTAGGGTTTGAAGGTTTTGTCGGCTAGGGAAGGAAGAAGACGCAAGAACCAAGCCTCGGGATCATTCACCACTATTTTTTATAGCCGAGAGCAGCCCCGGAACATCTCATATCCTTACATCTTTTTCATTGTTCATACACTTTTAGTTTCTTGCTTAATTGTTGAATTGTTTTACAATTACTTGAGAGATTGAATTGTTTATGATTAGAATTGATTGTTGGACGATTGTTAAGATGATTGGTATGAGTTTTATGGCGTTTTTATTGAGTACATGCTGCTGTCCAAATATGATCATCGGCTAATCTTGTTAGTTCTACCTAGGAATGATGATAATTGTTAGTGTTTGACGAGTTTTATGGATTGTTTGATTGATAGACCTTAATTGTTATTGTAAAGTTTGATTTAGACATGAAATAGGTTGTGTTTAAGGGCTGGAAATATTGGTTAATTTATTGCATAAACCCCGTGTGTTGATTGATTAGTTTTGTATTGATTAATCGGTGCATTGTTTGATTCTAGACTTTTTGTTTAGGGTTTGTTTGCGGTAGGTACCACCGTAGGGTTTTGTTGCATGATTTATTGTATTAAGTACAGCGGTTAGACACCTTCTTTGAGACCGAGAGGTGATAGGAAGTTAGGGTTGTCTCATTGCCTTTGCTTGCTAGAATACGGATTGCGCGAGAGCGAGTTCGTTTCTTGTCAGGTTTAGGTGTTTTGAGCGACTAGTTGATCTGTTTTGGTTTAAGTTGAATTGTTCCTCTATCCTTGGTTGTGTAGTATTCATTGCCATTAGGGTCGAGTGTTGGTGAGACCGAGAGGTGATCCTTCATTAGAACACGTTAGCAATTGTTTCCCGGTTTGGTCGTTTTTGGCGATTTTGAGTAGTTTAGGCTTGTTGAGTGAGACCGAGAGGTAATCCAGTGAGCCCGAGCGATCCTTAGTCGTGTCATATTTAGGGACCGGTGTCTTGAAGTCATTCAATCCATTAGCTTGTTAGGCTTACAATTTGATTCAGACCTAGGTAGACGTTTTTCTCCATCCTAAGTTAACACAGTTAGTTTTCCGTTAAGTTTTCTATTTTTGGTAAGTTTTGTCAGTCAGTTAGGTTAGTTCAGTTAAGTGAAAAGAAATCCAAAAATCAATTAATTATTATTCTAAGGTAGGTTTTGTCTAGGGTTAGTAATCGTTAGCGTCTTACGTGTTTGATATTCGGACTTCCTAGGTCTATACTACTTGCGATCGGTACACTTGCCGGTTGTGTGTGGTTTTAGGATTTTCGTTTTAATATTAAAGCTTAGTTGTGAGGGTCATTATCATAGTGTTATTAGACACACATCAAGTTTTTGGCGCCGTTGCCGGGGACACGGTTTTAGGCGTTTTGAGAGCAATCCGAGTTAGGACTTACCTTTTGTGCTACTTGTAATTATTGTTTGTTTTATTTGACTTATTTGTTAGAATAGTTTAGATAATCTTATTTCTAATATAGTATTTATGCGACAGACTCGATCTCGTTGACCACCCGACACTGAAGCATTTCCCGAGCCAGAGAGAGAGTTTCGTGAGAGACATCGTCCCGCTTCACCCTCGTCCACTTCTTCATCCATTGACCCCAACGATAGGGATAGGATCATGGGCGACATTCCACCGAGGAGGACAGTTGCGGACCGGGCCCGACCGGCCAATGCTGGCGCGAGATCCAGCATCGCACCACCCGCCATTGGAGTTGCTACGAACTGGCAGATCCCGTCGAACATTCTAAATACCATTGCTCATTCTGCTCAGTTTCACGGGTTGCTTCATGAGAACCCGCACTCTCATCTCGCCCGCATCGTGCGTATCTGCGACACTTTCCATCTTGCGGGCGTTTCCGAAGACGCCGTTAAGCTCCGCGTCTTTCCGTTTTCACTCGCTGATCAAGCGAGTCTGTGGCTCGAGTCCCTCCCACAGGGCTCTATAACTACTTGGGCTGCCATGCAGACCCAATTTCTTGAAAAATACGATCCTCCTGCTAAGGCCGCTCGTTTGCGTAACCAGATACATTCTTTTCAGATGGAGGACACCGAGAGTTTTTACGTGACTTGGGAGCGATTTAAGAATCTATTAGTGTTGTGCCCGAACCACGGCTTGCTAGATTGGGCGGTCGTCGAAAAATTTTATAATGGAGTGACGTACGCGACGCAGAGTATGCTCGACACGGCGGCGGGAGGAAATCTGTTGACGACTAAGGACCCTGATGAGTGTATCTCTTTATTTAACGGGTTAGCTATGAGTGGATACCAGAGACCACCCGCTAGAGGAGGTAAGACCGTCGATTCCATCTCACGAGGCATGCATTCGGTGGACACCACTACCGCACTGACGGCACAGGTTGAGGCGTTGGCAAAGATGGTGAAGGACTTGCAGACGAAGAGCAAGTTATGCGAGATTTGTAGAGGTGGGCATGATACCGTTCAGTGCCCAGTCAGTTCACAGGAGGAGGCCGTAGACTTCATAGGAAATCCTAACCGAAATCCAAATTCTTCCAATTCTTATAATTCGGGATGGAGAGGCAATCAGAACTCCAACTGGAGGAGCGGCAACCAGTCCGGCTTTCAGCAGTGTCAGAGCCTTTTCCAGGATGCCGGTGAGGGAGCGAGCAGTGGGGAGAAGAAGCCCACTTTAGAGGAGATGATGGCGCAGCAGACGCAGATGTTGTCACAGCTCATGGCACGAGGGGATTCCTGACACAAAGAGACGCAGGAGAAGTTCCGCGAGCACGAGCAATTCATGAGGAATCAGGCGGCGTCGATTCAGGATCTCGAGCGGCAAATGGGAGAGATAGCCAGTCGGTTAAATGAGAGGCCGCAGGGTACATTACCGAGTGATACCGAGCAGAACCCGAGAGGATTCGTGAAGGCTGTGACGACAAGGAGCGGTGCAGGGGCACGAGATGAGCCCGTGATTCAGCAGAGATCTAGAAGAGGAGTTATCGAGGAGTCTGCAGTCGATGGAGAGGAGCAGGTGGATGAGGAGATTTAGATGGAGTCTCTGCCGGCCCAGGTGCATCAGAGGAGCAGCCCAGGGAGTTCAGAACAGGCCCAGAGACAGCAGTCACCGAGCGAGCCACCGAGAGTTTACAAACCCCGATTGCCATACACTGGGAGAGTCCGTAGAGATAGAGATGAGGAGCAGAACTCCAAATTCCTCGATCTTTTGAAGCAGCTTTACCTTAATATCTCATTCCTAGAGGCACTGACTCAGATGCCTAAACATGCGAAGTTCCTTAAGGATATTCTCTCGAACAAGGAGAAGTTAGCCGAGGCCGCTTCCACCCCTTTGAGTGCTAACTGCTCTGCTGTCTTACAGAGGAAATTACCAGAGAAGATGGTCGATCCAGGGAGTTTCACAATCCCTGCACCTTGAGTGATGATACAGTGATTCATGCGCTGGCCGACCTTGGGGCCAGTATCAATCTCATGCCATATTCTGTGTATCGCAAGCTGGGTTTAGGCGAACCGAGACCTACGAGGATGAGTATCCAGCTTGCTAATCATTCCGTGAAGTATCCGCGTAGGATTGTTGAAAACATGCTCATTCGCATTGGTAAGTTCATTTTCCCGGTGGACTTCGTCATTCTTGACATGAATGAGGATGATAATGTTCCACTCATTCTGGGCAGACCTTTTCTTGCCACCGCACATGCGTTGATCGACGTTCGCGATGGCCAACTGACCTTCGAGTCGGGGATGAGAACGTCACGTTTGACGTTCGACAGTCACCTAAGCATCCTAAATCGACTGATGACTCCCTATGCTTCAGTGATACGATCATGACTCATGTGGGGGAGTTTTCCAGTGACCCCGGTGGAGGCCCCGCCTCAGCCACACATATCCTAGATAGGGAAAACCCGGAGTTGAGAAGGTTGCCTTGACTGAACACCTCCCTGATGCTGACATTGAGTCATCTTTCTTTGATTCTAAGTTATCTACCGGAGATCATTGTGTTCATCAGTTGCTTGAGTTGGAGGAGTTACAGGACCATACTTACGCGCATTTAGATTGTTATAAGCAGCAGGTGAAGGAACTGCAGGATCGTAAGTTAGAGTGTATTGAGCAGCTTAAGTGTGGGGATATGGTCTTATGGCATAATTCCCGGTTGAGGTTATTCCCGGGAAAGTTGAGGTCTTGTTGGTCAGGTCCGTTTATTATTACTGAGGTTTTCCCGGATGGCATTGTTGAGATAAACGACAAAGGCGGGACGTTTATGGTGAACGGTGATAGACTGATGCACTACACTAGCGAGCCGATGACTGATCAGACGATCGAGGTATTCTACCTTGACCCACTCTCCGAGACGTAGACATGTGGATGCATCTCTCGGGATCCTGCCCGAGTTGTAGAGTTTGTATTTCTGTATTTGTGTGTGCTATCTGTTTTATCTTTTTTGTCTATTTTAGGATGTTTCAAAAAAAAAAAGTATAAAAACACAAAAATATGTTTATTTCTTTATGTTTTTGTTTTCCGTGTTGTATGCCGCTACATGCGAGCGATTTTTAGTTTTTGCAGGTTATATTATGCGCATGGTAGCTATGGTGGCATGTTAGAACAGGTTATCCCGAGGTTGCGGCCGCGAATGAAATGCTATACGGTCATTTGGACACTACTCAGCTGTTGAAGATTCTGCACACAAACCAGGGGGGTAACCCGTTCTTTGTTTTTACTCTTGTATATTATCTTTTTATTTTCTGTTTTATTTTTATTTTATTTATTTTCCTTGTACTCATCGAGGACGATTTCGTTCTAAGTGTGGGGATGGGGTTTATTTTACTTAGTTGTAGAAAAATTTTTGAAAAAAAAAAAATAAATAAATAAAATAAAAAATTTGAAAAATTTTGAGAAAATAGTCCCTTGAAAGTTGTTTCTTCTACGTTAAACAAGAGATGATATTATTACCGAGTAGTAGTTATTTTATAACTTCTTGGTGTTTTCAAAAATATATATATATAATAAATAAGAACAGTGCCCATTAGACCCGCACGTAATGTATGGTAACCGAACGGTTTAGACTCAGTAATCGTGTGTCGGTAGGCTCAGCCTTTAAGAATGAAAGGGCGATTTGGTTGTTGACCTAATTGAACCTTTTAAATGGCCTGACTTTAGTGGGAAACATCTTAGGGGTTTTGTTTGTTTAACTAAGCTCGTGACAGGACTGGAATGAAAAGCCGGGTCATATTCAAGCCTCGAGTCACATGATCGTCTATATATTATTTGTATAATCTTTTATATATGTGTTTATTCCTGTGAAGCTCCGTAGTTTGTTGCGCGGTGGCGCAGACCTGAACGTTGATGCTAGCAGAAGACAGTTTTGCTCGGTCCTCTGTTGCGCGGTGGCGCAGATCTGAGCCTTGATGCATTTCTGTAGAGTCGTCCAACATGGTGTATAAATATAAAAAAAAGAGATGCATTTGTAATTGCGTGCATTTGAAAGAGAGCTAGAGTTTATAGTTTGTATATGAGTCGAAATGTTTAATCATGTGGCAAAAGGTTTAAGTCAAGTTGGGGTGGCTCTGCCCGGTAAAACCATAATGGAATTGGTGAAGTGGCAGCAGGGCTTTTAGGTGTGGGTTCCACTTAGTCATACAAATTAATAGAATTGTCACGCCTTATTTGCCTCGGTAAGTATTTGGGGCATGGGTTTAAAGTGGACAGCAATACAGGCAATCGACCTGATCTGGCTTATTAGGTGAAAGTTGGAAGAAATATTCGGGTAACAGGTCACTTGTTCTAATACTTTAAAAAAAATAATAATCATAATAATAATAAATAAATAAATAAATAAAACCAAGAGTTGTCGGTTGAACTCGGGTATGATCCTGTGTAGTATTCTTTTTCAGGGACGAAAAAGTCTTAAGTGTGGGGATATTTGATGTGTTGTAAAACACACGTATTTTTCGCACGTTTTATCTACGTATTATATTATATTTTATATGTTTTAACTTGTTTTAGATAGCTTTTACATAATTTTATTCATGTTGTAGGTTTTAGGTGAAAGAAAGAAAGAAACTGAGCTTTTTGAGTGGTTTACGAGCCTTTTACGCATACGTTTTCAAGTAAACAACTCAAGGCCCGGCCCGTATGCATCATGGAGGCCCAAATCTTACATTATATTATAATATATAAAAATAAAAATAAACCCTAGGGCTGGGCAGCTTGGCCGATCGCAGAACTCAGCAGGGGGGAGAAGGAGAAAAAGTTTTTTCGGCTTAGGGTTTGAAGGTTTTGTCGGCTAGGGAAGGAAGAAGACGCAAGAACCAAGCCTCGGGATCATTCACCACTAATTTTTTATAGCCGAGAGCAGCCCCGGAACATCTCATATCCTTACATCTTTTTCATTGTTCATACACTTTTAGTTTCTTGCTTAATTGTTGAATTCTTTAGCAATTACTTGAGAGATTGAATTGTTTATGATTAGAATTTATTGTTGGACGATTGTTAAGATGATTGGTATGAGTTTTATGGTGTTTTTATTGAGTGCATGCTGCTGAAATATGATCATCGGCTAATGTTGTTAGTTCTACCTAGGAATGATGATAATTGTTAGTGTTTGACGAGTTTTATGGATTGTTTGATTGATAGACCTTAATTGTTATTGTAAAGTTTGATTTAGACATGAAATAGGTTGTGTTTAAGGGCTGAAAATATTGGTTAATTTATTGCATAAACCCCGTGTGTTGATTGATTAGTTTTGTATTGATTAATCGGTGCATTGTTTGATTCTAGACTTTGTGTTTAGGGTTTGTTTGTGGTAGGTACCACCGTAGGGTTTTGTTGCATGATTTATTGTATTAAGTACAGCGGTTAGACACCTTCTTTTAGACCGAGAGGTGATAGGAAGTTAGGGTTGTCTCATTGCCTTTGCTTGCTAGAATACGGATTGCGCGAGAGCGAGTTCGTTTCTTGTCAGGTTTAGGTGTTTTGAGCGACTAGTTAATCTGTTTTGGCTTAAGTTGAATTGTTCCTTTATCCTTGGTTGTGTAGTATTCATTGCCATTAGGGTCGAGTGTTGGTGAGACCGAGAGGTGATCCTTCATTAGAACACGTTAGCAATTGTTTCCCGGTTTGGTCGTTTTTGGCGATTTTGAGTAGTTTAGGCTTGTTGAGTGAGACCGAGAGGTAATCCAGTGAGCCCGAGCGATCCTTAGTCGTGTCATCTTTAGGGACCGGTGTCTTGAAGTCATTCAATCCATTAGTTTGTTAGGTCTACAATTTGATTCAGACCTAGGTAGACGTTTTTCTCCATCCTAAGTTAACACAGTTAGTTTTCCGTTAAGTTTTCTATTTTTGGTAAGTTTTGTCAGTCAGTTAGGTTAGTTCAGTTAAGTTAAAAGAAATCCAAAAATCAATTAATTATTATTCTAAGGTAGGTTTTGTCTTGGGTTAGTAATCGTTAGCGTCTTACGTGTCCATGTGTTCGATATTCGAACTTCCTAGGTCTATACTACTTGCGATCGATACACTTGCCGGTTGTGTGTGGTTTTAGGATTTTCGTTTTAATATTAAAGCTTAGTTATGAGGGTCATTATCATAGGGTTATTTGACACACATCAATGTATGACGGCTTCACCCGTTGTGTTGTCAAGCTCCCAGCCAATGAACTCTCGGAAAAGGTTTGGAGTAAATGGTTCCCCATGATAGACGATGAGACTGTCTTTGGGAGCCTTATACCTCCACATTGTTCTTGGTTCTCCGGTAGCTGGGTCGATCTCTCTTGGGTTCTTGAACTTTCGACCCTTAATCACTTCAAAATCCTTATAGTCGACCTTGGCTTGATGCTTCAGATGACGTATTATCCAGCCGTCCAGATTCTCATCATAGCTATATCACCAACTGCCTTTCTCATGTAATTGATGTCAAGCTATGGTAGAGTAAGCAGTTCTTTGTGGGTGAGGTAGATGAGGTCTCCGCTTGCTCGTCGAATGGCCCAACAACTATTCTCAATGTTGTATCTGACGTATACGATCAACGAGTCATCGTGGTAAGGATAGTTGAGGGAGCGGGAACAGGCTTGACTCGTCACGTAGTGAGTCTTTCTTTTCTTCTTCTTCTGTGCCTATGATGAGTCAGTATTGGATCAACCGTGGGATCAACTGCAGGTGCTTCAGAAGCTTGAGCTTGAGCAGGCGACGTGTCTGGATTTGGTGAATAGTTGATGTAGTCGTGGTCTTCAGCCGCCTCTGTGTGATGAGATAGAACTGCCTCAAGAGTTTTTCCAGCTTCAATAAACTCATCAATTACACCTACAAGATCACCTGTAGGAAACAACTTGTTATATAAATTTTCAATCCCTTCATCAGCTTCTCTGAACTTCTTAGCGGACTCGTATGCGGTATGGTCTTGAGGTTGTTCTTGATCATGTGGAGGTGATTGAATGTTACTTCCACCTCCTCCTGCCGCACCTGCTCCACTGTCACCGCCATCATTGTCATCATCATCATCATCAAAGCTATCATAGACATTGTCATCCACATCTTCATAATCATCATCCTCGCAATCACTTTCATCATCACTTTCTTCCTCATCATCACCATCTCCACCTTCATCAACATCTGCACCAGCTTGGGGTTGAGATTGTTCAGCATGAGAAACTCCCAAGCTGGTTCCAACAACGCTTCTTGCTAGGCCGATCAGTGGTACAACCCGACCCACTGTCGCCTCGCCACCCAAACCCACCATAGGCTCTTTATATGTAGCAACACTTGGACCAGCAGTGTGTGGCTGTTCCACAGTGTGCGTCTTAGAAGCCGGCTTCCAACAGATGAACACGGAGTCAAGACGGTCTTCAAGATTATGAAAATGATTATCTCTAATCCCTATAAGATCCGAAGTTGCTCTGAATTTGCTTACAACATCTTCATTTGTCTTGAGCTGCAATTGGTTCAGGCGATCTTGGGTGGCAATCTTAGCTTGGATAGCCTCAATCTCAGTTCTGAACCGTGTGTTTTCAGCAATGAGTTTACTAAGAGAGGTGGACGATGCTAACTGTCCCTCAAGCATGGATACCCTTGAATTAGTAGCCTCCTTCTCAATGTCCAACCTTGTGGTTGCATCATCAATCTTCTTAAACAGCCTTTCTTCTAAAATATGAGTTGCCAGTAGGTTCCTTTCCAGAGTCTCTACCCAATCAGCTACCTTTAGGCACTCAGCTCTTTGAGAGGCATTTCCCAATGCTTCATTGTTGAGGAGTTCCTGTTGATGAGTGATATGTGTCTGCAGTTGGTTGATCCAGGACCTTTGATTATTAATCAAGGCATAGTGCAATTCCCGTTTCTCTTCCAGAATCTCAACACGTGTCACCAATTTAGCTTTCTCCTTGGCATCCTCAATCTCCTTCTTTTTCTGGTTCTTGATATATTGAAGCAACACAAGTTCTGGATCAGCCCTTTTGGCGTTTGATTCCTCCAGTGCGATGATCTTATCGAGGATGGGATCAGCGTATACTGGAGGTGTCAATGACTTTCCTTTGGTTATGGGTGTCGGTGAGAGGATTGTGGTTGGTGGAGTATCGGATAGGATGGTGGTGATGTTGATTGGAAAGGTAGGGTGATGGATTGGGTAGGCAGTGGTAAGGTTGTGAAGGTTGGTGGTGTTGAGAATTGTGGTTGTGTGATGGCTTCAGGTTGAGTGGTGGAAGATGTTGGTTGTATAGGTAATGAAGTAGTAAAGGTTTGAGTCCAAAGGCTTGTGGATTTTATTGGTGAACTAAAGATAAGTGAGCTAAAGATTGAGGTAGGTACGGGTTCGGTTGATTGTTGTTGTTCAGGTGGTGTTGTGGTTTGAGGTTGTTGATGAGGTGGGGAGGGTGGTAGTTGTTCTAAGAATGTGAAAATGGGCTGGTCTTGTGGTGAGGGTTCAGGTGATTCGTCTGATGAGTCATGTAACATGGTCTTGGCTCTTTTGGACTTGGACTTTACTATAGTCTTAGGCTTCTTGTAAACGGGAATCCTAATCTTGGCTACGTTTAGGTCTTCTAAAGTCTTGGATAAAGTTTTAGGTGAAGCTATGTGTGGGTCAGGTATAGAGGACAGTTTACCTGTTCCGGGAAGCTTGATGATGAGCTTGGAGGACTTCTTGGAGTCTCCAAGATTCTTCAAACGCTTTAAGGGTGGCTGCTCCTCTTCCTCGTCCTCTGCTTGACTAGAAGTACAACCAACAGAAGGCTTGTCGGCAGCCTCCCGCTTCAAATCATGCTTCTCCTTTGTTCTATCTTCAGGCGCTTCATCAGATGAGTCATCCTGTTCAGCCTCTGCTTCAGCCTCAGAGGGCACAATCTCCCCACTCTCCTCCTCAGACTCATTCCCAGCAATCTCAGTCTCCTCAAACAACCCAAATTTGGGTCCTGGCCTTTCTCCTTGATAAATATGACCCTTCCCTTTCGTACTCAACATGAGACCAAACACCGTCGGCCTGATCATATTAACATGGTAAGGCTCTAGGAGTGTCTTCTAACCCTTCTTCTCTTTAGCAGGCTTGTGTGGTGGCCTTGGTACCTTGGGTATCATATCATCAAGTAGTAGTTGCACAAACCATGGATACATAAACCAAGTTGCTTCTATAGTCTTGTTTGCCAACATGATAAGAACATCATCCGGGAATAATTGAACTCTTCCCGCTATGTAAGAGCAAACATAATTTGAACCCAATCTGCCCTCAGACTATTAAAACCCCCTCGTAAATCTGATAAACTGTGAATAACCACATGAAACAAAAACCTCCAATACGGCGGGAGATGCTTCTTCTTCAAACTCTATCACTTTGCATCGTATCCCATATCAGCTACAAACCCCATGAGCTTTGCCTTGTCTCCCTTTTCAAACAGATAATGCGGTTCATCCTTTATCTTCAATGCACGTCTAATGTTACCCTCCCCAATAGTCAACTTCTGTCCAGCAACCTTGGTGATAATAGACAATGAATCATCAGTTGCCCTTGCATTTGCCCAAAATTCAGTAATCCATTTAGTGTAGATGGCAGGGTTTGCAGAGATAGCAAACTTCAAATGTGATTGCCTCAGACCCTTGATCATAGAGGTAAACACCTTTTCCTTCTTCTTTGTTGGTTCCACGAGAGGACAAAATAGATTATGTAACTGAAATCAAACAATAAGATAATGAGAATCATCAAACAAGACCAAAGATAAATTATAAATTTTTATATTTAGGTATGTACATAATAGGTTATATATATACATACTTACACTTAATTGATTAAATACAGATTGTTTTAATTAGTTAATAAGTCCATAAGTCATTGTTTTTATATGTCCATGAATGTCCTTAGGTCAAACAGTCTCCAAATTACAAAACAGTCCAGTAGCAGTCTAAGTTCAACATCCTGAAAATTTTGCTAAGTGCTTGAAATTCGCATGGACCCTTATTCGCTTCGCAGGAATTGTGCGAAGCGAATAAGGAACTAGATTTGCATCGCATGGATTATGCGAAGCGAATTGAAGTTTTCATTCTCTTCGCATGTTTCATGTGAAGCGAATAAGATATCCATTTGCTTCGCATGAGCCATGCGAAGCGAAAATTTCCTTTGCGAATTTTCTCCTCATGCGAATTAATTTCACTTTGGCCATTTTTGTTCCTTTTGCTTTCTTTTCTTTTTCTTGCTTTTCTTGACTCAATAAAAGTTAAAAATTGATAGATATTTCATAAGACAACTGTGGTCAGGTAAAGAGAGGCTTGGGTATGAAATGTGTAGTTACATTTCTCCCTTCATTGATATGACTTTAACGGAATCATGCAACCGCTTCATAAGCGTATAGCCACTAACATTGGCAAGTGATTAAGTTTATATTACATGACATTTACTTGTTTGTCAAGCCTATCTACACACCTATGAGTGATCTTGTATACTTTTGATGTTATGTTTTAATGCCATAGGATCATTACATGCCAATGTACTATCACTTTCCAAGGGTCGGATCAAATTCTTAATTGAAAATTTTTAAATATCCGACTCCCTATAAGCAGAAGCTCCCTCTAAGCGGGACAATTCTTTTTGGAATTTCTTACATGTTTTCTTAAATTGGAGTAAAGATGAAATTAATATTATATATAAAAATAAAATCTTTTTGCTAAGTCAAATGACTTGATTTTGTTTTTCTTTAAAGTAAATTGAAAATCTTTTTAGTGAGTTGACGTTAACTCATTTTCTCCCTCTAAAATTGTGACATATTTTAAAATATTTACAATTTTAAAATAAAAGATAAAATTTACTCAAAAGAAATCATGCCCAAAGATTCAACGAGATATAAAAATCGGGCACGACTGAAAGCTTTTGTAAAGAGATCAGTATGGCACGACTAAAAGCTTTTTATATTGACAAGCTTATGATCAAAACAATCAAGAATAAAATGTATTCAGATGTCGATGTGTTTTGTCTTAGAGTGCTGGACCGGGTTTTTAACAATCGCCACAACAGCCTCATTATCACACTTGATCGTTATATCAAAGAAATTCAAACCGTAATCTAGCAGCTGATGCTGGATCCAAATGACTTGGGAACAACAATTGGATGTGGCGATGTACTCAGCTTCAGCATTTGAGGTGGACACGGTGACTTGCTTCTTGCATTGCCATGAAATCAACCTATCATCCAAAAATTGGTATCCACATGATGTTGACTTCCGATCAAGATTGCATCCCCCATAGTCACTGTCAGTGTATGCATGAAGTTCCAAAGGAGACTCTTTTGGATACCAGAGTCCCAATCGAGGTCTTCCCTTGATGTATTTGAAGATGTGTTTGACAACAGTCATGTGAGACTCTCGCGGATCGGATTGATATCTAGCACACTGACAAACAGGGAACATGATGTCCGGTCTGCTTGTCGTGAGATACATCAGTGGGCCAATCATAGACCTATACAGGTGCTGATCGACTGGCTTTCCCGATGGATCACGAGCGAGAATCGGTCGTGTAGCGATTGGTGTCATTAACGCAGATGAATCCTTAAACCCAAACTTTTGAACAATGTCATGAACGTATTTCTCTTGATGAATTAACGTCCCGTTCGTCTTCTGTTCAACTTGTAACCCCAGAAAGAAAGTCATTTATCCCAAAGAACTCATCTCTAATCGCTTTTGCATGACCTCAGAAAACTCCTTGGATAAACTATCATTCGTAGACCCAAAGATGATGTTGTCAACATTCACTTGGACAAGAATCAGATCACCCCTAACCTTCTTGACAAAGAGTGTTTGAACAACAATACCTCTTTTATATCCGTTCTTCACTAAATGATCAGCCAGAGTGGCATACCAGGCACGGGGTGTGTGGTGAAGACCATAGAGTGCTTTGTCAAGACGATAAACATGGTCAAGATGATCCGGATCTTCAAAACCTGGAGGTTGCTTGACGTAAATTTCTTTTTTCAACTTTCGTACAAGAAGGCTGTCTTCACGTCCATCTGATAAAATTTGAAATTCATGTATGAGGCATAGGCCAAAAAGATACGCATTGCTTCCAATCTGGCTACGGGTGCATAAACTTCATCGTAATCAAGACCCTCGTGCTGCGAAAAACCTTGCATAACAAGCCGGGATTTGTTTCTTATGATAACTCCATTGTCATCCTTCTTATTCCGGAACACCAACTTTTTTCCGATTGGTCTTTTATTTTCTGGTTTCTTGACCAGCCTCCAAACACATAGCTTCTTGAACTGCAATAGTTCCTCTTGCATGGCCTTAACCCAAGAATTTTCTTTCAATTCAACTCTGTAGTCTTTGGGTTCAACCTATGAAATAAAACATGCAAAGAGATATCTATTAATGTTACCAGAGGTGCTACGTGTTTGAATGCCGGCTGATGGATCTCTGATAATATTCTCAGTCGGATGTCTTCTGTGAATTGGCAAATGAGGAATTTGTTCGACATGCTCGGCTGGTGTTGCCTCTAGCTCAATGGATAAGCTCTCTATGGGATGAAAAGCAGCTGACACATTGACAGGAGCATTTGGTTCAAGATGATTGGTTTCAGTTTGATAAACCATTTGTTCTTGAGCAATGGGACCATCCCATAGGTTCTCATAAAATGGCACAACGATGGTTGGAACAGGTGTTGAGTCGGTGTTGCCGGAGGCTTCATTCTGAGCCACTTCATTCTGCACATTTGTTGGCATCTGTTTCCTCGGCAGAACCTTGATTTTCTTATTCAGAGGGAGGTGTGGGAACAGACTCGACCACACTAGGTTCAGCTGAAGGATTCGCCGCTTGATCAGTCAGGTCATTCTCAATGTTATCAGCTGAAGTATCTGAATCTGTAGTGTCTTCGACAACGGGCATATCGGTAGTGTCTACAGGTGGTGGCACTTCATTGACCGTGGCTGGTTGATTAACCACGGGTGGAACATTTAGCACTGGTGTAGGGGCAGCTACTTCAATACCTTCTAGACCTCTTAACACAGCATGCATTAAGATGGACTGATCATCATCATCAATATGGACAGGTGTAGAAACAACAGGAAGCGCAGTGGAAATAACTGGTGTTACATACATTCCTCGAAATTGCTTGAACAATCCTTCATAATCAAACATCCAATTGGGGCCAGTGTGTGAATCAGTGGGATTCAACTTTTGCCAGTCAATGTTGTAGGACTCTATTATCACCCTTGCTCTTTTGTTATACACACGATAAGCATTCTTGTGAGCAGCGTAACCAACTAAGTAACACTCATCCGCCTTCTCAGCAAACTTTGACGTTGAGGTGGCGTTGTTTTGAAGCAAGGTGCATGGACATCCAAACGTTCGTAAAAAGTTGACTTTTGGCTTTGTCCCATAGTAGACTTCATAAGGAGTCTTGTTTATCTTCTTGTTCAACAACACACAGTTTTGAGTGAAGCAAGCAGCGTTTACAGCTTCACACCAGAATATTAATGGAAGCTTGGAAAATGACAACATGGTTCTAGCAGCTTCAACGAGTGTTCTGTTTCGTCTCTCAGCAACCCCATTTTGTTTAGGAATGTAGGAGGCACTGAATTGATAAAGAATCCCCTTGTTGTGACAGAAATCATTAACCGCTCTATTGCGGAATTCAGTACCATTGTCACTTCTGATACACTTGACTCGCTTATCTGTCTAATTTTCCACCAATACAATGAACCTGATAAGAAACTGAGCAGTCTCATCCTTGTGACCTAAGAGAAAAGTCCAACTGAAACAAGAGAAATCTTCAGTAATAACCAGACAATAGGATTTTCGTCCTATTTCCAAAGGTTGAATTGGACCAAAGAGATTTGTTGGTGCATTTTGTGACCGTCGCTATGCAATTCCGATCAGGAGAAACGATGTACGAAGTTAGGACAACTTCGCCATAGGCGAAGTTAGAACAACTTCACCATAGGTGAAGTTGTAACAACTTCTGCCATAGGCGAAGTTAGAACAACTTCGCCTTGGGCGAAGTTGTAACAACTTCGCCTACAGGCCCAAGCCCGTGAAGTTGTTTATATATATATATGTGTCTTGGTTAGGTTTGTGTATCCAGAAAGTTAGAGAGATTTGTGTTACAGTTCAATTGTCTAGAGATAAACCGAGAGGGAGAGCCGTGTGGGACGGCCCGAGGTAGAGCTCACCTCGGGTCGGACGTGTTTGGGTTTATGTTTGGTATGTAACGTGTTTGGTTATTATATAAAAGATCTGCAGATGTGTTTATCCCATTCGTGTGTTTGTTCGTGTATGTGTTTTGTGTATAATCGTGTTCTTCGTCTTCTACACCATTAAACGAGTCTAGGAGGATTCCGCACTCCTAGACCTCGTGCGGATCTCGTATTGATCGGCGACGCCCCCCGGGTGGGAACTTACAAGTGGTATCAGAGCCTTAGGCTCTTATGCTATGGTTCGAGATCTGCGTTTTGGTGTTTCTGGCACGTTTCTGGCCGATCAGCGCCGCAGGCGAAGTTATGGGGATCAGGCGAAGTTGTCACTTAAATTTTAGGGTTTAGGCGAAGATATAAGGTTAAGCGAAGTTATTCACAACTTCGCCTACCTCACAAGTTCGCTTATCTCAGGCGAAGTTATCTGTCAGGCGAAGTTTTGGACAGGCGAAGTTATGGACAGGCGAAGTTAAGGAGGGGCGAAGTTGACTTTTATGCGAAGTTGACTTTAGGCGAAGTTAAAAAAAAAAAAAAAAAAAAAAACGTCACTATCGCTTAGAATTATGTCGGTTGCCTCAATTTGAAGGACATATCTTCGGATATGTTTGGTCCTCATTTCTACTTGTAGAATATGAGGATAGCCATTAACCAGATGACTGAAAGTGACCGGGGCGGTTTATGATATGTTTTTATTCTGTCGCTGAAAATTAGTCGTTCAAACTTAGTTAGAAGGACACATACTCGTATGTGGTCGGTCCAGCTGATCCATTGAATCTTCAGGATAGCCGTTTACCTGAAAACTTCAATTTGATCGGGGCGATTGAAGTTAAAATTTTTCGGGAAATGAAATTATTTTTCAAGTCTACTACTTCGTAAGAAGTTCCTTTACTATGATTAACAGAAAATTGATCTAACCTTGGAAAGTGATAGATATACTGATTCTGTGTGCTTAACTAGTGAAGTTATAAGGCCTAAAAGACTTTAGAACAGTCATTGTATGTCATGGTAGCTTTTTATGGTGCGTAAAAGTACAAGTGATACTAACTAAATCTACTCGATTTTATGTGGAAACTCCTTATGAGTTGTGCATGTCTCCATATATATCTTTCCGTATGATAGGCAGAAAAGCGATTACCCAGTCATACACGAGCCCGTGAGTGTTCTGATTCCCGTGAAGATAGCATGTCAAGAAACTGCAGTGATCCAGATTCGGAACTTGCAGTTGTTTACTACTCTGAAGTTTGTGTAAATACTTTAAAAAAAAATGTGTGTGTTATTGAGACATTCTAGAGTTCATAATGTTAAGACTTCTCAATCAAGATGTTAGAATGGGAACGGGAAGAAGAGTCTGAAGATCGAAGGGTAATTACTATTTAATCAGACACTACGGGTCGAGGTCAACTCGGGGTGACTTGGGGAAAGTCAAATACGCTTTGAGAATAGATAGGAGGCATCATAATCTCTGAGTTGTTGCCCACTTAAGTTTTGAGCTTAATTGAACCTAACCCGTATCACAAAAACGATGAAAACCATTCTAAGTCATTTACCTGCTTACAACCTGTTTCTTTATGTCATAATACAGCTAAACACGGATCTGTGTGACAGTCACGTAATTAGTATGATTCCTGTTCGGATCTTTTCTAAAACATGGTAGTCCCTATCGAGACTGAAATTTGATCCCGTGTACTTTATTTTTAAAATTTTTCTACTTATGTAGTTGTATGATTTTATACCTGGTTACTTGGTCTTGATCGTATCATTTAACACTTTAAAGGTTGTTTTCAAATCTTAGTTGCAAATTGTTCAAATTATAGGGTTTGTTTTAAAAATTTTAATACCGGCGAAGTTATCCATAATTTCGCCGGGTAGATACGACCTCTGAATAACATCAATTGACAGAGATTATACGATTCGACTACCCTACACACCTTTAATCACGGATTAGAACTGAGAAAAGTGAACACAGAAGATTCGATCGATAACTTCGCTTAGGGTTACGAAAGTATAAGTTCGCTGGTTTTGTTGAAATAATGAACAGTCTGACCTTTAATATCCTTTATATAGGGTCAACGTCTCAGAGAAGGAAGGGGTTCTTACTAGATCAGTGGCGCTTTCTCATGCATGTCATGATCGTGTGCATGTCAGGGAGAAAGGCGGGCACTGATGGCATGGGCGCGACCATGCAGTCGGCGATGACTGCTCTGACTTATAATAAGCGTTACAGCTTTAGTCAGATGGTCTTCTACGAGATAGATCGACAGAGAAGAGTGGTGGCGCGTGAGAGATTTATTATGTATCCAAGATTCATTCAGATGATCTTGAATCATGTGGCTCCAACGCTACCTCAGCGCCGCCCAATTAGATACGTGGAAAGTGTGAGCAAACGAATCTTCGCCCAATGCAGATCTTCCAGTGCGAGGAGCAAACCTGAGCTCCGTCCTCAACATACTCCACTATTTGGGTACTTGATCAACCCGGAGTATGTGCCAGCTCGTGGGGACGAGTTTCGGGACCCGGCACCACAACAGGCAGGAGCACCTCAAGCTATACCTGCTGCTCCTGTTGTGTCACCGGAGGAGGATGTAGACCTTGACGCTACGTTTGGCGGTCAAGGCTTCTTTGATATGGATCGGGTGGATCCAGAGGAAAATGTACAAGTTTCAAGTGTGAATGTGACTAGGACAGCTACAACGGTGGCTGATTCTGATTCTGATGATGAGTTGGCTGAAGCGAGACGAATTCTAGTTAACCAAGAACGGGTTCAAGGGAAACGAAAGAGAACTGATGATGACAGCGAGTCAGATTATGAAGAAGAAGTTCATCAGTTGATTCGGAGATCAAGAAGGGAACGGGCAGGTGCAGGTTCGGGAGCCGGTGAGAGCTCAAGGGTGGTACGTTTCACCCCACCCGCACTGGCCGGTATGACTATTGTTCCCTCATCATTACAAGTTACAAGGCCAAGCGCCACGGACGTTCCTGTGGTGGCTACCTCATCTGCCTTTGGCCTCCCACCCACTACATTCCAATTATTGGCTCCGGAGATTGTATCTTTGCCACCTCCAACTCTTACTCCAACGGAGGTCGTGGCACGATTTATTGAGTCGACGGTTGTGGCCACTGCAGGGTTATCGGTGACGATACCACCTGCGGTTACGTCTATGCCTACTTCTGAGGTCCCGGTTACATTGGAAATCCCTCCTCGGTACACTCAAGATATATCACATCTGAGGTTTGATTTCGATGCAACCTTATCAGACTCTGAACGAATAGCAGCAGTTGAACGGGTCTTGGCAGAACAATCAAGGGTGAATCTTATCCAGACCCATGCTATTCAAAGCCTCGTTGCAGAGAATCAGATACAGTCGTCCCTGTTGGTAGAACATGGCAAAATCATAGATGTTTTGAAGGAGTTCTTGGCATCTCAGGGGGAGACGAGCTGTAAAAGCGATGAGCTGAGGACTAAGAAGCGAAATGATAGAGACGATGATCCCAATGCATCGAAAGGTGCAGGTGGAGAGTTGCCAAGAACTGATCAAGCTCTTGGGACTTCCACAACTCAGGGGGAGTCGACAAGTGCAGTTGGTGGTGATGATGTGGTGGTAGTGGACGTTGAGGAGATGAATGATGAATTTGTAGGTGATGATGATGTATTACCGGTGGATGAGATAGAGAAGATTGGTGCAGAGATTGTTATTGAAAATGATATAGAAGAGGGAGAGATAGTAGAGGAGAATGTGGAGCATGAGATTCCAGAAGTCGATAAGGCAGATATGAGTCAAGAGATTGGAAATGATGAGACGGAATGGGAAGAGCAGCCAAGATGGAAAGAAGGCTTTGCTCAATGGTTCGTAAAAACGAAGAAACCGGCGGTCCCTACTATGTTTAAGAAGAGTTACAACATTAGAGGCTATGCTGAATCGAGAAAGGGGATTATATGCTGGATATATGATGAGCAATTGAGGCTCTTTGTAATTAAAAGATATGATGGCATTCAGTACTTCAAAAGATTGTTAAGATCATTGAATACATTGCCAGAATGTGAAGTGAAAGACTTAGCCAGATTGGGGTTAATAAACAGAAGTGATGATAACATGGCTAGAGTCATTGGGAAGATTGTTTGGAAGGAAAGTATAAAAGAGAAGAAGTTCGAGCTGTTGAAGCCACAAAAGGGAAAACTCATTGAAGACAAAGATAGAGGGATGAGAGCAGATGGCAAGCCTTGGATGATTATGAAGTATAAGCCGATCCGGTGTTTAAAAGAAGTGCCGATGAAACAAATGCCCAAGGATGTGCTGAAGGATCTGAAGTGGTGGTATGTAGATTGTGAAACAGCTGAAGCAGTAATGGAGGACGAAGATGAACAAGAGCTGCTGAGAGTTTATGATCCGATGCATCTAGTGAACTTGTCGCAAGCTGATCTGCAGGTGCTGAATGAGAAGAAGATATTTATATTCCTGCTTGGAAAGACGAAGCGAAGAAATATCAAAGAATTGTATCAGTTTGTGTACGTGAAGGAGTTCATGCTTAAAGATGAAGATACAAGATTGTTGAAGATTACAAGACACGTGGTTGAAGATAAAGATTGAAGCTACTGCCAAGGGGGACTCTGTTGGTACATGATGTCAGTAGTTCAGTATATAGTGTCTGTAATCGAGTCGTTTGGATTTGTATTTTGTGTTAAGCGAAGTTAGCTAACAAGTTCACTGATATAGGCGAACTTGTTAGATAAGCGAAGTTAGTGACAACTTCGCCTGAACATGCCAGGCGAAGTTGTCGTGTTTATAAGGATTAGGTTACGGCTGAGTTTGTAAGCGGTCAAGTCATTATTGTATGAGGTCCTGTAATCAGTGATTGATATCACGTGTTTCCAGTTGCAATATACAACGTGTCTTTGCTTATTGTAACGTGTGTTCGATCGTGTTAACGTATATCGTCTTCTACACTCGTAACGTCTTACGTAGGGATTCCGCACCTACGTAGAACGAGATATTCCGTGTAGATCCGGCTGGGAACCTACAAGATTCATATATAACAGTTGGAGAATGGAGTCTATGGTATTGACGGTTTTAGGTCTGTGAGGGAGCTTGTGCTATTTAAACTTTGAACAAGAAATATATATGATGTTTGTCTAATAACCCTATAGTAATGACCCTCACAACTAAGCTTTAATATTAAAACGAAAATCCTAAAACCACACACAACCGGCAAGTGTACCGATCGCAAGTAGTATAGACCTAGAAAGTCCGAGTATCGAACACGTGGACACGTAAGACGCTAACGATTACAAACCCTAGACAAGACCTACCTTAGAATAATATTTAATCGATTTTTGATTTTTACTTACTTAACTGGACTAACTAACAACAGTTACCTAAAATAGAAAACTTAATGGAAAACTAACTGTGTTAACTTAGGATGGAGAAAACGTCTACCTAGGTCTGAATCAAATTGGGCCTAACAAGCTAATGGATTGAATGATATATATAGACACCGGTCCCTAAAGATGACACGACTAAGGATAGCTCGGGCTCACTGGATCACCTCTCGGTCTCACTCAACAAGCCTAAACTACTCAAAATCGCCTAAAACGACCAAACCGGGAAACAATTGCTAACGTGTTCTAATGAAGGATCACCTCTCGGTCTCACCAACACTCGACCCTAATGGCAATGAATACTACACAACCAAGGGTAGAGGAACAATTCAACTTAAACCAAAATAGATCAACTAGTCGCTCAAAACTCCTAAACCTGACAAGAAACGAACTCGCTCTCGCGCAATCCTTATTCTAGCATGCAAAGGCAATGAGACAACCCTAACATCCTATAACCTATCGGTTTCAAGGAAGGTGTTTAACCGCTGTACTTAATCCAAATAATCACGCAACAAAACCCTACGGTTGTACCTACCGCAAACAAACCTTAAACACAAAGTCTAGAATCAAACAATGCACCGATCAATCAATATAAAACTAATCAATCAACACACGAGGTTTATGCAATGAATCACCAAAATTTCCAGCCACTAAACACAACCTATTTCATGTCTAAATCAAACTTTACATCAACAAATTAAGTCTATCAATCAAACAATCCAACAAGCTCATCAAACACTAACAAGAATCATCATTCCTAGGTAGAACTAACAAGTTTAGCCAATAATCATCTTTGGACAGCCATGAACAATTAATAAACACATCAATAAACTCATCTCAAACATCAATTCAAGGATTCAATAATCAATACTAATCAATAACAAGTTAATATCCCAAGTAATTGCAAAACTACTAAGTAATTGAACAAGTAATTCAAGGTATATGAACAATGAAAAAGATGTAAGGATATTGGATGTTTATGGCTGCTCCTCAGCTGTAAAAACTGATGGTGAACGATCCCGAGGCTTAGTTCTTGCTTGTTCTTCCTTCCCTAGCCACCACAAGCTCCAAACCCTAGCACACAAAACTTTTTCTCTTTTTTTTTCTTTGCTGAAACTTCCGATCGGCATGTGTAGCTAGCCTTAGGGTTTTTTTAATTTTTTTTTATGTTATAATATAATATGGTCTTGGGCCTCCATTATACATACGGGTCGGGCCTTGAACTTTGTCTTGAACTTGTATGCGTGAAAGGCTCGTAAAATGCTCGAAAAGTCCCGGTTTCTCCATTTCTTTTACCCAAAACCTACAAGATTAATAAATGTACGTAAAACCTATCTAAAACGAGTTAAAACATATAAAATATAATATAATACGTAGATAAAACGTGCGGAAAATACGAGTGTTTTACAACACATCAAATATCCCCACACTTAAGACTTTTTCGTCCCTGAAAAAGATTACTACACAGGATCATATCCGAGTTCAACCGACAACTCTTGGTTTTATTTATTTATTTATTATTATTATTAATATATTTTTTTTTCTTTTTAAAGTATTAGAACAAATGACCCGTTACCCCTTCCAACTTTCACCTAATAAGCTAGATCAGATCGATTGCAGGTATTGCTGTCCACTTTAAACCCATGCCCCTAATACTTACCGAGGCAAATAAGGCGTGACAACTCTATTAATTTGTATGACTAAGTGGAACCCACACCTAAAAGCCTTGCTGCCACTTCACCAATTCCATTATGGTTTTACCGGGCCGAGCCACCCCAACTTGACTTAAACCTATTGCCACATGATTAACACATTTCTACTCATATACAAACTATAAACTCTAGCTCTCTTTCAAGTGCACGCAATTACAAATGCATTCTTTCTTTTATTTCTTTTTCTGCCTTTTGGGTTTTTGCAATTTTTTTTTCAACTCATATTACATGGCTTTGCATGGACAGAAATAAATACAAAAGATAAAACAACTAAAATACAGACTATCATGTGACTCGAGGCTTGAGTACGACCCGGCTTTTCATTCCAGTCCTGTCACGAGCTTAGTTAAACAAACAAAACCCCTAAGATGTTTCCCACTATAGTCAGGCCATTTAAGAGGTTCAATTAGGTCAACAACCAAACCGCCCTTTCATTCTCAAAGGCTGAGCCTACCGACACACGATTACTGAGTCTAAACCTTTCGGTTACCATACATTACGTGTGGGTCTAATGGGCACTGTTCTTATTTATTATATATATATTTTTGAACCCACCAAGAATTTATAAAATAACCACTACTCGGTAATAATATCATCTCCTGTTTAACGTAGAGAAAACAAATTTCAAGGGACAATTTTTTTTTAATTAATTTTTTTTTCTAAAATTTTTTCCTACAACTAAGTAAAATAAACCCCATCCCCACACTTAGAATGAAATCGTCCTCGATGAGTATAAGGAAAAGAATTAAAAATAAAACAGAAAATAAAAATAAAGTATACAAGACTAAAACAAAGAACGGGTTACTCCCCTGGTTTGTGTGCAGAATCTTCAACAGCTGAGTAGTGTCCAAACGACCGTATAGCATTTCATTCGCGGCCGCAACCTCGGAAGAACCTGTTCCACAACGCCATCGTAACTACCATGCGCATAATATAACCTGCAAAACTCAAACTCGCTCGCATGTAGCGGCGTACAATACGGAAAACAAAAACATAAAGACAAAAATATTTTATTTATTTTGTTTATTTATTTATTTTTATATATAGGATACTCCTTAAATCGACCGACTCGAATGGAGATTGAGTACGAGTGGTTTTATCTTGGAACAACCTGAAATAGAAAAAAAAACAAAGAAAACAGATAGCATCACACAAATACATAAATACAAACTCTACAACTCGGGCAGTCTCCCGAGTGTGCATCCATCGCGTCTAAGTCTCGGAGAGCGCGTCAAGGTAGAATACCTCGACCGTCTGATCAGTCACCGGCTCTCCAATGTAGTGCTTCAGTCTATGACCGTTCACCTTAAACTTCCCACCTTTATCCTCTATTTCAACAGTGCCGTACGGGAAGACCTTAGTGACCGTGAACGGTCCCGACCATCGGGATCTCAACTTTCCCGGGAAAAACCTCAATCGGGAGTTATACAATAAAATCCAATCCCCACACTTGAACTGCTTGTTACCCTTTAACTTCCTATCGTGCAGTTCCTTCGTCCGCTCCTTATACCTGAACGACTGGGCGTAAGCGTGATCTCTCAGCTCCTCTAACTCGTGCAACTGGTGGAAACGAGTGATCTCTGCGGCAGAAATATCAAAGTTGACCCTCTGTAGGGCCCAAGAAGCGCGGTGCTCTAACTCAACAGGCAAGTGGTAGACCTTCCCATAAATCATCCGAAACGGTGTGGAACCGGTCGGAGTCTTATAGGCTGTACGGAAGGCCCACAACGCGTCATCCAGCTTGTCGGACCAATCCCGACGATTCGAACCAACCGTTTTCTCAAGAATACGTTTGATCCCCCGGTTACTCACTTCTACCTGCCCACTAGTCTGTGGGTGGTAGGCGGTTGCAAGCCGATGGGTGACCCATAGCGACGCAACGCCTTCTCCATCTGCGCATTGCAGAAGTGAGTTCCTCTATCACTGATCAACGCCTTCGAGACACTTGAGAAAACGAGCAAAAAGGCTCTTGAGAAAACGTAGTACAACTCGGGCATCATTAGTGGGTAAGGACTTGGCCTCAACCCACTTCGAGACATAATCAACCGCCACGAGTATATACTTGTTCCCACGCGAAGATGGAAACGGTCCCATGAAATCAATGCCCCACACATCGAAAACCTCACAAACCTAAATAGCATTCTGGGGCATTTCATTTCGCGAAGAGATGTTGCCAACACGCTGGCAACGATCACAACTCTTCATAAACGTGTGCGCATCCTTAAAAATAGATGGCCAATAAAATCCATAATCAAACACTTTCTTTGTCGTCAAACTCGCACCGTGGTGACCTCCTGTCGGTCCAACATGGCAATGGCTCAGAATCTGCCATCCCTCCTTAACGTCAACACACCTCCTGATCAACTGGTCAGCACCTATACGAAAAAGATACGGGTCGTCCCACTGGTAAAACTTGACATCAGCAAAGAATTTCTTCTTTTGCTGGTAAGACATCTTCGGGTAGTACCCGTCAGCAAGATGGTTCGCAAAGTCGGCGAACCATGGGAAATCCTCATTCTGAGCCGAAACAAACATAAGACTCTCTGTCGGAAAGTGGTCATTAATCCTGACCCCCGGCTCTCTTTACTCAGCTCCCTCAAGACGCGAAAGATGATCGGCCGCCACATTCTCGGCCCCCTTCTTATCATGGATTTCAATATCAAACTCTTGAAGCAACAAGATCCATCGGATAAGGCTTTGTTTAGCATCCTGTTTGCTAAAGAGATAACGAATGGCAAAATGATCCGTGTACACAATCGTCTTGGACAGAAAAAGATAGGACCTGAATTTGTCGAATGCAAACACCACAGCTAAAAGCTCTTTCTCGGTGGTGGTGTAACTCTCCTGTGCACCATTCAGGGTCCGGCTAGCATAGTAAATCGGATGGAAATGTTTATCCTTCCGCTGTCCAAGAACCGCTCCGACTGTGAAGTCGCTCGCAACACACATCAACTCAAAGGGAAGCGACCAGTCGAAAGCAATCATGATCGGGGCGTTAACGAGTTTGTCTTTTAAAAGATCAAACGCCTCGATACACTGCTCAGAAAACACGAATGGGGCATCCTTCTCCAAGAGTTTGGTCATGGGTCTCGCAATCTTTGAAAAGTCTTTAATGAACCGGCGATAGAACCCAGCATGACCCAGAAAACTCCGGATGGATCTCACGGAAGTGGGCGGGGGAAGATTAGAGATGGTATCGATCTTCGCTCGGTCGACCTCTATCCCCGCACTCGAAATACGATGCCCCAAAACGATGCCCTTGCGTACCATGAAGTGACACTTCTCCCAGTTAAGAACTAGGTTGGTGTCAATGCATCGGGCCAACATCCTCTCGAGTTTAGAGAGACACTGATCGAAAGAACTCCCAAACACAAAAAAATCATCCATGAAGACCTCCATAGAGTCCTCGATAATGTCATGAAGTATAGCCACCATGCATCTCTGAAATGTGGCTGGAGCGTTACACAGTCCGAACGACATACGTCGATAGGCAAACGTACCGTATGGGCAGGTAAACGTGGTTTTCTCCTGGTCATCCAAAGCAATAGGAATCTGAAAGTACCCAGAGAAACCATCTAAGAAGCAGTAGTACTGCTGACCTGCCAAACGCTCCAACATCTGATCAATTAAAGGCAAATGAAAGTGGTCTTTCCTCGTGGCATCATTCAGTCTGCGGTAATCGATGCAGACTCTCCAACCGGTCACAGTCCTAGTGGGAATGAGCTCGTTCCTCTCATTGGTGACGACAGTCATGCCACCCTTTCTGGGAACCACTTAGACTGGACTAACCCACGAACTATCGGAAATGGGGAAAATGATCCCCACATCAAGGAGTTTGATGATCTCCTTCTTCACGACCTCCTGCATCTTCGGATTAAGCCGCCGCCGCTGCTGAACGACAGTCCTATAATTATCCTCCATGAGGATTTTATGCGTGCAAAATGAAGGGTTGATACCCTTGATGTAGATAATCTTCCATGCAATGGCCTCCTTGTGCTCTCGAAGCACCCTCAACAATCTTTCTCTCTCGACATCCGTCAAAACAGATGCGACAATAACCGGAAACTTCCTCTCTTCATCCAAAAATGCGTACTCCAGATGGGCAGGTAACTCCTTAAGCTCTAAGGAAGGAGGGGGGCTCTCGACAGAAGGTCGGTCCATCGGATCGTCACGTACGATCTCAGCAGACACTTCAGACTCAGGGTGATGTGACTCGGCGTCATCTTCCGTTGACTGATCGGTCATGGCAACCATCTCAATCTCCGGAATGTCCCTATCGAGAATCTGAGTGTCAGAGGTAGATCCTCCACGATCTCGCTGAAAAACTCCCCAACATGCTCCATGATGGTGTCAATAAAGTACAGGGAGTCATCAGAAGATTTGGGGTGTTTCAGTGATTGTCGAACGTCAAAGGTGACGTTCTCATCCCCAACTCTCAAAATCCACTTACCCTCGCAGACGTCGATCAACGCCTGTGCAGTGGCAAGGAATCGTCGGCCTAAAATCAGTGGTACGCTATCATCGCCGTTCATGTCCAGAATGACAATGTCCACCGGGAAGATGAACTTGTCGACATGAACCAGCAAGTTCTCGACCACCCCTCGAGGGTATTTCACAGAACGATCAGCAAGCTGGATACTCATCCTGGTAGGCCTCGGTTCGCCTAGACCCAGCTTGCGATACACAGAATACAGCATGAGATTAATGCTGGCACCGAGATCGGCCAGTGCATGAATAACCGTATCATCACTCAAGATGCAGGGAATCGTGAAACTCCCTGGATCGGCCATCTTTTCCGGTAATTTCCGTTGTAAGACAGCAGAACAGCTAGCACTCATTGGGATGGAAGCAACCTCAGCAAGCTTACCCTTATTCGAAAGGATATCCTTGAGGAACTTCGCGTGTTTAGGCATCTGAGTCAGTGCCTCAAGGAATGGAATGTTAAGGTGAAGCTGCTTCAAAAGATCAAGAAATTTGGAACTCTGCTCCTCATCTCTGTCTCGGCGGAGTCTTCCGGGGTATGGTACTCTGGGCTTGTAGACTCTCGGCGGCTCGCTCGGTAGCTGCTGTCTCTCGGCCTGTGCTGAACTCCCTGGGCTGCTTCTCTGATGCACCTGGGCCGGTGGAGACTCCATCTGAATCTCCTCATCCACCTGCTCCTCTACAACTACTGCAGGCTCCTCGACGCCTCCTCTCTGCTGAATCCCGGGCTCCTCTCGTGCCCCTGCACCGCTCCTCATTGTCATAACTTTAGCGAATCCCTTCAGGTTCTGCACGGTGTTACTTGGTAGTGAACCCTGCTGCCTCTCGTTCAACCTACTCGCTATCTCTCCCATCTGCCGCTCGAGACTCTGAATTGACGCTCCCTGATTCCTCATGAACTGCTCGTGCTCGCGAAACTTCTCCTGCGTCTCCTTGTGTCGAGAATCCTCTCGTGACATAAGCTGTGACAGCATCTGTGTTTGTTGCGCCATCATCTCCTCCAAAGTGGGCTTCTTCTCCCCACTGCTCGCTCCCTCACCGGCATCCTGAAATAAACTCTGGCATTGCTGAAAACCGGACTGGTTACCGCTCCTCCAGTTGGAGTTCTAATTTCCCCTCCATCCCGAATTATACGAATTGAAAGAATTTGGATTTCGGTTTGGATTTCCTACGAAGTCTACGGCCTCCTCCTGCGAACTGACTGGGCACTGAACGGTATCATGCCCCCCTCTGCAGATCTCACACAACTTGCTCTTCGTCTGCATATCCTTCACCATCTTCGCCAATGCCTCGACCTGTGCCGTCAGTGCGGTGGTCGTGTCCACCGAATGCATGCCTCGTGAGATGGAATCAATGGTCTTACCTCTTCTGGCGGGTGGTCTCTGGTACCCACTCATAGCTAGCCCATTGAATAAAGCGATACACTCATCGGGGTCCTTGGTTGTCAATAGATTTCCTCCCGCCGCCGTGTCGAGCATACTCTGTGTCGCGTACGTCACTCCATTGTAGAACTTTTCGACGACCTCCCAATCCTGCAAGCCGTGGTTGGGGCACAACGCTAATAGATTCTTGAACCACTCCCAGGTCTCGTAAAAACTCTCTGTGTCCTCCATCTGGAAAAAATGTATCTGGTTACGCAGACGAGCGGCTTTAGCCGGAGGATCGTATTTTTCAAGAAATTGGGTCTGCATGGCAGCCCAAGTAGCTATAGAGCCCTGTGGGAGGGACTCGAGCCACATACAACGCGCAATTGCGTTTATTGAATAGTTGGTGCATTGTACTTGCGAGTTACCGACCCATTTGACTCGTGTAGCGTCGTGTGGACTTGTTGGCTGTGATTTTATCATATTGGGTCCACACGGGGCTGAGTTGGATGTTAACAGCCTAAACGACTCTTAAACACGCGTATTAGTGTCACCTAGTGCTTCCGGGGGCAAACTGGGAATTCTTTATTCCCGGGAGTACCTAAGGGTCGTTTTGGTGAATGTGAGGCCTCGGGGGCTGTTATGATTTAGTTTGATGAGGTCGAGGGTTTAGGTAACTCGAACCATGTTAGAACGTCTCGTAGGATAAACGAGTCCTTTTGATGTCGATTGTAATGTTGTATGTAAACCAACAGGTGTTTGAGTTTTGGGATTACTTAGGGATCATCTGGCTCGTGGTGAATACGTGTCTTGTGTCAAGTGAGTTCATGATGCCCCTTTTGACTCTTTTTAAGTTTTCGGCTAGCATGCACACCTAATTGATTTGCTTGATGAAACGTTTAAACTATTTTATATAGGCTTGCTTGTATATGGTAGGCCTTGGGATGTTATAGTATGTATGTATGTATTATTGTATGACCATATTTGGCGATGTTAGTAGTCGTTATCGACTATGGATGTTACGTATGCCTACTTCGTGTTTGCATACTTTGATGAGATGTTACGTGTTTGGGTTGTACGTTTGCTCGACTCTGATGTTATTAGTTGGATGTTATATATATATATATATATATAGGGATGCACTTATAAAGATGTTTATATATATATGTATGTATATATATATATAGATATAAGGATGATTATTTATTGAAGATGATGGCCTAATTGATGTATCTCTTTTATAATTTAAAACCTTTGGAATGACTATTATGATTATTATTATTGATGTTATTTATTAAAACTTGAACTCACTCAGCTCAAGCTGACTTTGTGTGCATGTTAGTGTAAGTTTCAGGTTATGAGGAGGATGCCTTATCGCTTGGACGTGCACGAAGCTACTTGGGCGGTGAAGGGCATACGTGGATGGAAGATTTCATGATTAAACATTTCTTTTGAAAAGTTTTATCAAACATATTTAAATTAGTTTTGGGAACTTATTTTATTAATTATGGTTTTCCGCTGATTTATACTCTGAATTGGTTGTTTAAGTATTTTGTAAGTATTTTGTATGAATACCAATTGTAGGATTCCCGGGATTCGGGGTGATTAGGACGAGCGGGTAAAGTAAACGACTAATTACACTTGATCAACGTCATTAGAAGTTTACCCTTACCTTACATGTTCTAACTACCACTTGCACTTGACCATATTAAAATTCTATCTTTGTAGGGATATGTCATGGTTAATACTCGAGCAGCTAAGAGAGGTGGTTCTCATGTTCGTGGTCGTGGTCGTAAGCCACGTGCCGAAGCCGAGAATGTGATTCCTACTCCCGAGCAGGAAACCCCGATTCATGAGGAGGGGGATAACCCCGCCTTAGATCCTACTATACGCGCGGCTATCGCGGATGAGGTTTACCAGGTGCCCCATAGCGCCATTCCCTTGATCGTTGCTGAGGCCGTCAGGGCCATGGAGGAGTCATTGGTTGGTAAGAGTTCCGATAAGGGAAGGAAGGGTAAGGAGACGCAGGTCGAGGAGGATGATGTGTGTCTAATAACCCTAAAAAAATGACCCTCATAACTAAGCTTTAAATATAAAACGAAAATCCAAAAACCACACATAACCGGCAAGTGTACCGATCGCAAATAGTATAGACCTAGGAAGTCCGAGTATCGAACACGTGGACACGTAAGACGCTAATGATTACAAACCCTAGACAAGACCTACCTTAGAATAATATTTAATCGATTTTTGATTTTTACTTACTTAACTGGACTAACTGGACTAACTAACAAAAGTTACCTAAAATAGAAAACTTAACGGAAAACTAACTGTGTTAACTTAGGATGGAGAAAAACGTCTACCTAGGTCTGAATCAAATTGTAGGCCTAACAAGATAATGGATTGAATGATATATATAGACACCGGTCCCTAAATATGACACGACTAAGGATCGCTCGGGCTCACTGGATCACATCTCGGTCTCACTCAACAAGCCTAAACTACTCAAAATCGCCTAAAACGACCAAACCGGGAAACAATTGCTAACGTGTTCTAATGAAGGATCACCTCTCGGTCTCACCAACACTCGACCCTAATGGCAATGAATACTACACATCCAAGGATAGTGGAACAATTCAAATTAAACCAAAATAGATCAACTAGTCGCTCAAAACTCCTAAACCTGACAAGAAACGAACTCGCTCTCGTGCAATCCTTATTCTAGCATGCAAAGGCAATGAGACAACCCTAACTTCCTATCACCTCTAGGTCTCAAGAAAGGTGTTTAACCGCTGTACTTAATCCAATTAATCCCGCAACAAAACCCTACGGTTGTTCCTACCGCAAACAAAACCTAAACACAAAGTCTAGAATCAAACAATGCACCGATCAATCAATACAAAACTAATCAATCAACACACGGGGTTTATGCAATGAATCACCAAAATTTCCATCCCTTAAACACAACCTATTTCATGTCTAAATCAAACTTTACAATAGCAATTCAAGTCTATTAATCAAACAATCCAACAAGCTCATCAAACACTAACAAGAATCATCATTTCTAGGTAGAACTAACAAGATTAGCCTAGCATATTAATTGGACAGCCATGAACATTAAATAAAACCATTAATAAACTCATACCAATCATCTTAACAATTGTCCAACGATCAACAATAATCATAAACACTTCAATCTCTAACACAATTGGAAAACAAATTAACAATTGATCAAGAAAATAAAGTATGATGAACAATGTAAAAGATGGAAGGATATGGATGTTCCGGGCTGCTGTAAACTGACGGGAAATGATCACCGAGGCTTGTTCTTGCTTTTTCCTTTTTCCCTAGCCGCCACAAGTCCAAACCCTAGCTCCACAAAACTTTTTTCTCTTTTTTTCTTGCTGATTCTGGCCGATCGTGGCTACTGTAGCTCCTAGGGTTTTTTTTATTTTTTTATGTTATAATATAATATGGTCTTGGGCCTCCATGATGCATACGGGTCGAGCCTTTAGCTTTGTCTTGAACTTGTATGCGTAGAAAGCTCGAAAAGTCCCGGTTTTCTTCTTTCTTTCACCCAAAACCTACAAGATTAATAAATGTATTGAAAACCTATCTAAAACGACTTAAAACATATAAAATATGATATAATACGTAGATAAAACGTGCGGAAAATACGTCTGTTTTACAACACATCAGAGGAGGAGGAGGTGTATGTGCCGAGTGGGGATGAAGACAAAGTGCGGACTGTTAGTGTGTCTACTCGGGGTTGCTCATATGGTGACTTTAAGAAGTGTGACCCCCCTTCTTTCGATGGTACCAAGGATGTGTTGGCAGCACATCAGTAGGTGAGAGAGATGGAGGCCGTTCTGAGGGTTAGTAAATGTAAAGGGGATGACATGGTAACATATGCTACTGCCTCTTCTCGTTCTGAGGCACTGTGTTGGTGGGATAGTCTGGTGCAAGCTATGGGTGATCGTTCGATTAGGAGGATGACGTGGGATGAGTTAAAGAAATTGGTTCTAGATCAGTTTTGTCCTCCACACGAATTGGATAAGATTGAGCAGGATTTCTTGACCTTGGAGGCGGGCAGTATGACGCATCAGGAGTATACCACAAAGTTTAACAAGATGGCTCGTTTATGTCCCAATTTGGTTACTCCCGAAGCCAAGAGGATTAAAAAGTATGTGACGGGGCTTCCGACAGATATTTGTAGGGGTGTGGTGACCACCGACATGAACTCTTTTCACTCGGTGGTTACCCTAGCAGGTACATTATATGATCAGAGAGAGAAGTTACTGCCGACCGAGACTAGGAAGACATGGAACTCAACTTCGTACGGTAAGCGGCCCGGGGGAAACAATTTTAATTCGTCTGAGAAAAGGGTAAAGACTGAGATTTCTGAATTTAAGAGGGATGCGATGTTCGGTAATTGCAAGAAGTGCGGGAAACCGCACAAGGGGGAATGTAAGAGTGGGTCTGGCTCCTGTTTTCATTGTGATAAGGTTGGACACCCCTATTTCGAGTGTCTGACGTTGACTTGTTTCCGCTGTAAGGGTGTCGGTCACTTGGCATCAAACTGTCCTACTAGTAAGGCGGGGGGGGGGGGGGGGTTCGGTCAGGGGACTTCCTCGAGGGGGAAGGTAGAAGAGAAGCCGAAGGCCAGGGCGAGGGCCTTCAACATCTCCAAGAGAGAGGCGAAGGATGATGCGGATGTTGTTTCAGGTACTTTTCCTTATTTAGCGTTTATTCCACCATTATAATTTCTTATTCCTTTGGGATCTTATGTGATGATCATGTAGCTAAGTAGTAGTATAATATTATCCCAGGTACCTTTTTACTTGATAAATTATAGGCGTCAGTCTTAGTTGATTCGGGCGCCAGTAGAAGTTTTGTGTCTACCGCTTTCTGTTCCTTGTTGAATAAATCACCCGAGCGTGTAGTCGATGTGTTTGAGGTTGAGGTCGCCGTAGGAAAATCCGTTTCTGTGTCTAGGGCTATTCAAGGTTGTTCCATCGAATTGTCTGGGTATAGATTTCTGATGCGGTTGTACTTGATGCCGCTTGGTTGTTTCGATGTGGTGCTCGGGATGGATTGGCTCGCGAGTGTTGATGCTTAGATCATTTGCGTTCAGAAACTTGTTCGTCTGAGGGCCCCGGATGGGACCCAAATTACAGTCTTCGGTGATCGGAATGGTGCGACTCCACATATTATACCTATGCTTAAGGCGGGAAGGTTGATGTAGTGAGGTTGCGGGGCGTATCTAGCGTACGCTATAAATACGAAAACCGAGGTGGCTACCGTCGGTGATGTTCCTATTGTTCGGGATTTCCCGGATGTATTTCCAGATGATTTGTCAGATGTGCCGTCGGATCGCGAGGTTGAGTTCCAGATAGACCTTGTACCGGGCGCAAAACCCGTTGCTCGAGCCCCTTATCGTCTAGCACCGAATGAAATGAAAGAACTTATGGCTTAATTGGAGGACTTGCTCGACAAGGGCTTCATTAGACCGAGCATCTCACCTTGGGGTGCCCCGGTCCTGTTCGTTAAGAAGAAGGACGGTAGCATGCGGATGTGCATTGACTACCGTGAATTGAATAAACTCATTGTGAAGAATCGGTACCCTCTACCAAGGATCGATGACTTATTTGATCTGCTCCAAGGAGCTAGTTGGTTCTCGAAGATCGACCTTAGGTCCGGGTATCATCAGTTGAAGATTTGGGAGGAAGGTATCCCTAAGACTGCCTTCCGCACTCGTTATGGGCATTATGAATTCCTCGTGATGTCTTTTGGTTTGACCAACGCACCGGCTTCATTCATGGATCTTATGAATCGGTTGTGTAGGCCGATGCTCGATCGTTTGGTTATTGTGTTCATCGACGATATTCTTGTGTATTCCAAAAGTGAATCTGATCACGCCGGTCATCTCACGGAAGTTTTGGAAGCTCTGCGAAAGAACAAGTTGTATGCGAAATTTTCTAAGTGTTCCTTTTGGTTACGTGAGGTTCAGTTCTTGGGTCATGTTATTAACCCGAGCGGTATTTTGGTTAACCCTGCAAAGGTGGAAGCCATAAACGAATGGGAATCTCCTAAGTCTCCATCCGAAATTCGTAGTTTTCTGGGCTTTGCGGGCTATTACGGCAGTTTCATTCCCGACTTTTTGAAAATTGCATCATCATTGACCAAGTTGACTAAGAAGAGCGTCAAGTTTGTTTGGGGTACTGAGTAGGAGGAGGTTTTTCTCGAGTTGAAGAACAGGTTGACGCATGCCCCGATTCTAGCTTTTCCCGATGGCACCGATGATCTGGTGGTGTATTCTGATGCCTCTTACCAGGGGCTTGGGTGTGTTCTGATGCAGCGAGGTCGAGTTATTGCCTATGCCTCACGGCAGTTAAAGCCTCATGAGGCGAATCATCCTACTCACGATTTGGAGCTGGCGGTGGTTGTGTTTGCGTTTAAGTTGTGGCGGTATAATTTGTACGGTGTTCCTTGCGTTATCTATACCGATCATAAGAGCTTAAAGTATTTCTTCTAAAAAAAGGAACTGAATATGCGACAGCGTCGGTGGTTGGAGTTGATTAAGGATTATGATCTGGAGATTATGTACCATCCCGGTAAGGCAAACGTGGTAGCCGACGCGTTGAGCCGGAAGGAGAGACCGAAGCCTATTCGTGTAAAATCTTATCAGCTTACTCTTAAACCCTGATGTGTGTCAGATAACCCTATAACAATGGCCCTCATAACTAAGCTTTAAATATAAAACGAAAATCCTAAAACCACACACAACCGGCAAGTGTACCGATCGCAAGTAGTATAGACCTAGGAAGTCCGAGTATCGAACACGTGGACACGTAAGACGCTAACGATTGCTAACCCTAGACAAGACCTACCTTAGAATAATATTTAATTGATTTTTGATTTTTAATTACTTAACTGAACTAACCTAACTGACTGACAAAACTTAAAAAATATAGAAAACTTAACGGGGAACTAACTATGTTAACTTAGGATGGAGAAAACGTCTACCTAGGTCTGAATCAAACTGTAGGCTTAACAAGCTAATGGATTGGATGACTTCAAGACACCGGTCACTAAAGATGACACGACTAAGGATCGCTTGGGCTCACTGGATCACCTCTCGGTCTCACTCAACAAGCCTAAACTACTCAAAATCACCTAAAACGACCAAACCGGGAAACAATTGTTAACGTGTTCTAATGTTGACTCACCTCTCGGTCTCACCAACACTCGAACCTAATGGTAATGAATACTACACAACCAAGGATAGAGGAACAATTCAACTTAAATCAAAATAGATCAACTAGTCGCTCAAAACACCTAAACCTGACAAGAAACGAACTCGCTCTCGCACAATCCTTATTCTAGCATGCAAAGGCAATGAGACAACCCTAACTTCTTATCACCTCTCGGCCTCAAAGAAGGTGCCTAACCGCTGTACTTAATCCAATAATCATGCAACAAAACCCTACGGTGGTACCTACCGCAAACAAATCCTAAACACAAAGTCTAGAATCAAACAATGCACCGATCACTCAATACAAAACTAATCAACCGACACACGAGGTTTAAGCAATGAATCACCAAAATTTCCAGCTCTTAAACACAACCTATTTCATGTCTAAATCAAACTTTACAATAACAAATCAAGTCCATCAATCAAACAATCCATAAAACTCGTCAAACACTAACAATTAACATCATTCCTAGATAGGACCGACAAGATTAGCCTCTCATAATTTTTGGACAGCAGCAAAAACTTAATAAAATCATCAATAAACTCATCCCAATCATCTTAACAATCATTCAATGATCAACAAATATCAATAACAAGTCAATATCTCAAGCAATTGCAAAACTACTAATCAATTGAACAAATATAAAAAGATGATGAACAATGTTATGAAAAGAAAGGATACGGAAGAATTCCGGGCTGTTCTTGGCTGCTACAACTGATGAGAAACGTCCCCAAGGCTTGGTTCTTGTGTCTTCTTCCTTCCCTAGCCGTCACACGATCAAACCCTAGCCGAACAACACTTTTTTCTTTTTCTTCCTCCTGCGGAGTTGCGATCTGCAGCTGCTCTCCAAGCCTTAGGGTTTTTTTTTCTTTTTTATATTATAATATAATAGTAGGCTTGGGCTTTTCCATGATGTAACGGACCGGGCCTTGAGTTTTACTTGAAAAAGTATGCGTAAAAGGCTCTTAAACTGCTCCAAAAGCTCGGTTTTTCTTCCTTTTAACCCTTAGCCTACAAGATAATAAAAACTATGTAAAACCTATCTAAAACAAGTTAAAATACATAAAATGTAATACAATACGTAGATAAAAGGTGTGGAAAATATGTGTGTTTTGCAACACATCAAATATTCACACACTTAAGGCTTTTTCGTCCCTGGAAAAGAATACTACACAGGATTATATCCGAGTTCAACCGACAACTCTTGGTTTTATTTACTTATTATTATTATTATTATTATTATTATTAATAATAATATATATATATTTTTTCTTTTTAAAGTATTAGAACCAGTGACCCGTTACCCAAATATTTCTTCCAACTTTCACCAAATAAGCTAGATTAGATCGATTGTCGGTATTGCTGTCCACTTTAAACCCATGCCTCTAATACTTACCAAGGCAAATAAGGCGTGACAATTCTATTAATTGGTATAACTAAGTGGAACCCACACCTAAAAGCCCTGCTGTCACTTCACCAATTCCATTATAGTTTTACCGGGCCGAGCCAACCCAACTTGACTTAAACCTTTTGCCACATGATTAAAACATTTCGACTCATATACAAACTATAAACTCTTGCTCTCTTTCAAGTGCACGCAATTACAAATGCATCTCTTTTATTTTTATTTTTTTCTGCCTTTTGGCTTTTTTTTTGATACTCATAGTACATGGCTTTGCATGAATAGAAACAAATACAAAAGATAAAATAGCTAATATATACATAAGATCATGTGACTCGAGGCTTGAGTATGTCCCGGCTTTTCATTCCAGTCCTGTCACGAGCTTAGTTAAACAAACAAAACCCCTAAGATGTTTCCCACTAAAGTCAGGCCATTTAAGAGGTTCAATTAGGTCAACAACCAAACCGCCCTTTCATTCTCAAAGGCTGAGCCTACCGATACATCGATTACTGAGTCTAAACTGTTCGGTTACCATACATTACGTGCGGGTCTAATGGGCACAGTTCTTATTTTAATATATATATATATATATATATATATATCTTTTAAAAACACCAAGAATTTATAAAATAACCACTACTCGGTAATAATATCATTTCCTGTTTAATGTAGAGAAAACAAATTTCATGGGACTATTTTTTCAAAAATTTTCAATTTATTATTATTATTACTATTTATTTATTTATTTATTTTTTCAAAAAATTTCCTACAACTAAGTAAAATAAACCCTATCCTCACACTTAGAACGAAATCGTCCTCGATGAGTACAAGGAAAAGAAATAAAATAAAAATAAAAATAAAGTATACAAGACTTAAAACAAAGAACGGGTTACTCCCCTGGTTTGTGTGCAGAATCTTCAATAGCTGAGTAGTAAACACGCGACCGTATAGCATTTCTTTCGCGGCCACAACCACGGGATAACCTGTTCCAAAACGCCACTATAGCTACCATGTGCATGATATAACCTGCAAAAATTCAAAATCGCTCGCATGTAGCGGCGTACAACACGGAAAACAAAAACATAAACAAATAAACATATTTTTGTGTTTTTGGTTTTTATAATTTTTTTTTTTTCAATAATGGAACACCCCTTAAATCGACCGACTCGAATGGAGATTGAGTACGAACAGTTTCATCTTGGAACATCCTGAAATAGACAAAACAAATAAAACAGATAGCACAAACATATAACAAAAATACAAACTCTACAACTCGGGCAGTCTCCCGAGTGGTGCATCTATCACGTCTACATCTGGGAGAGCGAGTCAAGGTAAAATACCTCGACAGTCTGATCAGTCACCGGCTCGCCAATGTAGTGCTTCAGTCTATGACCGTTCACCTTAAACTTCCACCTTTATCTTCTATCTCAATCTTGCCATACGGGAAAACCTTATTGACCATGAATGGTCCCGACCATCGGGATCTCAACTTTCCCGAGAATAACCTCAACCGGGAGTTATACAATAAAACCAAATCCCCAAACTTGAGCGGCTTGTTACCCTTCAACTTTCTATCGTGCAGTTCCTTCGTCCGCTCCTTATACCTGATCTCTCAGCTCCTCTAACTCGTGCAACTGGTGGAACCGAGTGACCTCCGCAGCGGTCATATCAAAATTAACCCTCTATAGGGCCCACTAAGCACGGTGCTCCAACACAACAGGCAGGTGGCAGGCCCTCCCATAAATCATCCAAAACGGTGTGGAACCGGTCGGAGTTTTGTAGGCTGTACGGAAGGCCCATAACGCATCATCCGACTTGTCGGACCAATCCCGACGATTCGAACCAACCGTTTTCTCAAGAATACATTTGATCCCCCGATTACTCACTTCTACCTGCCCACTAGTCTGTGGGTGGTAAGCGATCGCAAGCCGAATAGCGTCGCAACGCCTTCTCCATCTGCACATTGCAGAAGTGAGTACCTCTATCACTGATCAACGCCTTCGGGACACCAAAACGAGCAAAAAGGCTCTTGAGAAAACGGAGTACAACTCGGGCATCATTCGTGGGTAAGGCCTTGGCCTCAACCCACTTCGAAACATAGTCAACCGCCACAAGTATGTACTTGTTCCCACGAGAAGATGGAAACGGTCCAATGAAATCAATGCCCCACACATCAAAAACCTCACAAACCTGAATAGCATTTTGGGGCATTTCATTTCGCGACGAGATGTTGCCGACCCGCTGGCAACGATCACAACTCCTCACAAACGCATGCGGATCTTTAAAAATCGAAGGCCAATAAAATCCACAATCAAAAACCTTCTTCGCTGTCAAACTCGCACCGTGGTGACCTCCTGTCGGTCCAACATGGCAATGGCTCAGAACCTGCCATCCCTCCTAAACGTCAACGCACCTCCTGTTCAACTGGTCAGCACCTATACGAAACAGATACGGGTCGTCCCACAAGTAAAACTTAACCTCAGTAAAGAATTTCTTCTTTTGCTGGTAAGACATCTTCGGGTAGTACCCGTCCGCAAGATAGTTCGCGAAGTCGGCGAACCATGGAAAACCCTCATCTTAGCGGAAACAAACATGAGACTCTCTGTCGGAAAATGGTCATTAATCCTGACCCCCGGCTATCCTAACTCAGCTCCCTCAAGACGCGAAAGATGATCGGCCGCCATATTCTCGGCCCCCTTTTTATCACGGATTACAATATCAAACTCTTGAAGCAACAGGATCCATCAGATAAGGCGTGGCTTAGCATCCTGTTTGCTAAAGAGATAACTAATGGGAGAATGATCCGTGTACACAATCGTCTTGGACAGGACAAGATAGGACCTGAATTTATCGAATGCAAACACCACAGCTAAAAGCTCTTTCTCGAGGTGGTGTAACTCTCCTGTGCACCATTCAAGGTCCGACTAGCATAGTAAATCGGATGGAAGTGTTTATCCTTCCGCTGTCCAAGAACCGCTCCGACTGCGAAGTCTCTCGCATCACACATCAACTCAAAGGGAAGCGACCAGTCGGGAGCAATCATGATCGGGGCGTTAACAAGTTTGTCTTTCAAAAGATCAAACACCTCGACACACTGCTCAGAAAACACAAACGGGGCATCCTTCTCCAAAATTTTGGTCATGGGTCTCGCGATCTTAGAAAAATCTTTAATGAACCGGCGATAGAACCCAGCGTGACCAAGAAAACTCCGGATGTATCTCACAGAAGTGGGCGGGGGAATATTAGAAATGGTCTCGACCTTCGCTCGGTCGACCTCTATCCCCGCACTCGAAATACGATGCCCCAAAACAATGCCCTCGCGTACCATGAAGTGACACTTCTCCCAGTTAAGGACTAGGTTAGTGTTAACGCATCGAGCCAACATCCTCTCAAGGTTGGAGAGACACTGATCGAAAGAGCTCCCAAACACAGAAAAATCGTCCATGAACACCTCCATGGAGTCCTTGATCATGTCATGAAATATAGCCACCATGCACCTCTGAAATGTGGCTGGAGCGTTAAACAGTCCGAACGGCATACGTCTATAGGCAAACGTGCCGTATGGGCAGGTAAACGTGGTTTTCTCCTAGTCATCGGGAGCAATAAGAATCTAAAAGTACCCGGAGAAACCATCTAAGAAGCAGTAGTACTGCTGACCTGCCAAACGCTCCAACATCTGATCAATTAAAGGCAAATGAAAGTGGTCTTTCCTCGTGGCATCATTTAGTCTGCGGTAATCAATGCAGACTCTCCAACTAGTCACAGTCCTAGTTGGTATGAGCTCGTTCCTCTTATTGGTGACGACAGTCACCAATGAGAGGAACGACTTCAGAGATAGGGAACCACTTGGACTAGACTAACCCACAAACTATCAGAGATAGGGAAAATGATCCCCGCATCAAGGAGTTTGATGATCTCCTTCTTCACGACCTCCTGCATCTTCGGATTAAGCCGCCACTGCGGCTGAACGACAGTCCTATAATTATCCTCCATGAGGATTTTATGCGTGCAAAACGAAGGGTTGATACCCTTGATGTTGATAATCTTCCATGCAATGGCCTCCTTGTGCTCTCGAAGCACCCTCAACAATCTCTCTCTCTCGACCTCTGTCAAAGCAGATGCAACAATAACCGGCAACTTCCTCTCCTCGTCCAAAAACGCGTACTCCAAATGGGCAGGCAAATCCTTAAGCTCTATGGAAGAAGGGGGGCTCTCGACAGAAGGTCAGTCCATCGGATCGTCTCGTACAATCCCAGCTGACACTTCAGACTCAGGAGTATGTAACTCGGTGTCATCTTCCGTTGACTGATCGGTCATGGCAACCATCTCAATCTCTGGAATGTCCCTATCAAGAATCTGAGTGTCGAAGGCAGATCCTCCATAGATCTCGCTGAAAAACTCCCCAACATGCTCCATGATGGTATCAATAAAGTACAAGGAATCATCAGCAGACTTGGGGTGTTTGACTTACAGTCGAACGTCAAAGGTTACATTCTCATCCCCAACCCTCAAGATCAACTTACCCTCGCAGACGTCGATCAACGCCTGTGTAGTGGCAAGGAATGGTCGGCCTAAAATAAGCGGTACGCTATCATCATCGTTCATGTCCAGAATGACAAAGTCCACCGGGAAGATGAACTTTTCGACACGAACAAGCATGTTCTCGACCACCCCTCGAGGGTATTTCACAGAACGATCAGCAAGCTGGATACTCATCCTGGTAGGCCTCGGTGTTTAGGTATTTCACAGAACGATCAGAACGATCAGCAAGCTTTTCCTTATTCGAAAGAATATCCTTGAGGAACTTCGCGTGTTTAGGCATCTGAGTCAGTGCCTCAAGGAATGGAATGTTAAGGTGAAGCTGCTTCAAAAGATCAAGAAATTTAGAATTCTGCTATTCATCTCTGTCTCTGCGGAGTCTCTCGGGTATGGAACTCTGGGTTTGTAGACTTTCGGCGGCTCGCTCGGTAACTGTTGTCTCTCGGCCTGTGCTAAACTCCCTTGGCTGCTCCTCTTATGCACCTGGGCCGGTGGAGACTCCATCTGAATCTCCTCGTCCACCTGCTCCTCTACAACTACTGCAGGCTCCTCGACTCCTCCTCCTCTAGACCTCTGCTGAATCCCGGGCTCATCTCGTGCCCCTGCACCGCTCCTCGTTGTCACAGCTTTAGCAAATCCCTTCGGGTTTTGCTCGGTGTTACTCGGCAGCGCACCCTGCAGCCTCTTATTCAATCGACTGGCAATCTCCCCCATCTGCCGCTCAAGACTCTGAATCGACGCTCCCTGATTCCTCATGAACTGCTCGTGCCCTCGAAACTTCTCATTCGTCTTCTTGTGTCGGGAATCCTCACGCGTCATAAGCTGCGACAACATCTGCGTCTGTTGCGCCATCATCTCCTCCAAAGTGCTTCTTTTCCCCACTGCTCACTCCCTCACCGGCATCCTAGAAAAGGCTCTGACACTGCTGAAAACCGGACTGATTGCCGCTCCTCCAGTTGGAATTCTGATTGCCTCTCCACCCCGAATTATAAGAATTGAAAGAATTTGGATTTCCTATGAAGCCTACGGCCTCCTCCTGCGAACTGACTGGGCACTGAACGGTATCATGCCCTCCTATGCATATCTCGCATAACCTGCTCTTCGTCTGCTGGTCCTTCACAATCTGCCCAACGCCTCTTGATGTGTGTCTAATAACCCTATAATAATGACCCTCACAACTAAGCTTTAATATTAAAACGAAAATCCTAAAACCACACACAACCGGCAAGTGTACCGATCACAAGTAGTATAGCACTAGGAAGTCCGAGTATCGAACACGTGGACACGTAAGACACTAATGATTACTAACCCAAGACAAGACCTACCTTAGAATAACATTTAATTGATTTTTGATTTTCAATTACTTAACTGAACTAACTAGACAGGCAGACAAAAATAACCTAAAATAGAAAACTTAAAAGGGGAGCTAACTGTGTTAGCTTAGGATGGAGAAAAACGTCAACCTAGGTCTGAATCAAACTGTAGGCTTGACAAGCTGATGGGTTGAATGATATCTAGACATCGGTCCCTAAAGATGACATGACTAAGGATCGCTCGGGCTCACTGGATCACCTCTCGGTCTCACTCAACAAGCCTAAACTACTCAAAAATCGTCTAAAACGACCAAACCGGGAAACAATTGCTAACGTGTTCTAATGCTAGATCACCTCTCGGTCTCACCAACACTCGACCCTAATGGCAATGAATACTACACAACCAAGGATACAGGAACAATTCAACTTAAACTAAAATGGATCAACTAGTCGCTCAAAACACCTAAACCTGACAAGAAACAAACTCGCTCTCGCGCAATCCTTATTCTAGCATGCAGAGGCAATGAGACAACCCTAACTTCTTATCACCTCTCGGTCTCAAATAAGGTGTCTAACCGCTGTACTTTAATCAATTAACCATGCAACAAAATCCTACGGTTGTTCCTACCGCAAACAAACCCTAAACACCAAGTTTAGAATCAAACAATGCACCGATCAATCAATACAAAACTAATCAATCAACACACGGGATTTATGCAATAAATTGATATAATTTCCAGCCACTAAACACAACCTATTTCATGTATAAATCAAACTTTACAATAGCAATTAAGGTCTATCAATCAAACAATCCAACAAGCTCATCAAACATTAACAATTTTCATCTTTCCTAGGTAGAACTAACAAGATTAGCCTCTCATAATTTTTGGACAGAAGCAAACACTCAAAAAAATCATCAATAAACTCATACCAATCATCATAATAATCATCCAACAATCAATACTAATAAATAACAAGTCAATCCTTAAAGCAATTGCAAAACTAGTTAACAATTCAACAAGAATAAGAATGATTGATGAACAATAGTTTAAGGTAAGGATATGTGTTGGTTTTCGGCTGCTCTTGCTGCTGTGAAATTGATGTTAAACGACCACCAAGGCTTGTTCTTGCTTGTTCTTCCTTCCCTAGCCGCCACAAATCCAAACCCTTGCTTCAAAAAACTTTTTTTCTTCCCTTTTGCTGCTGCCGATCGCTGCTACTGTTCCAGCTTAGGGTTTTTTTTATTATTTATATATTATAATATAATGTAAGATTTGGGCCTCCATGATGCATACGGGCCGGGCCTTGAGTTGTTTCTTGAAATCCTATACGTAAAAGGCCCTTAACATGCTCGAAAAGCTCGGTTTCTTCTTCGTTGTAACCCATAACCTACAATATGAATAAACTTACGTAAAACCTATATAACACGAGTTAAAACACATAAAATATGATATATTACGTAGATAAAAGGTGCGGAAAATACGTGTGCTTTACAAAACATCAAATATTCCCACACTTAAGACTTTTTCGTCCCTGAAAAAGAATACTACACAGGATCATACCCGAGTTCAACCGACAACTCTTGGTTTTATTTATTTATTTATTATTATTATTTTATTATTTTTTTTCTTTTTAAAGTATTAGAACAAGTGACCCGTTACCCAATTATCTCTTCCAACTTTCACCTAATAAGCTAGATCAAGTCGATTGCCGGTATTGTTGTCTAATTTAAACCCATGCCCCTAATACTTACCGAGGCAAATAAGGCGTGACAATTCTATTAATTTGTATGACTAAGTGGAACCCACACCTAAAAGCCCTGCTGCCACTTCACCAATTCCATTGTGGTTTTACCGGGCCGAGCCACCCCAACTTGACTTAAACCTATTGCCACATGATTAAAACATTTCGACTCAAATACAAACTATAAACTCTAGCTCTTTTTCAAGTGCACGCAATTACAAATGCATCTCTTTTTTTTTATTTTTTTCTGCCTTTTAGCTTTTTGCATTTTTTTTTATACTCATAGTACATGGCTTTGCATGAACAGAAACAAATACAAAAGATAAACAACAACTAATATCTACAAATGATCATGTGACTCGAGGCTTGAGTATGACCCAGCTTTTCATTCCAGTCCTGTCACGAGCTTAGTTAAACAAACAAAACCCCTAAAATGTTTCCCACTAAAGTCAGGCCATTTAAGAGGTTCAATTAGGTCAACAACCAAACCGCCCTTTCATTCTCAAAGGCTGAGCCTACCGACACACAATTACTGAGTCTAAACCGTTCGGTTACCATACATTACGTGCGAGTCTAATGGGCACTGTTCTTATTTATTATATATATATATTTTGAAAACACAAGAAGTTATAAAATAACCACTACTCGGTAATAATATCATCTCCTGTTTAACGTAGAAGAAACAACTTTCAAGGGACTATTTTTTTTCAAAATATTTCAATTTTTTTTTTCAATAATTTTCCTACAACTAAGTAAAATAAACCCCATCCCCACACTTAGAACGAAATCGTCCTCGATGAGTATAAGGAAAAGAAATAAAATTAAATTAAATTAAAACAGAAAATTAAAATAAAGTATACAAGACTAAAACAAAGAACGGGTTACTCCCCTGGTTTTTGTGCAGAATCCTCAATAGCTAAGTAGTATCCAAATGACCGTATAGCATTTCATTCGCGGCCGCAACCTCGGGAGAACCTGTTCCACAACGCCATCGTAGCTACCATGCACATAATATAACTTGCAAAACTCAAACTCGCTCACATGTAGCGGCGTACAACACGGAAAACAAAAACATAAAGAAATAAACATATTTTTGTGTTTTTGGTTTTTATAATTTTTTAATTATAATGGAACACCCCTTAAATCGACCGACTCGAATGGAGATTGAGTACGAGCGGTTTCATCTTGGAACATCCTGAAATAGACAAAAACAAATAAAACAGATAGCACAAATATATAACAAAAACACAAACTCTACAACTCGGGCAATCTCCCGAGTGGTGCATCTATCACGTCTATGTCTTGGAGAGCGAGTCAAGGTAGAATACCTCGACCGTCTCATGAGTCACCGGCTCTCCTATGTAGTGCTTCAGTTTGTGACCGTTCACCTTAAACTTCCCGCCTTTATCCTCTATCTCAACAGTGCCGTACGGGAGGACCTCAGTGACCGTGAACGGTCCCGACCATCGGGATCTCAACTTTCCCGGGAATAACCTCAACCAGGAGTTATACAATAAAACCAAATCCCCACACTTGTACTGCTTGTCACCCTAAATGACTGCGCATAAGCGTGATCTCTCAGCTCCTCTAACTCGTGCAACTGGTGGAAACGAGTGCTCTCTGCGGCAGACATATCAAAGTTGACCCTCTGTAGGGCCCAAGAAGCACGGTGCTCTAAATCAACAGGCAGGTGGCAGGCCTTCCCATAAATCATCCGAAACGATATAGAACCAGTCGGAGTTTTGTAGGCTGTACGGAAGGCCCATAACGCGTTATCCAACTTATCGGACCAATCCTGACGATTCGAACCAACCGTTTTCTCAAGAATACGTTTGATCCCCCGGTTACTAAATTGTACCTGCCCACTAGTCTGTGGGTGGTAGGCGATTGCAAGCCGATGGGTGACCCCATAGCGATGCAACGCCTTTTCCATCTGCGCATTGCAGAAGTGAGTTCCTCTATCACTGATCAACGCCTTCGGGACACCAAAACGAGCAAAAAGGCTCTTGAGAAAACGTAGTACAACTTGGGCATCATTAGTAGGTAAGGCCTTGTCCTCAACCCACTTCGACACATAATCAACCGCCACGAGTATATACTTGGTCCGACGCGAAGATGGAAACGGTCCCATGAAATCAATGCCCCACACATCGGAAACCTCACAAACCTAAATAGCATTCTGGGGCATTTCATTTCGGGACGAGATGTTGACGACACGCTTGAAACGATCACAACTCTTCACAAACGCGTGCGCATCCTTAAAAATCGAAGGCCAATAAAATACACAATCAAACACCTTCTTCGCCGTCAAACTCGCACCGTGGTGACCTCCTGTCGGTCCAACATGGCAATGGCTCAGAATCTGCCATCCCTCCTTAACGTCAACACACCTCCTGATCAACTGGTCAGCATCTATACGGAAGAGATACGGGTCGTCCCACAGGTAAAACTTAACATCAGCAAAGAATTTCTTCTTTTGCTGGTAAGACATCTTCGGGTAGTACCCGTCCGCAAGATAGTTCGCGAAGTCGGCGAACCATGGAAAACCCTCATCCTAAGCCGAAACAAACATAAGACTCTCTGTTGGAAAGTGGTCTTTAATCATGACCCCCGACTCTCCTAACTCAGCTCCCTCAAGACGCGAAAGATGATCGGCTGCCACAATCTCGGCCCCCTTTTTATCACGGATTTCGATATCAAACTCTTGAAGCAACAGGATCCATCGGATAAGGCGTGGCTTAGCATCCTGTTTGCTAAAGAGATAACGAATGGCAGAATAATCCGTGTACACAATCGTCTTGTACAGAACAAGATAGGACCTGAATTTATTGAATGCAAACACCACAGCTAAAAGCTCTTTCTCAGTGGTGGTGTAACTCTCCTGTGCACCATTCAAGGTCTGGCACGCATAGTAAATCGGATGGAAGTGCTTATCCTTACGCTGTCCAAGAACCACTCCGATTACGATGTCGCTGGCATCACACATCAACTCAAAAGGAAGTGACCAGTCGGGAGCAATTATGATCGGGGCGTTTACGAGTTTGTCTTTTAAAAGATCAAACGACTCGATACACTGCTCAGAAAACACAAACGGGGCATCCTTCTCTAAGATTTTGGTCATGGGTCTCGCGATCTTAGAAAAATGATTAATAAACCGGCGATAGAACCCAGCATGACCCAGAAAACTCCGGATGGATCTCACAGAAGTGGGCGCGGGAAGATGAGAAATGGTATCGACCTTCGCTCAGTCGACCTCTATTCCTGCACTCGAAATACGATGCCCCAAAACGATGCCCTCGCGTACCATGAAGTGACACTTCTCCCAGTTAAGGACTAGGTTAGTGTCAACGCATCGGGCCGACATGCTCTCAAGGTTGGAGAGACACTGATCGAAAGAGCTCCCAAACACAGAAAAATCGTCCATGAACACCTCCATGGAGTCCTCGATCATGTCATGAAATATAGCCACCATGCACCTCTGAAATGTGGCTGGAGCGTTTCACAGTCCGAACGACATACGTCTATAGGCAAACGTGCCATATGGGCAGGTAAACGTGGTTTTCTCCTGGTCATCGGGAGTAATAGGAATCTGAAAGTACCCGAAGAAACCATCTAAGAAGCAGTAGTACTGCTGACCTGCCAAACGCTCCAACATCTGATCATTGAAAGGTAAAGGAAAGTGTTCTTTCCTCGTGGCATCATTCAGTCTGCGGTAATCGATGCAGACTCTCCAGTCGGTCACATTCCTAGTGGGAATGAGCTCGTTCCTCTCATTGGTGACGACAATCATGCCACCCTTTTTAGGAACCACTTGGACTGGACTAACCCACGAACTATCAGAAATGGGGAAAATGATCCCCGCATCAAGGAGCTTGATGATCTCCTTCTTCACGACCTCCTGCATCTTTGGATTAAGCCGCCGCTGCGGCTGAACGACAGTCCTATAATTATCCCCCATGAGGATTTTATGTGTGCAAAACGAAGGGTTGATACCCTTGATGTCGATAATCTTCCATGCAATGGCCTCCTTGTGCTCTCGAAGCACCCTCAACAGTTTCTCTCTCTCGACCTTTTTCAAAGCAGATGCGAAAATAACCGGGAACTTCCTCTCCTCGTCCAAAAACGCGTACTCCATATGGGCAGGTAAATCCTTAAGCTCTAAGGAAGGAGGGGGGCTCTCGACAGAAGGTCGGTCCATCGGATCGTCACGTACGATCCCAACAGACACTTCAGACTCTGGGTGATATGACTCGGCGTCATCTTCTGACTGATCGGTCATGGCAACTATCTCAATCTCCGGAATGTCCCTATCGAGAATCTGAGTGTCGGAGGTAGATCCTCCACAGATCTCGCTGAAAAACTCCCCAACATGCTCCTTGATGGTATCAATAAAGTACAGGGAGTCATCAGCAGACTTGGGGTGTTTCAGTGACTGTCGAACGTCAAAGGTGACGTTCTCATCCCCAACTCTCAAAATCAACTTACCCTCGCAGACGTCGATCAACGCCTGTGCAGTGGCAAGGAATCGTAGGCCTAAAATCAGTGGTACGCTATCATCGTCGTTCATGTCCTGAATGACAAAGTCCACTGGGAAGATGAACTTGTCGACACGAACCAGCATGTTCTCGACCACCCCTCGAGGGTATTTCACAGAACGGTCAGCAAGCTGGATACTCATCCTGGTAGGCCTCGGTTCGCTTAGACCCAGCTTGCGATACATGGAATAAGGCATGAGATTAATACTGGCACCGAGATCGGCCAGCGCATGAATAACCGTATCATCACTCAAGATGCAGGGAATCGTGAAACTCCCTGGATCGGCCATCTTTTCTAGTAATTTCCTCTGTAAGAAAGCAGAACAGCTAGCACTCAATGGGATGGAAGCGACCTCAGAAAGCTTCTCCTTATTCGAAAGGATATCCTTGAGGAACTTCGCGTGTTTAGGCATCTGAGTCAGTGCCTCAAGGAATGGAATGTTAAGGTGAAGCTGCTTCAAAAGATCAAGAAATTTGGAATTCTGCTCCTTATCTCTATCTCTGCGGAGTCTCCCGTGGTGTAGTACTCTGGGTATGTAGACTCTTGGTGGCTCGCTCGGTAGCTGCTGTCTCTCGGCCTGTGCTGAACTCCCTAGGTTGCTCCTCTGATGCACCTGGGCCGGTGGAGACTCCATCTGAATCTCCTCATCCACCTGCTCCTCTACAACTACTGCAGGCTCCTCGACGACTCCTCTCTGCTGAATCCCGGGCTCTTCTCGTGCCCTTGCACCACTCCTCGTTGTCACGGCTTTTGCAAATCCCTTCAGGTTCTGCTCGGTGTTACTCGGTAGCGTACCCTGCGGCCTCTCGTTCAATCGAATGGCTATCTCTCCCATCTGCCACTCGAGACTCTGAATCGACGCTCCTTGATTCCTCATGAACTGCTCATGCTCTCGAAACTTCTCCTGCGTCTCCTTGTGTCGGGAATCCTAACGCGTCATAAGCTGCGACAAAATCTGCGTCTGTTGCGCCGTCATCTCCTCCAAAGTGGGCTTTTTATCCCCACTGCTCGCTCCCTCACCGGCATCCTGGAACAGGCTCTGACACTGCTGAAAACCGGACTGGTTGCCGCTCCTTTAGTTGGAGTTCTGATTGCCTCTCCATCCCGAATTATAAGAATTGAAAGAATTTGGATTTCGGTTTGGATTTCCTATGAAGTCTACGGCCTCCTCCTGCGAACTGACTGGGAACTGAACGGTATCATGCCCACCTCTACAGATCTCACACAACTTGCTCTTCGTCTGCATGTCCTTCACCATTGTTGCTAACGCCTCTACCTGTGCCGTGAGTGCGGTGGTGGTGTCCACTGAATGCATGCCGCGTGATATGGAGTCGACGGTCTTACCTCCTTTGGCGGGTGGTCTTTGGTATCCACTCATAGCTAGCCCATTGAACAAAGCGATACACTCATCGGGGTCCTTCGTTGTCAGCAAATTACCTCCCGCGGCCGTGTCGAGCATACTATGTGTTGCGTACGTCACTCCATTATAGAACTTCTCGAAAACCGCCCAATCTTGCAAGCCGTGGTTCGGGCACAATGCTAATAGATTCTTAAATCGCTCCCAGGTCTTGTAGAAACTCTCGGTGTCCTCCATCTGAAAAGAATGTATCTGATTACGTAGACGAGCGGCCTTAGCCGGAGGATCATACTTCTCAAGAAATTGGGTCTGCATGGCAGCCCAAGTAGCTATAGAGCCCTGTGGGAGGGACTCGAGCCACAGACTCGCTTCATCAGCGAGTGAAAACGAAAAGACGTGGAGCTTAACGGCGTCTTCGGAAACGCCCACAAGATGGAAAGTGTCGCAGATATGCACGATGCGAGTGGGATGAGAGTGCGGGTTCTCGTGAAGCAACCCGTGAAACTGAGCAGAATGAGCAATGGTATTTAGAATGTTCGACGGGAACTGCCAGTTCGTAGCAACTCCAATGGCGGGTGGTGCGATGCTCGATCTAGCGCCAGCATTTGCCGGTCGGGCCTGGTCCGCAACTGTCCTCCTCTGTGGTGGAATGTCGCCCATGATCCTATCCCTATCGTCGGAGTCAACTGATGAAGAAGTGGATGAAGGTGAAACGGGACGACGTCTCTCACGAAACTCTCTCTCTCTGGCTCGGGGAATGCTTCAGTGTCCGGTGGTCCACAAGATCGAGTCTGTCGCATAAAACTATAATTAGAAATAAAATTATCTTAACTATTCTAACAAATAAGCAAAATAAAACAAAAATAATTACAAGTACCACAAAAGGTAAGTCCTAACTCGGATTGCTCTCAAAACGCCTAAAACCGTGTCCCCGGCAACGGCGCCAAAAACTTATTGTTTGTCTAATAACCCTATAATAATGACCCTCACAACTAAGCTTTAATATTAAAACGAAAATTCTAAAACCACACACAACCGGCAAGTGTACCGATCGCAAGTAGTATAGCACTAGGAAGTCCGAGTATCGAACACGTGGACACGTAAGACGCTAACGATTACTAACCCAAGACAAGACCTACCTTAGAATAATATTTAATTGATTTTTGATTTTTGATTTTTAATTACTTAACTGAACTAACTAGACTGACAGACAAAAATTACTTAAAGCAGAAAACTTAAAAGGGGAGCTAACTGGGTTAGCTTAAGACGGAGAAAAACGTCTACCTAGGTCTGAATCAAACTGTAGGCTTGACAAGCTGATGGATTGAATGATATCTAGACACCGGTCCCTAAAGATGACACGACTAAGGATCGCTCGAGCTCACTGGATTACTTCTCGGTCTCACACAACAAACCCTAACTACTCAAAATCGACTAAAACGACCAAACCGGGAAACAATTGCTAACGTGTTCTAATGCTAGATCACCTCTCGTTCTCACCAACACTCGACCCTAATGGCAATGAATACTACACAACCAAGGATAGAGGAACAATTCTACTTAAACTAAAATAGATCCACTAGTCGCTCAAAACACCTAAACCTGACAAGAAACGAACTCGCTTTCGCGCAATCCTTATTCTAGCATGCAAAGGCAATGAAACAACCCTAACTTCTTACCACCTCTCGGTCTCAAATAAGGTGTCTAACCGCTGTACTTTAATCAATTAACCACGCAACAAAACCCTACGGTTGTTCCTACCGCAAACAAACCCTAAACACCAAGTTTAGAATCAAACAATGCACCGATCAATCAATACAAAACTAATTAATCAACACACGGGGTTTATGCAATAAATTGATATAATTTCCAGCCACTAAACACAACCTATTTCATGTCTAAATCAAACTTTACAATAGCAATTAAGGTTTATCAATCAAACAATCAAACAAGCTCATCAAACATTAACAATTTTCATCTTTCCTAGGTAGAACTAACAAGATTAGCCTCTCATAATTTTTGGACAGAAGCAAACACTCAACAAAATCATCAATAAACTCATACCAATCATCATAATAATCATCCAACAGTCAATACTAATCAATAACAAGTCAATCCTTAAAGCAATTGCAAAACTAGTTAACAATTCAACAAGAATAAGAATGATTGATGAACAATAGTTTAAGGTAAGGATATGTGTTGGTTTTCGGCTGCTCTTGCTGCTGTGAAACTGATGTTAAACGACCACCGAGGCTTGTTCTTGCTTGTTCTTCCTTCCCTAGCCACCACAAGTCCAAACCCTTGCTTCAAAAAACTTTTTTTCTTCCCTTTTGCTGCTGCCGATCGCTGCTACTGATCCAGCTTAGGGTTTTTTTTTTATTTTTTATATATTATAATATAATGTAAGATTTGGGCCTCCATGATGCATACGGGCCGGGCCTTGAGTTGTTTCTTGAAATCCTATGCGTAAAAGGCCCTTAACATTCTCGAAAAGCTCGGTTTCTTCTTCCTTGTAACCCATAACCTACAATATGAATAAACTTACGTAAAACCTATGTAACACGAGTTAAAACACATAAAATATGATATATTACGTAGATAAAAGGTGCGGAAAATACGTGTGTTTTACAAAACATCAAATATTCCCACACTTAAGACTTTTTCGTCCCTGAAAAAGAATACTACACAGGATCATATCCGAGTTCAACCGACAACTCTTGGTTTTATTTATTTATTATTATTATTATTATTTTATTATTTTTTTTCTTTGTAAAGTATTAGAACAAGTGACCCGTTACCCAATTATCTCTTCCAACTTTCACCTAATAAGCTAGATCAGGTCGATTGCCGGTATTGTTGTCCAATTTAAACCCATGCCCCTAATACTTAACGAGGCAAATAAGGTGTGACAATTCTATTAATTTGTATGACTAAGTGGAACCCACACCTAAAAGCATACGTCACTCATCCGGGTCCTTCGTTGTCAGTATATTTCCTCCCGCAGCTGTGTCGAGCATATTTTGCTTCACGTACGTCACTCCATTGTAGAACTTCTCGACAACCGCCCAATCTTGCAAGCCGTGGTTCGAGCACAACGCTAACAGATTCTTAAAACGCTCCCATGCCTCGTAGAAACTCTTGTGTTGAGCATATTTTGCGTCACGTACGTCACTCCATTGTAGAACTTCTCGACAACCGCCCAATCTTGCAAGCCGTGGTTTGGGCACAACGCTAACAGATTCTTAAAATGCTCCCATGCCTCGTAGAAACTCTCGGTATCCTCCATCTGAAAAGAATGTATCTGGTTACGCAAATGAGCGGCCTTAGCCAGAAGATCATATTTTTTCAAGAAATAGGGTCTGCATGGCAGCCCAAGTAGCTATGGCGCCCTGTGGGAAGGACTCGAGCCACAGACTCGCTTTATCGATGAGCGAGAACGAAAAAACGCAGAGTTTCATGGCGTCTTCGGATACGTCGGCAAGATGGAAAGTGACGCAGATACGCACGATGCGAGTGAGATGATGATGCAGGTTTTCGTGAAGTAACCCGTGGAACTGAGCAAAATGAGAAATGGTGTTCAGAATATTCGAAGGAATCTACCAGTTCGCGTTAACTCCAATGGCGGGTGGTGCGATGCTGGATCTCGCGCCAGCATTGGCCGGACAGGCCCGGCCTTCAACTGTCCTCCTCGGTGGTGAAATGTTGCCCATGATCCTATCCCTATCGTCGGAGTCAACGGATGAAGAAGTGGATGAAGGTGAAACGGGACGACGTCTCTCACGAAACTCTCTCTCTGGCTCAGGGAATGCTTTAGTGTCGGGTGGTCCACGAGATTGAGTCTGTCGCATAAAACTATAATAAGAAATAAAATTATCTAAACTATTCTAACAAATAAGCAAAATAAAACAAAAATAATTACAAGTAGCACAAAAGGTAAGTCCTAACTCGGATTGCTCTCAAAACGCCTAAAACCGTGTCCCCGGTAACGGCGCCAAAATACTTGATGTGTGTCGGATAACCCTATAACAATGACCCTCACAACTAAGCTTTAAATATAAAACGAAAATCCTAAAACCACACACAACCGGCAAGTGTACCAATCGCAAGTAATATAGACCTAGGAAGTCCGAGTATCGAACACGTGGACACGTAAGACGCTAACGATTACTAACCCTAGACAAGACCTACCTTAGAATAATATTTAATTGATTTTTGATTTTTAATTATTTAACTGAACTAACCTAACTGATTGACAAAACTTACCAAAAATAGAAAACTTAACGGGGAACTAACTGTGTTAACTTAGGATGGAGAAAAACGTCTACCTAGGTATGAATCAAACTGTAAGCCTAACAAGCTAATGGATTGGATGAATTCAAGACACCGGTCCCTAAAGATGACACGACTAAGGATCGCTCGGGCTCACTGGATCACCTCTCGGTCTCACTCAACAAACCTAAACTACTCAAAAATCGTCTAAAACGACCAAACCAGGAAACAATTGTTAACGTGTTCTAATGTTGACTCACCTCTCGGTCTCACCAACACTCGACCCTAATGGCAATGAATACTACACAACCAAGGATAGAGGAACAATTCAACTTAAACCAAAATAAATCAACTAGTCGCTCAAAACACCTAAACTTGACAAGAAACGAACTCGCTCTCGCGCAATCCTTATTCTAGCACGCAAAGGCAATGAGACAACCCTAACTTCTTATCACCTTTCGGTCTCAAATAAAGTGTCTAACCGATGTACTTTAATCAATTAACCACGCAACAAAACTCTACGGTTGTTCCTACCGCAAACAAACCCTAAACACCAAGTTTAGAATCAAACAATGCACCGATCAATCAATAGAAAACTAATCAATCAACACACAGGGTTTATGCAATAAATTGATATTATTGCATAAATCCTACGGTGGTACCTACCGCAAACAAATCCTAAACACAAAGTCTAGAATCAAACAATGCACCGATCACTCAATACAAAACTACTCAACCAACACACGAGGTTTATGCAATGAATCACCAAAATTTCCAGCTCTTAAACACAACCTATTTCATGTCTAAATCAAACTTTACATTAACAATTCAAGTTCATCAATCAAACAATCCATAAAACGCGTCAAACACTAACAATTAACATCATTCCTAGGTAGAACCGACAAGATTAGCCTCTCATAATTTTTGGACAGCAGCAAAAACTTAATAAAACCGTCAATAAACTCATCCCAATAATCTTAACAATCATTCAATGATCAACAAATATCAATAACAAGTCAATATCTCAAGCAATTGCAAAAGTACTAATCAATTGAACAAATATAAAAAGATGATGATCAATGTTTTGAAAAGAAAGGATAGGGATGAATTCCGGGCTGTTCTTGGTTGCTACAACTGATGAGAAACATCCCCGAGGCTTGGTTCTTGTGTCTTCTTCCTTCCCTAGCCATCACACGATCAAACCCTAGCCGAACAACACCTTTTTCTTTCTTCTTCCTCCTGCTGAGTTGCGATCGGCAGCTACCCTCCAAGCCTTAGGGTTTTTTTTCTTTTTTATATTATAATATAATAGTAGGCTTGGGCTTTTCCATGATGTAACGGACCGGACCGTGAGTTTTACTTGAAAAAATATGCGTAAAAGGCTCGTTAACTGCTCCAAAAGTTATGTTTTTCTTCCTTTTAACCCTTAGCCTACAAGATAATAAAAACTATGTAAAACCTATCCAAAAAAAGTTAAAATACATAAAATGTAATAGAATACGTAGATAAAAGGTGCGGAAAATACGTGTGTTTTGCAACACATCAAACCCGATATTTTGAAGCAGATAGCCAACGTTCAGAATGAAGCTTTACAGGTGGAATGGATTATGTCAGAGCGTATTTGGGGTCAAGAGAAATTGTTGGAAGACGTAGGTGACAGGGTGAAGTATAAGGTTGGGCGTTTATGGGTACCGAGGTAAGGGGGATTCAGAGGTAAAATTTTGGACGAAGCACACAAGTCACGCTATTCCATTCACCCGGGCGCGACCAAGATGTACCATGACCTGAAGAAGAATTATTGGTGGCCTGCGATGAAATTTGAGGTGGCTCAGTACGTGAGTAAGTGTTTGACGTGTTTGCAAGTTAAGGCCGAGCATCAGAAGCCGTTCAGGAAACTTCAGCCTTTGGAAATACCTGAGTGGAAGTGGGAGCATCTTACGATGGATTTGGTGACTAGGATGCCTCGGACTCCTAGGGGAGGTTATGACACCATTTGGGTAATCGTTGATAAACTGACCAAGAGCGCTCATTTCTTGCCTATCCGAGAAACTTTTAATTCCGAGCAGTTGGCCAATGTATTTATTCGTGAAATCGTTTCTAGGCACGGGGTGCAGGTATCCATTGTTTCGGATAGGGATACGCGTTTTACCTCTAGGTTTTGGAAGAAGTTTCAAGAGGAGATGGGAACCAAACTTCTTATCAGTACCGCTATTCACCCGCAGATGGATGGTCAGTTCAAGAGGACCATCCATTAGTTGAGTTCTCTTATAATAACAGTTATCACGCCACGATTGGGATGCCACCGTTTGAGATGTTGTATGGTAGGAGGTGTAGGACTCCAGTCTGTTGGGGTTCCATTGGTCAGAAACAGTTGGGTAGTTTGGAGGTGGTTAAGGCTACGACTGAGAAACTCTATAAGATTAAGGATTTTATGAAGGCCGCTCGGGATCGTCAAAAGTCCTATGCTGACAAAAGAAGGAGGCCCATTTTGTTTGAGGCTGGTGACCGGGTTATGTTGAAAGTTTCTCCTTGGAAGGGTATTATTCGTTTTCGTAAGAGGGGGAAGCTTAGACCGAGGTTCATTGGTCCGTTCCGTATATTGTCCCGTGTTGGTGAGGTAGCGTATAGACTGGAGTTGCCCGATGAGCTCACGGGGATTCATCCTACTTTCCACGTGTCCCATTTGAGGAAATGTTTAGCTGAAGAGGAGGCCCATGTGCCTTTTGATGATATTGAGCTCGATAGCAAGCTGAACTACATAGAAGAACCTATTGCTATACTTGACCCTCAGGAAAGGCGTTTGAGGGACAAAGTGGTTAGTCAGGTGAAGGTGCAGTGGAGGCACAGTAGGGGTTCCGAGGCTACCTAGGAGTCCAAAGGCGAGATGATGAAACTCTATCCATAGTTGTTCCTGTCGCATCGGGATTCGGGGACGAATCCCATTGTAAAGGGGTGGACTTGTAACAACCGTTAATCTCGGTTCAAAGATTTAAAGCTCGTAAAGTATGTATAATTCTCGGGATTTAACCGACGTTTCTTGGAAGCCTTTACGTCATCCCGGTATGTTTAATCGCTTAACTTTTCTTCCAAGTTGCCTTAATATTCAATTTAGAGGGGCTAGAATGAAATATTTTTATGTTATAACACTAATCACAAAACCTTGACCCCCCCCCCCCCCCCTCTTTAATCCCGATCGGCAGCTAGGAGCCCCCCCTGCCATTTTCCTTTTTCCAGCCAAGTGTTGAGCATAAAACATCAATTAAAGGTTAGTACTACGATTCCCCAAGTCTTTTACACCTTAATTGATCCTTATATTACGTGTATTGATCGATAAACGACTTGTTTTAGGTTAACCGGGTGGCTGTCCAATTGAGCGGTTTCAGGACTTTTTTGGTTGAGGTTTTTACACCAAAATCTCCCTAGGTATGTCTAGTATAACATACTTAAAAATCATGTTCATTGGTGTTCGTTAGGTTGGTCAACTAGTTGTAGTTTGATTGTTATGTTCGGTTGACTAGAATTGTAGTTGTGGTGCGTTTAACGCGAGGGTTGAAGTGATTAACGACCAATTCAGCTCAGGGACACTCGGTTTGATGTACGGGTTGTTGAAAAATCATTTTTATAAGTTATGGGGTTGAATTGGTTGTCGGTTACTCCAACGGGTCGGTACAACGCGCAATTGCGTTTATTGAATAGTTGGTGCGTTGTACTTGCGAGTTACCGACCCATTTGACTCGTTTAGCGTCGTGTGGACTTTTTGGCTGTGATTTTATCATATTGGGTCCACACGGGGCTGAGTTGGATGTTAACGGCCTAAACGACTCTTAAACACGCGTATTAGTGTCACCTAGTGCTTCTGGGGGCAAACTGGGAATTCTTTATTCCCGGGAGTAGCTAAGGGTCGTTTTGGTGAATGTGAGGCCTCGGGGGCTGTTGTGATTTAGTTTGATGAGGTCGAGGGTTTAGGTAACTCGAACCATGTTAGAACGTCTCGTAGGATAAACGAGTCCTTTCGATGTCAATTGTAATGTTGTATGTAAACCGACAGGTGTTTGAGTTTTGGGATTACTTAGGGATCATCTGGCTCGTGGTGAATACGTGTCTTGTGTCAGGTGAGTTCATGATGCCCCTTTTGACTCTTTTTAAGTTTTGGGCTGGCATGCACACCTAAGCGATTTGCTTGATGAAACGTTTAATCTATTTTATATAGGCTTGCTTGTATATGGTAGGCCTTGGGATGTTATAGTATGTATGTATGTATTATAGTATGGCCAATATTTGGTGATGTTAGTAGTCGTTATCGACTACGGATGTTACGTATGCCTACTTCATGTTTGCATACGTTGATAAGGTGTTACGTGTTTGGGTTGTACGTTTGCTCGACCCTGATGTTATTACTTAGATGTTATATATATATATAGGGATGCACTTATAAAGATGTTTATATATATGTATGTATATATATATATATAGATATAAGGATGATTATTTATTGAAGATGATGGCCTAACTGATGTATCCCTTTTATAATTTAAAACCTTTGGAATGACTATTATGATTATTATTATTATTGATGTTATTTATTAAAACTTGAACTCACTCAGCTCAAGCTGACTTTGTGTGCATGTTAGTGTGAGTTTCATGTTAGGAGGAGGATGCCTTATCGCTTCGACGTGCACGGAGCTACTTGGGCGGTGAAGGGAATACGTGGATGGAAGATTTCATTATTAAACTTTCTTTTGAAAAGTTTTATCAAACATATTTAAATTAGTTTTGGGAACTTATTTTATTAATTATGGTTTTCTGCTGAATTATACTCTGAATTGGTTGTTTTAATGAAATGAACTGTTTTTGAGTTTAAGAATTTTGTAAGTATTTTGTATGAATGCCAACTGTATGATTCCCGGAATTCGGGGTCTTACAAAACGACTATGCCATAAAGATGAGTCGTTCTCCGAGGCCTTGGACATTAAACATGAAGCAGTGCGTATTGAATAATTGCTTCTCATGTCCAGAATATATACATCATTATGTCTCGGAGTATGCATCAGAATCCACTCATTCGGGACTTTGAATCTAGGTTTCAAGATAAAACACTCATCTTTGTGAAAAGGGTGGAATAATGCTTATCGCAGATCTGAGACACGCTGAGGAGGTTGTGGTTGAGCTGTTCCATAAGGTTCACTTCATCAAACGTCAGAGTTCCATTGGAGACCTTTCCCTGTTTTGTTATTTCTCCTCCCACGTCACCAGCAAAAGAGAAGTGTTCGCCATTAAATGGTTTAATATCAAACAGCAATGACTCATCTCCAGTCATGTGTCGGGTGCAGCCACTGTCTAAGTACCAGATACTGTTGACAGGCCTTCCTGACTAACCCTACACACATGAGAAGCTATTTAGCAGTGGAGCCCCGAGACGTAAATTGTCTCGAGAAAATTAAACAGAAAATCACCAAGCTTAATTTTATGATTCTTGAAAATGTAATCCCTTGGTGAGTCAGAATCTGAAGAACAATCCCTCGAGGAACATGTGTTGTGACTTCCTTGGTTTTGAAATGGTTTTCTAGATTGCCTTCGCTTTGGTTTGGGCTTAACCACAAAATCCCCTGAATTTTCTTTCGTGAAAACCTTGGGCGGGTTCTTAGGCTTTTCAGCTTCTGAACCCTTTGCCAATTTTTTTCTTTCACGTTGAGTTAGCCAAAAAGGTTTCTTTGTTTTCTAAATTCTTTTTAACTTGGAATCCGTCTCACTGGCAGAGGAGTGAGTTTGGTGAGTCATTTTCTTAGGTTTGGGAGTAACCTTAGGAAATGTTTGACCAAACTTACTGCTTAAACCCCTATGTTCTTTGTGCCAGTTCTTCCAGTGTCTAGCAAGATGAGAAGGATTCCCATATACAAAACAACATTTTCTTTGGTTGGTATCATAGACATTTTCTGAACTTGAATATGAGTGATATGACTGCGAATTTGATGTAGATGGGTTAACATGCTTGTAATTTCTGTTTGGCGTAGAATCATAACTTGTATGAAATTTGTTAGAATTTCTAGGTTGACTACAAGAATAATAGTAATCACTGTTAAACTGGTTATATGCTTGAGGATTTTTGTTACAGTTTGTGTTTTGTGAAAATGATGATTTCGTCGGTGGAATATATTTACTGGAAGTACTTGGTTTTTCATTTTCAAAACGTGATTTGGTGTTATCCTCATTCATATGACCAGTTGATGAGCAACTAGGCATACTCTGTTCATCAACCTTGTTTTCAACTGTTTCATCAAAAACTGTTTCACACTCTGAATTTGAAGATGAACAATCACTTTCATTAAGATCAGCATTACAATTTTCATTCGTCTAACTTTTACAAAATACAGGATTTGGGCCATACACCAGACTTTCCAACATAGATTTACAAACATTATTACAAATGGGGTTGTTAATGGACTTATTTAGTTCCACAACAGACTCAAAACGTGGTTCTAAAACATCTTTCTTCTCACAACCCATTTTAACCTTCCCATATCCACTTCCGGTTACATCACCTGCTTCACAAGATATATTGACATTAGATTCATCAGATGTAACAACTGGAGCGGGAGTTTATGAAACTGGAGAAACAAATTTCACAGGTTTTGGTATTCTACCAACCCCATATGACATTTCTTCCTCGGGAGAAATATTATAACTAAAGTGGGGCAGGCTGGTATAGTTATCATTCAAAGGAGATGGTACAGTACTATAATCATACCCCAGCCCAGACTTTAGTTTAGTACTTCTCTGAGCTCCAATAATTTCATCTATCTGACATGATGCTGATTCAAATCTTTCGACGGCTTTTTCATGTTTTTCAATATCAGATTTATTTACAGAAACTTCTTTTCTTAAATTTTCATTTTCATCTAGTAGTTTTGAAACAATGTCTTTGTAATATTGAATTTCATGTTGATTTGCAAAAATTTTTCGTCGAAGACTTGCAAGATCATCATAGTGAGTTTTGATCTTATCAACATATATCTTATCGGCTTTCACATATTCATCATTTAGTCTTTTAAGTTCAGAAATTTCTTTTAAGCTTTTATCATAACTCTTTCTATAATACTCAACCTTGAATACGCAAGCTTGTGAGCATAAATTTTTGTTTACCTCATCACAAGGTGATGTATTGGGAACTGCAGATGAAGATGATGAGGCTTCACTTCCATTTGCAAAAGCCATGCCTGCCATGTTCAATGGATTCTGAAGTTCCTGAAACTGGTCACCCCAATCCACACCAGTCTCGACCTCTGCTTGAGAGAGAAGGGCTCTTGTGTTTGAACTTGAGTTTCCCTTGTGTGGATTACCGCCGATTCTTGGAACTGATGATCCTGGCTTTTGATTCACTTGCCTCTTTCCAGCTACCTTACTGTTTTCATCATCAAAAACTTCAGTGACTCGAATGTCATCTACCGGCTTAGGAGGATTGGTGCACTCCCTAGCAAAATGACCGGTCTCACCGCAGTTGTATCAACGAAGCTTCTCTCTGTCAAAACCAATTCTCTGTCTGTCATCATCCTTGAAGCTATCCTTTCCGTATTTCTTCATGAAGTTAGTTGCCCTATGAACAGTCATGGCTATCTGGTACTTGATGTCCATATTCTTGAGATCTTTCTTGTTGATGTCATTCAAATCACCTTGTTCAAATGATGGAGGCAATAGCTTTCCTTGGAGTAATTCTTCATGGCTTGACAGAAAATCATGAAATAGAGCGATGTTGGAATCATTGAGTTTTGAAAGAACATCTGCATGACTTGAACTTAAGTTAGACTGAACTTTGTTGATGAACTTACTCCATAGGCCTTCAAAGCATGCTCCACAGCTTTGTTCACAATATCTTGGATGGAGCCAGGGTTGGAAAATGCAGATGAACTTCCAGAGGAGATGAATGCAACTGACTGTGAGGGAACTGATGAGGCATACTTGGGAGTAGTAACAAGATACATGTTCTACTGGGACTTGCTGATGAAATAAGTAGATGTTGCAGCACTGGTATTCATTATGGCTTGATTCAATGAGTTCATATGATTGCTAATTCTCATTTGTTTATCCAACTCAAATGATTTGATTGTAGAGATTAAGTCTGTGGTTGAGATAGCATTCAGATTGGTGATTCTTTTGATGGTGACAGTGTTGGTACTCCATGAGTAAGGCAATGAGTTCATTAACTTGTGATTCACTTTAGAGTTCATGATGTTAACTTCTACAGCCCTTACCCTAGCCAACAACTTTTAAACCTCTTGATCAAGTCCCCCATACTTTCACCTTGTCTATGGTTGAACATATTAAACTCTTCTTTTAAAATTGCCCTTTTACTATCCCTTATCTCAGCATTTCCTTCAATATTTTCAACCAATCCTTCCCGCAAAGCCTTAGCAGTAGTGTGCACTCAGAGAGTTTCAGTGATTTCATTTGACAAGCACACAGTGAGGGTGAGAAAGGCTCTTTTGTCTTGTTTTATCAAAGTCTTATCATCTGCACTGTAATCATCCACTGGTGTTGGTCGAGGACCATTTGGAGTATCAGTCATTGGGACATGTGGTCCAATCTCGAAGCATCTCATTAAGGGAGAATCAGTCAATGAGATAAAATTCATGAACCTCCATTTAAAGTCAACAAAGTTGTCTTCTAGTGTCATGAGTTTAGGAGGTTTGGTGTTGGTTCCCGTTTGATTCTCAAGCAACATGTAACTCTTCAACAGTTCTGAGTCGAAAGACATAATTACACAAAAGTTTTAAACACTTAAAGGCAATAAACAGTTGAAATTTCTCAAGAACAGAACAAACAGTTAGCACAGGATGCGAATAAAAACTAAACTCAAAAAATTCGCACAAAATGCGAATATTTTGAATGCGAAGCGAACAGAGGTATTCGCTTCGTATGAGAATGTGAAATGGTTTCTATACGATGCGAATTTTTTGTTTTGCGAAATCTCAAGCGAAGCGAACTTTTAAGATATGCGAAGCAAAATCTTAGGCGATGCGAAAATCTTTGCGATACGAAATCTCAAGCGAAGCGAACTTTTAAGCGATGCGAAGCGAAATCTTAAGCGATGCAAACCTTTGAGCGAAATCTGATGTGATGCGAAATCTCAAGCGAAGCGAACTTTTAAGCGATGCTAATTTTTCAGTTCTTCTAGAAACAATCTTTTTAGGGATCTGTTCTACCAAATCTGTCAGATTTTGACTAAGGTTAGTACACCTACTTTATGGTACATGTGAATGCGAACTTCAACACATTTTTGAACAACGTTAACACCAACCTTGAAATTTCACACCTTTGATGCTTGTGATTTTAACTAAGAACACTTTTCAAGTCATTTTGTGGAACTTGAAACCCGAATATTTTTTTATTTTTGTAGTTTTTCTTGACACAAACCCGTGAGAACAAGTTCAAACACCACTTTCTTTACACTTTCACGAGATCAAAACCCAAGGTTGTGATCCAAAACCTCAAGTAGTTGAGCCGAAGCTCTAATACCAATTGTAGGTCCCGTGTAACGCACGTTAATTTTCGATTTAAAGAGTTAAAGCATGTAAAGTATGTATACTTCTCGGGAGTTGTCCGGCATATTTCATTGACCCTATCGCCATCCCGGTACGTTAAATCACTTAACTTTTCTTTCAAGTTGCCATATCTTTCAACTTGGAGGAACTAGGATGAAATATTTTTATATTATATCATAAAACACAAAACCCTAACTCCCCCCCCCCCCCTTCTTCTTTCCGATCGGCAGCAAGGAGCCACCCCCACACCTGCGATTTTCTTCTTTCCAGCCAAGGTTTGAGCATAAAACATCAATTGAAGGTTAGTTCTACGATTCCCCAAGTCTTTTACACCATAACCGATCATTATATCACCCGTATTGATCGTTAAATTGCATGTTGTAGGCTTACCGGGTGGCTGTCAATTCTAACCTTTCCGAGACTGTTTTGATTGAGGTTTTTGCACCAAAATCCTACTAGGTATGTCTAGTATAGCATACTTTAAAATCATGTTCATTGGTTATAAGACCCCGAACACCGGGAATCCTACAGTTGGTATTCATCCATCATACTTAAAATATATATATATATACACTTAAACTTGAAAACAGTTCATTCCATTAAAACAAACATCTCAGAGTATAATTCAGCTGAAAAACCATAATTAATAAAACAAGTTCCCGAAACCCGGGAATTATGCCTAAAACCAATTTAAATGTATTTAAATAAATGTTGAAACGGAAATGTTTATTATTATTATTGAAACATTCGACTAAGCATGCCCTCCACCATCCAAGTAGCTTCGTGCACGTCCAAGCGGCAATGCATCCATCTCCTAACCAGAAACTCACACTAACATGCACACAAAGTCAGCTTGAGCTGAGTGAGTTCAAGTTTTAAATAAATAACATCAATAGTTAATAATTACGATAGTCATTCCAAGAATTTCAAAATAAACGGGATATAAAAGTTAGGCCATCATCACCAATAAATAATCATTCTTATATATATACACACACACACACACATATATATATATATACACATACATATATATAAACATCTTTATAAGTGCATCCCTATATATATATATATTTATATACATATAACATCCAAGTAATAACATCAGGGTCGAGCAAACGTACAACCCAAACACGTACATCTCATCAACGTATGTAAACACAAAGTAGGCATACGTAACATCAGTAGTCGATACGACTACTAACATCGCCAAATATTGGCCATACAATAATACATACATACATACTATAACATCTCAAGGCCTACCATATACTAGCAAGCCTATATAAAATCGTTTAAACGTTTCATCAAGCAAAATCGCTTAAGTGTGCATGCTAGCCCAAAACATAAAAAGAGTCAAAAGGGGCATCATGAACTCACCTGACACAAGACAAGTATTCACCACGAGCTAGATGATCCCTAAGTAGTCCCAAAACTTAAACACCTGTCGGTTTACATATAACCATTACAATCGACATCGAAAGGACTCGTTTATCCTACAAGACGTTCTAACATGGTTCGAGTTACCTAAAACCTCGACCTCATCAAACTAAATCACAATAGCCCCCGAGGCCTCACATTCATCAAAACGACCCTTAGGTACTCCCGAGAATAAAGAATTCCCAATTTTCCCCCGGAAGCACCAGGTGACACTAATACGCGTGTTTAAGAGTCGTTTAGGCCGTTAACATACAACTCATCCCCGTGTGGACCCAATATGATAAAATCACAGCCAACAAGTCCACACGACGCTATACGAGTCAAATGGGTCGGTAACTCGCAAGTACAACGCACCAACTATTCAATAAACGCAATTGCGCGTTGTACCGACCCGTTGGAGTAACCGACAACCAATTCAGACCCATAACTTATACAATTGATTTTTCAATAGCCCATACATCAAACCGAGTGTCCCCAAGCTGAATTGGTCTTTAATCACTTCAACCCTTGCGTTAAACGCACCAAACTACAATTCTAGTCAACCGAACATAACAATCAAACTACATCTAGTTGACCAACTTAACGAACACCAATGAACATGATTTCAAAGTATGTTATACTAGACATACCTAGGAAGATTTTGGTGCAAAAACCTTAACCAAAACAGTTCCGGAAATGCTCAATTGGACAGCCACCCGGTTCACCTAAAAGAAGTCGTTTATCAATCAATACGCATGATATAAAGATCAATTAAGGTGTAAAAGTCTTGGGGAATCATAAAACTAACCTTGAATTGAAGTTTTATGGCTTAACCTTGGCTGCACAGAAGAAATTCGCAAGGGTGGGTCTCTTGGTCCGATCGGCGCTGAATGGGAGGCTAGGGTTAGGTTTTTATTTTTTTTATGATATAAATAAACATGTTACACACTAGCCCTTCTAATTTAAGGGCTATGGCAACTTATGAGGAAAGATTAGATGACTTAACGTACCGGGATGACGAGAAGGCTTCCGAAAAGTGTCGGTTAAATCACGAGAATTATACATACTTTGCATGCTTTAAATCTTTAAACCGGAAATTAACGGGTGTTACATTGGTGTTCGTTTGATTGGTTAACTAGTTGTAGTTTGAATGTTAGTGTTGGGTTGACTAGAATTGTAGTTTGTTGCGTTTAACGTGAGGGTTGATGTGATTAACGACCAATTTAGCTCGGGTGAACTTGGGTTGGTGTACGGGCTGTTGAAAAATCATTTTTATGAGTTATGGGGCTGAATTGGTTGTCGGTTACTCAAACGGGTCGGTACAACGCGTAATTGCGTTTATTGAATAGTTGGTGCGTTGTACTTGCGAGTTACCGACCCATTTCACTCGTGTAGTGTCGTGTGGACTTGTTGGCAGTGAATTCATCATATTGGATCCACACGGGGCTAAGTTGGATGTTAATGGCCTAAACGACTCTTAAACGCGTGTGTTAGTGTCACCTAGTGCTTCCGTGGGTAAATTGGGAATTCTTTATTCCTGGGAGTATCTAAGGGTCGTGTTGGTGAATGTAAGGCCCCGGGGGCTGTTATGATTGAGTTTGATGAGGTCGAGGCTTTAGGTAACTCGAACCATGTTAGAACATCTCGTAGGATTAACGAGTCCTTTCGATGTTGATTGTAATATTTGTATGTAAATCGACAGGTGTTTAAGTTTTGGGATTTCTTAGGGGTTACCTAGCTCATGGTGAATACACGTCGTGTGTCAGGTGAGTTCATGATGCCCCTTTTTACTCTTTTAAGATTTTGGGCTAGCATGCACACCTAAGCGATTTTGCTTGATGAATTGTTTAAAATTATTTTGGATGGGCTTGCTTGTATAGGGTAGGCCTTGAGATGATATTATCGTATGTATGTATGTATTATTGTACGGCCAATATTTGGCAATGTTAGTAGTTGTTATCGACTACGAATGTTACGTATGCCTATTTTGTGTTTACATATGTTGGATGAGATGTTACGTGTTTGGGTTGTACGTGTGCTCGACCCTGATGTTATTATTTGGATGAATTATATGTAGGGATATAATTATAAGGATGTTTATATATAATTATAGATGCTTATATACGATTATAAGGATGTTTATATATAATTATAAAGATGTTTATACATATATATATGGAAGATTACTTATTGTTGATGATGGCCTAACTGTTATATCCCGTTTATTTGGCCTAACTGTTATATCCCGTTTACTTTAAAACTCTCGGGATGACTATTATGATTATTATTATTGATGTTATTTATTAAAACTTGAACTCACTCAGCTCAAGCTGACTTTGTGTGCATGTTAGTGTGAGTTTCAGGTTAGGAGGAGGATGCCGAATGCTTGGACGTGCAAGAAATTACTTCGACGGTGAAGGGCATACGTGTTGGACTCGGTCTGCCCAAGACACATATCATTATTGATGTGGCTAGTATGTTATGATCCAAGTCGGGTCATACCCATTAACAAGCTAGACAAACACCAATAATATTTGTTTATATATGATATGATCATAACAAACAAATATTAACACTAGAGTTATTTGGAAAGGGGTTTCTAAATACATTGTACTTGTGAAATAAATAAATCATATGGATGATTTATACTTTGAGAGAGAGCATTCCATAGTGTTATTTAAGATGGTTAAATAACAATATGTGAATAATGGTTACCAAGCATGTTACCTATATTGTGTTATATTTATGTTGGGAAATAACACAATGTGAGTTTTATGATATAGAACTTATTTAAAGACAAAAATATATGTATAATTTGAAATAGGTGAGAGGGTGGCCGCCCCCTTTACTCTCTTACACCTTTTATTTTATATTATTATGTTTTCTTTAGTGGAGACATGCATTGGATGTAAGTGGGTGCCATGGGTGGTGCTTCCATTAACTCCCTAACTCTCTTTCATTCATTCTTACAATTTTTTGCGAGTAACAAAACATTCCTCTCTTCCTTTTCTCTCCCATTTTCGTCCACAAGGAAGAACATCAAGGAGGAGTTGGTTTTTCAAGTGAATCCTAGCTAAACAAAGGTGTATTGTCGGAGGCTTGGGGTATGCTAGCTTGAGGAGCTTCCATATTCAAGTTCTTGCCTTTCAATCACTCTTTCTTCACCCAGTTTTTGGTTTACTTGAAAGGTAGTTTAACATGCATGAACTTATAGTGACATGCATGTGTTTGATAGTATGTATTTCGTATATGGATCCGGGTTTGGGTTTTGCATGTATAAAATTGGTTTTATACACTATAAACTAACAAGATTTAAAGCATTTATCCGCTGCATTTTTGGTAAAAGTAAGGTTTTATCACTTTGATAATCTTGTTAAAACCCAAAAATGGCATCAAGAGCCGCTTATACGGACGCATGCTTCATTAAACCCGAAAATTTTCGGGTTTATGGTGGGGTTTTACCATTTGGCAAAAATTTTAGGGGTTTTGGTTACCCCATGGTTTTTCAAGGTTATGCTTTACATGCATGTGGTAATCTTGAAAAACTAAGTCATTTGGATGATTGATTGTGTTGTTTGGACAAAATCCCAAAACTTTCGGTTTGGTTGTTTTTTGGGCCAAAAGTTTGAGGGAAAAAGGGGAACCATATTGGTCTTGTATTATTGCACATTTGGATGTGTATTGGATGTTCATAACCTAGCCATGGCCTTGTGTTTGGTTGAATGATTGAGTTGATGTGTTTGTTTATTCAAGTGGTTGTTTGTTCATTCGATATGGTTGTAATATTTATTTGGGTTTGTAATCTATTTATTCATTCATTTGGTTTGTAATAATAAGTAAATTAGATGCATTTTTTTTACTAGAAAAATGTATTAGGACATATTTTGTAAAAGAAGATGCAAGGATAGAAGCACAAATAAAGTGGAGACCACAACACGGGAGTGAACACTTGGAGCATTTGGATGCGGGATCAAGTGGGAGTTCACCGACACTAGATTATGTCCTTTCGGGTCCCTTAAGAAAGACCTTTTTAACACACTTGTCTTCGGTCAACAAGTGTAGTCAACATTAGGAGGCTATGGTTATGAACTTGTGGTTGTATGTTTTATGCTTGCATGGTTAATTTTCTTTTGTTTGTGTTATTGCAATATGGTTTGCTAACTACTTAAAATCAACGACTAGCATAAAATTGGTTCCTTAGAAATCATTAGGTAATAAAAATTGGTTTTATTAAAGTATAATGATTTCATAATAAATTGGGTTTTATTAATAGGAATTTTGAAAATGGGTTTTTCAACTTAATACCATACATTTGAATGCATGCAAATGAAAGATACATAAAAGCTTTTCCAATCTAGAATTTAGAAAACTAAAATCCCTTTTATAAAATAAGTCGAACACCATCCTTTTATACAACACTCGAATCATTTGTGAACTCGATATGGGATAAAGGTCACCTAACCATGTTGGAGGAAACTTGGGAGTTTGAGGTGGGTTTACCATATAAGTGGGATAAAGGTCACCTAACCACTTGTATATGTAAGTAGGACGACTTAAATTGGAAACCATGTGAATAGGGTCACCGAAGCATGGTATACAATGGTGTTGATGGGATTAAACATGCCAACTAAACATAAGATGTTTAATCGATCCCATAAACTAGAAGTTGTAAAGGGTTGCAATTGTCAAACGTTGACTACCTTGTTAATTTAAATAGTAGGATAAAGGTCACCTAACTACTATTTGAATGTAACGTTGGGTTCTAGATTTTAATCATTAATTGTCTAGGAGACATAAAGGGTATTAACGATTAAAATTAATTATTGATATCGAAAATACTAAAATTGAGCTTTGTTATATTTGTAGATGGCCGCAATCAACAATCCACCTAACGTTATTATTCCACCCGTTAACAACCTATCACTAAGATCTATTCTCGATAAGGATCGTCTAAACTATACCAACTTTATGGATTGGTATCGAAACTTGAGAATCGTTCTCAAGCAAGAAAAGAAATATTACGTGATAGACGAGCCTATTCCCGAAGAACCTAGCATTGACGATGCCAATAACCATAACAATTGGGTAAAGCACAATAAGGATTCCATGCAAGTTTCTTGCCTCATGTTGGGAACTATGATTCCCGAAATTCAAAAGGATTTTGAACTTCATGGGGCATACGACATGATCACCCAACTTAAGGAAATGTTCCTTACACAAGCTAGGGTGGAACGCTTCAAAAAGGTTCGAGTGCTTCATGCATGTCGTATGGAAGAAACCCAATCCGTTTCCTCCTATGTGCTTAAGATGAAAAGCCACATTGATCGTCTCGAGCGCCTTAATTGCCGCGTCTCAAACGAGTTAGCCACGGATTTGATCCTAAATGGGCTAACCAAGAAATTTGAGACTTTTGTTATGAATTATAACATGAATGGGTGGGACAAGAGCATTGGTGAGCTTCATGCAATGCTCAAGACGGCCGAGACGGGAATGGGTAAAAAGGTTTTACCTGTTCTCACGATCAATGAGGGAAGCAATAGGAAGAGGCATCACCCGGAAACTAAGGCAAAGGTTGCCAAAGGTAAGCGACAAGTCATGGCTAAGTTCAAGGGAAAGGCGAAAGCGGGACCACCCAAACCAAAAGAAAAGAAGCCAAAGGTTTGCGCGGAGGATCCGTGTTTTGGATGTGGGGAGATAGGGCATTGGATGAGGAATTGTCCAACCTATCTAGAAGAGTTGAAAGCTAAGAGGGATGCGGGGCAAACCTCGGGTACAACTTTCATGATTCATGTTGATCTTAATATTATTTCCTCTAACACATGGGTATTGGATACCGGATGTGGAACTCATATTTGCAATTTGTTGCAGGGGTTCAAAGGAAATGAAGGATTCAAGAAGGGAGATATTAGTCTCTTCATGGGCAACGGAGCAAAGGTTGTTGTCGAAGACCGAGGGGACTACATTTTGAAGCTTCCAAATGGTTTGGAAGTTATTTTAAATAATGTTTTGTATGCTCCTAGTTTGACTAGGAATATTATCTCCGTTTCCTTGTTAAGACAATATGATTATGATTTTAAGTTTATGGATGATTGTATTTATGTTTTCATAAATGATGTATTTTATTTTAAAGCAATGCCATCTAATGGCATTTATGAATTAGTTCACGATAACACATCTTATGATAACATGTTGTACCAATCAAGCACCAAAAGACTCAAAATGGATTTGAGTAAGACTTATCTTTGGCATTGTCGTCTTGGTCACATAAACAAAGATCGCATACATACACTTCAAAAGAATGGTCTTTTGGAATCAAGCGATGATTCATTCGATAAATGCGAGTCTTGTATGTTAGGAAAGATGACCGAGGACCCCTTTAGTGGAACAAACCAAAGGGCAAAAGACTTATTAGGTATCATACATTCGGATGTATGTGGTCCTTTTAAGGCAATGACAAGGAATGGTGAAAGATACTTCATTACCTTTATTGACGACTATAGTCGTTATGGGTATGTGTACTTGTTAAGACACAAAGATGAAGCTTTTGAAATGTTCAAAATCTTCCAAAATGAAGTACAAAATCAACTCGATAAAACCATCAAAGTATTTCATTCTGATAGAGGAGGTGAATACCTAAGTGATGCTTTCCAAGATCATCTTAGAAGTTGTGGGATCATCTCACAACTTACTCCACCGGGAACACCACAACATAATGGTGTGTCCGAGAGGAGAAATCGAACTCTATTAGATATGGTTCGATATATGATGGCTAGAAGCACATTGCCTCAATCATTTTGGGGTTTCGCTTTGCTCTCCACGGCCCGTATTCTAAATATGGCCCCAACCAAGAAAGTGGACAAGACACCTTTTGAAATATGGAATGGAAGGGCTCCATCATTAACATATTTAAAGGTATGGGGTTGTGAGGCTTATGTCAAGAACAACACCCAAAACAAACTTGAAAGTTGGTCCACTAAGTGTATCTTTGTAGGATATCCCAAGGACTCCATGGGATATTATTTCTACAACCCAACCGAGCAAAAAGTGTTCGTTGCTCGAAAGGCCTAGTTCTTGGAAACTAAGTTCCTTATGGAAGGTACTAGTAGAACAGTGGAACTCGAGGAGGATCGAGAACCACAAGCCGATACACGTTTGGTTGACACTAGCAATCAACAAGAGGTTGTTGAGAATGATGAAATGGTTGATCAAAACACACTAAACGTTCGCAAATCCGGTAGAATTAGACATCCACCCGAAAGATATGGATTTTTCATCGATGGATGCTATGTGGTAGATTCGGATGAACCCACCACATACCGTGATGCAATGTCACAATCCGATTGTGACAAATGGCTTGAAGCCATGAACGTAGAGATGCAATCCATGCATGACAACCATGTATGGGATTTGGTTGTACCACCTCTTAATTCCAAACCGGTTGGAAGTAAGTGGATTTTCAAGAAGAAAACCGATATGCATGGAAACTTGGATACTTATAAAGCAAGACTTGTAGCAAAAGGTTTCACTCAAACTCAAGGGGTTGACTTTGATGAAACTTTTTCTCCCGTAGCAATGCTAAAGTCTATTAGGATATTGTTTGCCATAGCCGCACATTATGACAATGAGATATGGAAAATGGATGTCAAAACCGCATTTCTAAATGGGCATCTTGAGGAAGATGTCTATATGGTTCAACCCGAAGGTTTTGTCGATCCACAACATCCTAACAAAGTATGCAAGTTAAAGAAATCAATCGATAGATTGAAACAAGCATCTAGAAGTTGGAATCACCGTTTTGATGAAGAAGTTAAGAAATTTGGATTCATCAAAAATGGTAATGAAGCTTGTGTGTATAAGAAAGCTAGTGGGAGCATCATTACCTTCTTAGTATTGTATGTTGATGACATACTACTATTTGGGAATGACATTCCAACCATGGAAGGTATAAAAGCATGGCTTGGAAGTTGTTTTTCCATCAAAGATCTTGGTGAAGCCGCCTATATTTTGGGAATAAAGATCTATAGGGATAGATCAAGGCGGTTGATAGGTTTAAACCAAAGTGCATACATTGACAAAATCCTGCAAAGGTTCAAGATGGAGAACTCTAAGAGAGGTTTGGTACCTATTCAAAGAGGAACGATATTGAGTGCGTCTCAATGTCCAAGCTCAAAGGAAGAGCAAGATAAAATGAATGGGATCCCATACGCATCGACTATTGGATCCATCATGTATGCAATGGTATGCACTAGACCGGATGTGTCATGCGCTTTAAGCATAACAAGTAGATTCCAACATAATCCGGGAAGTAGCCATTGGATGGCGGTGAAGAGTATATTGAAATACCTTAGAAGGACTAAGGATATGTTTCTAATATACGGTTCGGGTGAGGAGGAACTCGTCGTAAAGGGTTACACGGATGCGAGTTTCCAAACCGATCGAGATGATTCTTGATCACAATCAGGATATGTTTTCGTTATGAATGGTGGAGCAGTCTCTTGGAAGAGCTCGAAACAAGATGTGGTAGCTTTGTCCACCACAGAATCGGAATACATCGCCACCTCATTGGCAGCTCAAGAAGCTGCGTGGATTAGGAAATTCATTGCCGACCTAGGGGTGGTCCGTACCATTCAGGACCCTCTAGAAATCTTTTGTGACAACGAGGGTGCGATTGCTCAAATCAAGGAACCTCGTGCTCATCAAAAGACGAGGCACATTGAGCAGAGGTTCAACTACATAAGGGATGAAGTTGAGAAAGGAAAGATATGTATTCGCAAAGTTCACACCGATCAAAACATTGCGGATCCACTCACGAAGCTCCTTGAAAGGCCAAAGCATGAAGGTCACACTTGTGCCTTAGGACTTCGATATTCTAGTGATTGGATATGATCTAATTTTGTATTTGGATATCGGAACAATTGTTATTTTCACTCATTCATATGATTATGGTTTATCATTATGACATTTTGAGTTACGTTCCATTTTAGTATGTTTAAATCCATGAATAAGCTAATTATTCTAAATGTCCGTAGTCGCTCATAATTGTGGGAACAAGTATGAAGGTAAGACTATTATGAACTTGGATTGGTAGATATTCATAAGGTATGAATATAGAGCAAAAGGTTGCCGCCAAGGTTTATAGATATTTATGGGATATAAATATTGGACTGACCCGCTCTCAAATGTTACTACATGGAATCTTTCTGATTGATCATAAGTAAATTTGAGTAAAAGGCGAATATCATAGTATCCTCCGACCTGAGATACATATTGGGTCTTGAAATTCACCAACTATTATACTTTGACTTACTTCTTCGCTGCTCTGAAACATGACAGTACATAAGTCTAAGATCAGGTATAGTACAAGGTGATTGTGAGAGACGTATGTAGTCAAGAGGGGATTTGTCCCTCTTATTCGTTGAGAGTAAGATGTCTAAGGCCTGCTAAGTTAAATCAACAGAGAATGATCACTCTATATCTCTGGATTTAACATGACATCCGTGGCAAAAGGATAAATGATAGATTCACCTAAATCATTTCAAGTAAGGGACTTGAAGGGGATGATGTTATTGAATGGCACTTCGTCATGCGTATTAGGGGTAGTAAACCGTAGTTTGGCGGTATTTGCTACTTGCATCAATCTTCTATGTATCTTGTGCAAGTGGGAGATTGTCGGACTCGGTCTGCCCAAGACACATATCATTATTGATGTGGCTAGTACGTTATGATCCAAGTCGGGTCATACCCAATAACAAGCTAGACAAACACCAATAATATTTGTTTATATATGATATGATCATAACAAACAAATATTAACACTTGAGTTATTAGGAAAGGGGTTTCTAAATACATTGTACTTGTGAAATAAATAAATCATATGGATGATTTATACTTTGAGAGAGAGCATTCCATAGTGTTATTTAAGATGGTTAAATAACAATATGTGAATAATGGTTACCAAGCATGTTACCTATATTGTGTTATATTTATTTTGGGAAATAACACAATATGAGTTTTATGATATAAAACTTATTTAAAGACAAAAATATATATAAAATTTGATATGGGTGAGAGGGTGGCCGCCCCCCCCCCCCCCCCTTACTCTCTTACACCTTTTATTTTATATTATTATGTTTTCTTTAGTGGAGACATGCATTGGATGTGAGTGGGTTCCATGGTTAATGCTTCCATTAACTCCCTAACTCTCTTTCATTCATTCTTACAAATTTTTGCAAGTAACAAAACATTCCTCTCTTCCTTTTCTCTCCCATTTTCGGCCACAAGGAAGAACATCAAGGAGGAGTTGGTTTTTCAAGTGAATCCAGGCTAAACAAAGGTGTATTGTCGGAGGCTTTGGGTATGCTAGCTTGAGGAGCTTCCATATTCAAGTTCTTGCCTTTCAATCACTCTTTCTTCACCCGGTTTTTGGTTTACTTGAAAGGTAGTTTAACATGCATGAACTTATAGTGACATGCATGTGTTTGATAGTATGTATTTCGTATATGGATCCGGGTTTGGGTTTTGCATGTATAAAATTGGTTTTATACACTATAAACTAACAAGATTTAAAACTTTTATCCGCTGCGTTTTTGGTATAAGTAAGGTTTTATCACTTTGATAATCTTGTTAAAACCCAACAATACGTGGATGGAAGATTTCAATATTAAACATTTATTTTTAAAAAAAGTTTTATCAAATATATTTAAATTGGTTTTGGGCATAACTCCCGGGTTTTGGGAACTTATTTTATTAATTATGGTTTTCCGCTGAATTATACTCTTAGTTGGTCGTTTTAATGAAATGAACTGTTTCAAGTTTAAGTATTTTTATAAGTATGATGGATGAATACCAACTGTAGGATTCCCGGGATTCGGGGTCTTACATCCCGAAACCGGATCCGGCAACGAACGGCTTTGTTCTTGATAAGTGCTCGAGACGGGTGCGGTAAATCAAACAACCGAACTTAATATAAAGATATATAAAGTACAGGAACGATTTCGTTATCGGTTTAAAGATTGATATGTTAAAGAATGAACCGACCTCACCCAAGGTGAGATCCCCTTGGGTGGGTGATTTACACACTTTATAAAACACACACATAAACATGGCATACAACTCCTATTTATAGCCAATTGACAAAACTAATCTAGAAGACCTCTTCCCGTTGAAGTTAAACGCGCGTCGAAGTTCTCGTCTCGTGTTCGGATTTCTCGCCAACTTTAATTATTAACTTGACCATAAATATATAACGGGTTTCATACTTTGATATCGCAAGTCATATTTTTGGCCTTACAATCACCCCCCCCCCCCCCTGATTTGTGATATCAACTTTGTCAAACCGTGTCTCGCATCTTCACAAATCACCCGATAAACTGATGACTCTTCGTTTCAATTCACCCCCTCAAGGTATGACCCACCTATATTTAATGTTGAAGTAGTTCTCGCTTCTTTGTCCGCTCTCTCGGATCTTAATTTGTATATAAGCATGAGATGAGCTCGAATATCCACAAATCAATCTCGAATTACCGGCTTCATCTATTAAGTGACAAAACTTATTAATTCCTTTTTAATTCCAAATCCATATCCAATTTGTTCAAAGTTCACCCCACGGATCCAACTTCTCGAACGCATTGAAAATAATATAGAAATAACAAGCTTTGAACACGGTCAAACAATAACGAAAACCCGATCAATTTTGACTTTCTTCAGTTTGGTCAATCCGAACAATATCAATTTCATCGCCCAAAACTATTTTGCATAATCGTCCCAAATTAATTAGTTTAGCAGCCCACGATTTTTTTTAAATCAGGCCCAACTAAAAAATAACCCTTGCAGCCCAAAACTGATAGAGCTTGTTAGCCCATTAAAAGTGTAGGCCCATATGTCATGCCAGCCCAAAAAATTTACCAGGAGATTAAGAAAGACAAACCCTAAGACATCATGTCAGTAGCCAACACCAAACCAATCTATCTACCCAGTCGGAAAACTCAATCGCCGGAAAACACGTCGAAGCTCCGGCACCCACCCATTTCTGGCCACCAAACCTAACTCCACAACCACCGGCACCATTAGTACTCTGAACAATCATTGCTGCCAACAAACACCAGGACATACACCATTACTAACCATCTGGACAGCCACCGCCAGAAAGTCGCACCAGTCACTGGGAAATTATAGACCGCTGCAACCTCCGATGCGTGGCCTCCAGATCTGGTCTTTTATTTCTTCAGACATTCATCTTCTCCACAAACAAACAAACAAATATGTTCCCATCTATCTCAACTCACTCACGTTTCAAACACACATAGGCCACACGTAATCGTTGTCGGCTAGATCTGCTTATGGTTACGCAAGAGTCATTTGTCTTTTTTTTTATTCAATCTCATACAAAAGTGTTGTGGAGCCGGCGGAAGCCGCAACCAAAGATTTAGTCTAGAAAATAGATAGAGAACCACTGTCACAAGCCGCCAACTAACCTGGAATCATTGCCGGAGAAGAACCCTACTTGTCGGAATTTTGGCGCATGACGAAAACCCCAAGCTGGCGTGGCGAAAAGCCAACATCACCTCTTAAACTTGGACATCACCTCTTAAACTTGGTCGTGAAACTCCCAGATCTACAAAGGCGAACTTCAAACACCTTTATTTTCTCAGATCTTCAAACTTTATATCCAAACTTCTAACTTTATTTCCAAAACTTTAACGGAATTAACGTCTCGGTTCGGGTAATAGCGGAAATAGAACCCGAATATCAAAAACAAAGTTGAATCAGTTGATTCAAACCCGCTTTGATACCAATTGTAGGTCCCGAAGGGTGGATCTAACAACAAATCTTGGATCAACCAACTTAGTGCTAGCGGAATTTCACACTAAGGCACCTTGGTCTCGGATCTTGTATTTATGTTCGGTTACTTTAGAGAGAGTAAGAGAGAAAACAAGGAGATGAGAAGTTGAACAAAAAGCTTGTGTTCTCATGGCATGTTTCCCTATTTATAGAAAGCATGCATAAGAAGTTGTTTTTTCATTTCACTATGCCTAATGGGTTTCTTTACATGGCCTTGGGCCCTAATACATAAAAAATACAACACAAAAGCCTAGTACATACAATCCAATACAAAAGACAAATAATAATACAAAACGAGGTCACATAGAATCTGTATAATATGTGAGAGGAAAAGTTCTATAAGTTATAAGGTTGTAACTTATTACTTTTCTACAAGTCATAAGGAGGTAAAAATAAGGAATTTCAAATATCCCTAGAAACGGCCTAATTTGAGTTTTGAGGTCTAATATCTTCCTCTCCTCCACCCCCACCGCCGACGATTCCCACTCTCCTCCAGCCCCATAGTCATTTGAAAATTGTAGATATTTTACCTTTAAAAAATAATATGATATTTGTTTGCTTTAAATTCTAAACAAAGAAAAAAGGTTTCTAATAGATATATTTCTTAAAAATACTAGTTAGTATCGTTTTAAACGAATTTCTATTCTAACAATAGTTACTGCTGGCATTTATTTAGTTTGATTGACAAACTTTATTATACTATTATAAAATATTATATGTTTATTAATTAGGTTCTATACACAACACCAGAAAATTTTGACCTTCTTATTATTATTTCTTTAAGAGTTAACTCATTATATAGGTTTGTGCAATTGTGCATGAGAAGTTGAGACCTTTCAATTGATGTTTATAGCTTTTACTACACATTTTAATATTCATTATTATATTTACAGATTATATTTATTCAATTTATCTTTTATCAATATTTGCCAATAGTGCCAATAACCCAACATAAACTTGCACCAGTGACAAATTGAATAAAGCCAACGCACCACTGGTTGAATATGCATTTTTTTGTAAATCCAAGGGGACAAAATGTAATATTGACCAACCGTTTTTTGTCTAAAGGACATTCTTGGAATTTCACTAGAAGACAAAGCGTATGTTGTACGCTTGGGACACTAATAGAGGTTTAGATTTTTTAGGGTTCTTTGTTTTTTCCCTCCATTGTTTTGTTTTGTTGCTACCGAAGTTTTGAACAAACACTTGACCAGAAAAAGTGTCACGCTCCGAAACCCACCGAGATGAATGTGTTTTCTCAAGAACCGTCACTCCCTACATTTTACAAGCCTTCAGTCCCTAAAAATTGTCCTTCTAGATAAAGGAAATGCCTGAACGAGAGTCGTTAACGGACTCGTAGGTTTACTTTTGCCTTTGATCTTGGTATACCCATCATTTTAGACTTCCAATATGACTCTACCATTACTTCTTCTAGAATCTTTCTTCAATTTAAGGGTCAAGATTTTCAATCTCTGGTGAAAGTGGTGTCTAAAAAAGATCCTAGAGCCATCAATTCAAAATACATGAAAGAAGTGGTTCGTGTTTCAGATTTCTCAAATGTACAGCTAGTTTTGACTGTTGTTCAACTGGTGCATGTGATTTTACGATAATTTGTCTGCCAGAAATTCATAAACAAGATGAAAAAGATAAATACTCAACAGAGATTACAAGATTTAAATGTACGTAATAATAATAACAATAATAATTTGTAGATTATTATTATTTTCCTAATTTTGAATTTAATAATAGTTTACTTGTTTGTATTAATTAGGTTATATCAAAAAGCATGCTGAAGACATGGGGTGTTTGTTTCTAAATCTTTTGCCTTGTTCATCCAACATGGATCACTTATTATCAACACAGATTCTCTGTGGACAAGATCTTCAAGGCACACGAACAATTGAAGTTTTTACAGAACCTCGTTCATCATCCAGCCAAATGATCTCTCGTTTGATCTCTACAAAAATTGAGCATCACACTAGGTTTGGGTATCTCTTCATTCAAGATGATCTTGATAAAGAATCTGCCATATTAAATAGGGTTAGTAAAGAATATATTGGTTTTGAGGAGATTTCAAAGCAGATTGTTCTTGCTTTCTTAGCCATCATTTATGGCCCTTCTTCTCAACTACATGTTAGAATCGAATCGGATCTCCAAATGTCCGAAGTTGAGATTGGAAGGACCAAAATACAGTTTAATTCTCTCAGTGATGCAAAGAAGACAATCTCATCGGTTATCAATTCTGCAACTCCTACATTAGAAAACCTATTTGTTGTTGAAGAATATGGAGAGTATGAAACAGAGAAGAAAATGCATGTTGCTGCTAAATTGGTAAGCAAATTTATAACTTTCAAGAATGATATGGGTTTGAAACCTTGTAAGGAAAAACTGTTTTTGCAAGAGGAATGTAAGACCCCGAACCCTGGGAACCCTACAGTTAGTATTCATACATAATAATTATAAAATACTTAAACTTGAAAACAATTCATTCCATTAAAATAAACATCTCAGAGTATAGTTCAGCGGAAAACCATAATTAATAAAACAAGTTCCCGAAACCCGAGAGTTATGCCCGAAACCAATTTAAAGGTATTTAAATAAATATTGAAACGCAAATGTTTATTATTATTGAAACATCCGACTAAACATGCCCTCCACCGTCCAAGTAGCTTCGTGCACGTCCAAGCGGTAATGCATCCATCTCCTAACCTGAAACTTACACTAACATGCACACAAAGTCAGCTTGAGCTGAGTGAGTTCAAGTTTTAAATAAATAACATCAATAAATAATAACCATGATAGTCATTCCAAAGGTTTTAAACTAAAAAAGGGATACATCAGTTAGGCCATCATCTTCGATAAATAATCATCCTTATATATATATATATATATATATAAACATCTTTATAAGTGCATCCCTATATATAAATATATATATATATATATAACATCCAAGTAATAACATCAGGGTCGAGCAAACGTACAACCCAAACACGTAACATCTCATCAACGTATGCAAACACAAAGTAGGCATACGTTACATCAGTAGTCGATACGACTACTAACATCGACAAATATTGGCCATACAATAATACATACATACATACATACATACATACATACTATAACATCTCAAGGCCTACCATATACTAGCAAGCCTATATAAAATCGTTTAAACGTTTCATCAAGCAAAATCGCTTAGGTGTGCATGCTAGCCCAAAACTTAAAAAGAGTCAAAAGGGGCATCATGAACTCACCTGACACAAGACACGTATTCACCACGAGCTAGATGATCCCTAAGTAGTCCCAAAACTCAAACACCTGTCGGTTTACATACAACCATTACAATCGACGTCGAAAGGACTCGTTTATCCTACGAGACGTTCTAACATGGTTCGAGTTACCTAAAACCTCGACCTCATCAAACTAAATCACAACAGCCCCCGAGGCCTCACATTCACCAAAATGACCCTTAGGTACTCCTGGGAATAAAGAATTCCCAATTTGCCCCCGAAAGCACTAGGTGACACCAACACGCGCGTTTAAGAGTCGTTTAGGCCGTTAACATCCAACTCAGTCCCGTGTGGACCCAATATGATAAAATCACAGCCAACAAGTCCACACGACGCTACACGAGTCAAATGGGTCGGTAACTAGCAAGTACAACGCACCAACTATTCAATAAATGCAATTGCGCGTTGTACCGACCTGTTGGAGTAACCGACAACCAATTCAGCCCCAAAACTTATAAAAATGATTTTTCAACAGCCCGTACATCAAACCGAGTGCCCCCGAGCTGAATTGGTCATTAATCACATCAACACTCGCGTTAAACGCATCAAACTACAATTCTAGTCAACCGAACACTAACAATCTAACTACAACTAGTTGACCAATTTAACGAACACCAATGAACATGATTTTTAAGTATATTATACTAGTCATACCTAAGAAGATTTTGGTGCAAAAACCTCAACCAAAACAGTCCCGAAACCGCTCAATTGGACAGCCACCCGGTTAACCTAAAACAAGTCGTTTATCGATCAATACGCGTAATACAAAGATCAATTAAGGTGTAAAAGACATGGGGAATCATAAAACCAACCTTGAATTGAAGTTTTATGGCTTAACCTTGGCTGCACGAAAGAAAATCGCAAGGGGGGGGTTCTTTGGTCCGATCAGCGCTGGAATGGGGGCTAGGGTTAGATTATTTTTTTTTATGATATAAATAAACATGTTACACACTAGTCCTTGTTTAAGAGATATGGCAACTTGTGAGGAAAGATTAGATAACTTAACGTACCGGGAAGATGATAGGGTCAACGAAATATGCCGGTTAACTCCCGAGAACTATACTTACTTTACATGCTTTAATTCTTTTAAACCGGAAATTAACGGGTGTTACAAGGAAATTGAGTTCTTAAAAGCTAGAAACCGGCCCGGATCGGCAAAATATGTTCCAATTACCATCATGAATGCACTTTTAAGCAAAAAACTTTCTTATGCATCTTGTGTAATAGAAATTCTATCTCCAACATCTATCTAGAAGTACATCGAGTTCCTCATAGTTACTCTTCTGCTGGATCATTGCCAAGATTATAATCAATTGTGTCTGTATTTGCAAAATGTTGCTAGAAGAATGATTGAAGATTTAAATGAAGATTTTCAGAAAATAATTGCATGAACTTCTTGAACTCGAGAAGTACTTCGTATACACATGCAATGAAGATTATGATAGGAAACTTGAAGAGATGATGGATGTCAAGTTAGTGATCCCAACTGAACCAGCTGGTGGGAAAATGTTGGTAAGTGTTGAAGGTATAGGGAGTGATATAAGTGTGGATCATTTGGTATTGGTTGCTCCTGAACCACTAAAAAAAAGCATTTGATTTGAAAAAAAATTAAATATATTAGAAATTTGTGGTGGAAAGATTGGTTGATAATTGTACATTGAATGTTTTTGCTATTATCAATGGGATGTTGTGTGGTGGGATACAAATGAAACATTTAGAAATTGTTTTAGAGAACAGTAAGCTACTTATGATGGAACCCAAAGTGGCTTATAATGAGGCTGCTTTGAAGGATAGAGTTTCTTGTTTGAAGAAGGCTTAGAAAATCATACTAGATTGGCAGTATGAATTTGAGTATCTTTTTCCTAATAGTTATGAAGCCTAAAGTCTTTAGGTGGTGATGCTAGGGAGTTTTATCAAGTTAGGTTTTGTTGTGTTGATTTTAATGTTGTTGGGAAAGTAAATCCTTTGTCCTTTGATAGAAGACTTTTATCCTTTGTTTGTTGACTTAGGTTGAATGCATGTATGTGTTTTTTTTTATTTTGATTTTGTTTGGCACATTCCTTGAGGGGATTTGTTTTCTTGGTGCACTTTTAGGTCTTTAATTAATGATCATATAATACCACAGCCGATCACCACCATCATACACCATCCCCTTCACGGACATCCATTAGCAATCTAAGGTTACACCGTCTTCACCACTATCTATGCTTGCCAGAAAGTCGTTCACCAAAAAATAAAATTCCGGTAGCATAACTCTGGTCATCCCGGCATGAACCACCATCATAGTTCACCGGCGATATATTTGGCCGGAAAAAAAGTATTCCAATAGCCATCCACCGCCGCCCCTCAAATCCAACATCACCAAGTCTATCGGAAAACCAAATCCGACAACACCACCTCCCTGGAGATATAACCGCTGCCGGCCACATCCATCCAGATCCGGCCCTTCTCTGCCGGAAAACCGACAACCTCACCATTCACCGGAGCTCGTTTTTCCGGTGACTACCTAGGCACTGGAAAACCGTTCATCGAACAACCGTCTGCCGGAAAAATAGAATCCGGCACCACAACCGCTTTCTTCATCCTTCTACCGGAATACCGACCTCCTACATAGCCACCTGCCACTGCTGCCACCGCATAACCACCTGTGACGCCGCAGCCATTCACCACTAGTACCCACCACGAGCCACCGCTGGCGCAGCTCAGTTTTTGGTTCATTATTTACTGAAATACCGACCTCCTTGAATAAACAGAGATAACTGACACTCATGTCGGAGTTTTATGTACATCTCCAATCATTGGAATCATCGTCGGAGAAAAACCCTAGGATCGCCGGAGTTTTATGTTACTATTACTAGCAAAGCAAAACAAAGATTTATTATTGTTAAAAGAATAAAACCAAGGACTGACAATACCTGACACATTACAGCTTTGAGTATCCTGAGTTTTGTCAATCAATAGACGTAATAACCTAGTAATCTGATCAGAAGTAAGACTAGCAGGAGCGTTGTTAGAAGTACTTGAATTATCACTAACAGTACGGTTCCTAGTTACAACCTTTTTACCTTGACCACCCCTAGGTTTCATCCATGCAAGATAACCAACTATTTCAAAACATTTACCAACATTATGACCCATTTTATTACAGTGGGTACACTTTATATTTTGACTAGAACCTCTAGTAGTATTCTTTTTGTTTTCAAAACTTTGATTTGATTTTGATACAAACGGTAGGAAGTTCATCTCTAATCAATAAACTCGTTCTTACAGTTTCATAACCACTATCAAGACCCATCAAGAATTGCATTAATTTTATTAAGTGATTGAAGCATCACAAGTACAGGTTGGTGGTTGTAAAATTTGATCTAACTGTTTCCACATACTATTTAATTTGTGATAATACTCAGACACAGGTTGATTATTTTGACTAAACACGTTAATTTGTTGATACAAATTAAACACCACAGACCCATCAACTTTATCATAGGTTTCCTTAAGTTCTTTCCATACTTCTGAAGCTAACCTAGAATAAACTTGTCCTAAGTAAAGTTTATCAGATACAGAATTTAACAACCAAGTAAGAACCACTAAATTACATCTGTCCCACTGTCTAGCCAAGACTTGATCAGTGGTAGACCTGACACAAGTACCGTCAATGAATCCAATTTTATTTTTAACTTGTAACGCCAAATTCATTGCATTAGACCAAACTGTGTAATTTTCAGTTCCTTTCAGTTTTATATTCACAATAGTAAGACTACTAGAATCACTAGCATGCAAGTAAAGCGGATCACTAGCCTCAAGTTTACTAATCAAAGTAATATTAATTTCATCAACCATTATATCAACCAATTAAGACAAACAACAAGAAATAACACTCAAGCACATGCAAATTTAACAAAACAAGGAATGCTTCTCCCTGTTTCAAACCTGGCCCAACTAGTCCATTAACTCCAAATCCTAATGCCAACAAAAAAAATAATAATAACAGAAAATAAAAGAAGGGAACGATCTCACAGTGTAATTTCCAAGAAAGCAGTGTAACCTTCACTTAGGGTTACGTATCAAGACAAAGCAGTATCCACAAATTGTTAATCGTCACTTGCCCCAAATCGCCCAAAATTAGGGCTTGAAACGAAAACCCTAATTCTTCAAATCGAAACCGAATACAATCTCCCAAGATCCAGAGCACCTTACCGCTATGATACCATGTAAATAATGGATATCAGAACACAAACTATTTCACCAATCTTGATCAATTACAAAACGCAGCGGTCAATACAACTAATATCACAAACACAGTGATCGTTGATCTCACTAACCAATCTAACAGCCTATGAATTCAACAACAAGATGAATTCAACCTAGATTACAGTTTGAGATCTCAAAATATAACAACGAACAATCAGTAATATGTGAGTATGTGTGTTAGGTGAAATAACCCTAACAACCCTTTTTATATAGCCTCGAGAGAAAACTGATGCAAAGTTGTTATCACATCTGTAACATCTTTGAGGCTTATAGCAGCAACAACTCTGGGCCCAATTCCTGTCCAGCCCATGAAAGCAACCAGCATCCAAAAATAGCCCAACAGCAAACAAGTCCATCAACATGTAACTAGCAGCCCAAACTCCAAGTTTAATATATGCAAAACAGAAACAAAAAATTATAATAAAAACATATACTAACTAAGACTATTGAATTGAAACAATAAAAATATATTACCACTTATTATTTCAACAAAGTTTAAGAAACTTGATACTCCAGTATGTAATAATCTTAACACTTACTCCTGATTTGTACGTATAGTATGAATGGTGATGTTTCATCTCACTTTGAGATTGATTCATAATGGCTAGAGAATGAAGAACAAGGTTCGGTTTGACTTTTCTTGGTCAACGGTTGAAGAACACCAAATAGAAGCTTGAAATCGTGAATTATGGAGTGATTGAGAGTTGTGAATGAGGAACAAAGGCTAGAGTAATGAGTACTTATAATGATTGAAGTATAAACAAATTAATTCATTACTTTGATAAAGATTCTATCTTAGAGAGAAAGTTTAGGTGATTTGATCAATTTACGGTATGTCATGGATAATAAGTTGAGCAAAAGCCATGGAATATGCCTAATTAAGAAACATCCGGAAGTTGATAAATCAAATATAATCGAAATTGGTGGAGAAGATTAAATTAGATATGTTTTGGAAAGAAAGTGTGAATAAAAAGGAAATAATAAATAAAATAAAAATAACAAAAATAAATAAATAATATTAGAGAAAAAAACAATAGAGCATAATAATAGTAATAATAATAATATTATTATATTATTATTATTATTATCATTATTATTATATGTCCTAAATCCAGACAGTCTCCATTAGTTAAGGCAGGTATTATTATATATTTTTATTTATAAAAAAAATATAATAAGGTAGTAACGGATATTTAACTTACAAATGTGTATTTTATCTGTTTGGACACGAAAATTAAAAGGTTGATTTGTGTCTACATGTTTAGTACAGAAAACATGTTAAGGCATTACCCGATATCTGTTAAAGTCATGTAGGTTCATGTCATGTATTCGTATATCATGTATAAATTGCCAAACCTAAGAATAGCGGGGCCATTTCTAAATAGATTGTCCAATGTCTTCCCGAATCACACTTCTCTTCATTAAAGTCAAACTCTCTCGTGTATCGGTGTACGTAACAACTATGGAAGTACGGTCGGCATTCACTTGGGTTACCTCATTCACCGGTTCATCGAGTGGTGATATGTATTCTCTTAAATTTAAACATTTAAATTCATGCTTTGGAAGATCTATGACCTCTTCCACCACATCACAATCAATCATGGTACCACAAGCTAAGTTCTCTCAGTCTTGTCTAAATTTGGCCATGTCTTCATTGAGTGGGCTAAATCGCTTAACCAAGGCCTCGAATGACTTACCTCTTAGCTCGCCTTCCTTTTTTAATCCACCATCATGTTCATGATTGCATCAAGGTTAGAGTGCACTTAAACTTGAAGCTCATCGTATGCCAATTGAGAGTACTGATAGTGGTAATCGTCATGTCCGCATTATGATCAAATTTAGAGTGCTAAGAGCATTCTCATCCCATTCCCTATTCATATCTATATAATTACACTAAAAATCATTACATTTTCTCTCTCGTGTATGATGGTTGGGTATAAATCATGTATTTATATATGTTATTTATAGTTTTTATTTAGTTTATTGTTTGAACTACGATACTTTAAGTGTGCTTTTGTATTTCAGGTGATTGAACAATAAACACAAGAATTTGAGATAATTATGAGCATGCTTTGAAGTCTTGGAAAGATCAGGTTTAATGAACACGATTCGGGATTGAATAATAATAATAATTAATAATAATAATAATATGAACATGGCACGGCATATGCTTTGAATCAAATTTGTAGTATTATATTATTAAACTAGCGTTAGAGTCCGTGTCACACACGTGATTATCCAAATTATAAAATTACAAGTAAAGCAAATAATTACATAACGTATATGAAAAAATGTATTGCATCTATGCTTGTATCTATACTATGTGTACACAAATTAATTTTATTTATATTACAAAATTGTTTTTTTTTAAATGAACTTAATAAAAAAAATGCACGTGCAGAAATGTACCCGAGAACACTCTTTCTATTGAAAATTTCATTCTCAATGTCATATATGTATAATTGAAAGAATTTTGGTTATTAACCAATTTCAGTAATAAGACTTCTTATACAATAGTAGTTATAACCACTCAGTTTAAATACAAAATAAGTGTTACCTTTATTGATATATTTATCAATTTGCCACCCATAGAAGGAAATGATAACATTAAATTGTAACGACGGATGTTCTTCATGAACTATGTTTTTATGAGCTTAAACCATGAAAAAGATTTTGATAAATTTCAGAAGCTTCTCGATTTTGTCATAATGACAACATAAAAAATAACATGTTAACTCATTCAATTTTATGAATATTTTTGCTTCATTTGAGTATAGTTTTGCATGACATGCTTTCCAAACAACGTTCTGATCAACATTGAAGGAAAAACTAATGCTTGCATAAATATTTCAAATTTGATAAAACTTAGAAACATTGATAGGTCTGGGGTGGCATGTCAAAAGTGTTCGCAATCTTTTTTTAAAATTTTAATAGTCGAGGGAAAAATAGTCAATTTTCCAAATCTCGAACCTTTTGATTATTTTTAAAAATGCCCTTGAAAATAGTTTTGAAACTAAATATGATAAACTTTGTTATGTCTGAAAGTGATTGATATATACTATCCTTACATTTCAACATATATATAGTTTAATAAATTAACCAAAAAATAAACAGATAGTTTTAAAGCATAGATTTATAATTTATAAATTTATATGACAATTTACAATAATAATAATAATAACAATAACAATAATAACAATAATAGATAAATGGATTGATTTAAAAAAAATGGATCGACTTTTAAGCATAATTATAATTTAATGATTAAAAAAATAACTTTGTAAAATGAAAGCATATTCGAGTTTTGTTTTTCTTTACAATCTTCTACAATATACATAGTACAATATGTTAATGATGACATTTGAAATTATATTCTTTTCAATCTTTAACAAACATGGTTTTTTGTTGTTTTTGGATTTCATAAAGTATTTTGGAATATATAGTAAAAAGAATATATTAATATTTATTTTTATAAAAATGTATAGATATAATATAGGGTGAAGTTATAATAAGAAGTGAGGTGTGTCTAAAAAGTGTAAGAAGTAATCTGGTGCGTTAGATTTGGTGATCTGATGGTCTAGATGGAAAGTGTGTTTTTTAGACTGTGTGTTTTATTTTAATACTTGTTTTATAACACTTTAGGGGCATAATCGTCTTAGTGTGTTATATTATATATGAAAACACTATCAATATATAATTATTATTTTTTAATCCAACTTTAAAACACACTACCAAAAACATCACAAGATATATTACAATGTGTTTTAAATCGAAATAATCAAAATAAAAAAAAAACACCGGATTTTAATCAAAATTTAAAGCACAACACCAAGAACACTAAAAACAAAAACACACTTTTATTAGCAAAAAGCACACCAGTAATAAACACACAAGAACCTATACATTCAGATTACAAATAACAGTCTTACAAGGCATCAAACCATCCCCGCCCCCAACACCCATTAAACACACACACACACACATTAAGGTTCGTTACATATCTCCTCATTCCAACTTAAACATCATAACCAATATTAGTGAACACGATATATTACATCATAACCAACATTAAGGTTCGTTACATATCTCCTCATTCCAACTCCTAACTAATTTAAGTTGACTAGATAAGCAATTTATTTTGTTGTCCGATTGACCAGTTGAATTATAAGTGGTTTTTTCTTCCTATTTTCAGGTTATGAATGTTTTTTTTATACTTTTCTTTTATTATTATGTTTAATAAATATTTCATGTTAAAGAGTAACAATCACATAATTTTTTTTTTTTTTTTGTTTTTTTTTTTTTGCATTTAAAAAGAACACCAAATTTTCATCCAAATTTAACACACAACATTAAGAACATCAAGAGCAAAAACACACTTATTTTTTAATTACAACTTTCATTAACAAATTCATCATTCACCTATTGTATATTACGATATTAAGAGTTTTTATCCACCAGAATCCTCATCATCCTTATCAACATATAAATACTTATTACTTGTTACTACTTAATCAATATATTATCACTTCTTTATCCTACAACAGTTCACCTTCACTTCGTCTTCCATGGCGCACAATATAGCGACCTCCCTTGCAACGGTAATGGCTGCTGCATGATCTGCAAAACCACACTGCCGGCGGAAGAGACTCTTACAATCACCTCGTTGCTCCAATCTCATATGCACTCAATCGCAACCGTTGTCCGTGACAACAGGATACGAGGCACCCGACATCACTTTCATGAAAAATGAAAAATATCTAACATATGTGATATCTTTCATAATTTTAATTATGGAGTATGAACCCGAAAAGAAGCAAGATATAACCGATCATAATAAATTATATTCCTTCAAAAATGGTATATCATAATGCATTATATTCCTATAAAAATGGAAACCAATAACCACTTTGATTTATTTCCAAAATTAATATTTCAAAAATAATAAAAAAATTGACGATCCTATGATTGATAATAGTACACAATTCTGGTGGGTTGTATTTTTTATTCAAAGTTACTATAACTAGGGTGTTTGGTCGATTACAATAAAAAAATAATTAATTAACTTAGTATGTTTGATGATAGTAAACCAACTTTGTTGGTTCAACAAATATATTTGTTAAAATTTATCCCAAGTTCATTTGTATACATTTGTGTGTTTTTGTGGGTTGTCGGTCGGGTGATTAGGAGTGTGCGTTTGTTTTTTTGTTGTTTTTTTTTTTTGTATGAAGAATGGATTGATTTTGGATATGTATTGTTGAAGATTATAATATTGAATGTTATAGAATGATTTAAAAAAATAATCTGATCAAGGAAAAATCAGTTTAGAATTTGTGAGTAAATGAAACATAAAAATGGGGATTTCATTTAATTTATATTTTAATTCTAAAATTATAATTTTTCAATTTTGACCCTCCTAACCCTATGTTTTATATTACATCCCATGGTCAAGATCCCTTCCTACACTTCTTATGAAATATTGTTTTTTTTATTCTAACCTTGCTCTACATATATATATTTAGATATATACGAAAACTTGTAACAAAATTGATTTACACGAAACATTTTAACTTTATGATGTCGGTTTAATAAAAATATTGTTTATTTAATATTTAATATTAATTATAATATATTATAAATCATTAAAACAAATTAAAAAAAAAAAAAAAATCACCAAAAATATCGCTGGCTGGGACTCGAACCCGCGCCAGTGGATGGCTCAAAGACTTAATACACACACACCAGCCACTCGCGTTGGTGTGTCAGTTGTTAATGGTACGGTATTATTTATATAATACTAATTAGAATCTAGTTTGAACCAGGAACCTTAATTCTCTAATCATTCAATCTAGTCAACAATGGTTTAAATTGAGTCAGGGCTTATGATTATTGATGATCGACGAGCAGTATATGTATTTCAATTACCTTGAAAGAAGATGAAACCAGAGAGAACGGCGAGCCCAGTTGCCAGCGTCAAGAACAGGATGAAACAGAGGGTTACGACCAAGATTAATGCAATTAGGGTTAGGGTTTTGATCTTTGGGTTATATAGAAGGTGCAGATGAAAGTAATTTGTAACGCCCGTTAATTCCGGTTTCAAGAATTAAAGCTTGTAAAGTATGTATAATTCTCGGGATTTATCCGACGTTTCTCGGAAACCTTTGCGTCATCTCGGTACGTTAAACCATTTAACTTTCCTTCCACTTTGCCTTACACTTCAATTTGGAGGGACTTGGATGTAACTATTTTATTTGTATCATAAAACATTTAACCTAACCCTAGCCCCCCTTGCAGCAGCGATCGGCCGAGAACCCCCCCTGCTCGTTTTTCTTCTGCCCAGCCAAGTTTCGGCCGTGAAAACTTCAATTCAAGGTCGGTTTTATGATTCCCCATGTCTTTTACACCTTAATTTATCATATTAACGCGCTTATTGGTCGTTAAGGTTGAGTTTTGATGATAACAGTTTGCTGACAGATTCGTATACGTTGATTGTAGGGTCTGTAACGCGATGGTAATCCATTGTTTTTGATTGATTCTTGATTCCATAATGTTCTAATTTGATCCTAGTTTCCAGAAAGGTATAATATGTAATTTTTGGACAAGATTTGAATGGTTTTTATGAATGTATAAAATCGAGTGTCAAAGCTGATGCCGGATGACAGATTCTGGTCTGTCTTCCCGACGTTATAACCTTTTTTCTACAGGTCCAAATTGGTTGGTTCCACTCCTGGAAGTTAGTATTTTGAGTTAGGAACCAAACCCAATTGGAATCGTTTAATTTGGTTTGGTAATGAATTTTATAAAAATAAAACCATTTTGTTGCGCACTGAAATAGCTGCACATACCTTGCTGTGTTGGAAGAATTTTTATAATTTTTGTATCCAATATAAAAATATAATAAAAATATTTTTATAATCCTAAGACATTTATTAAAGTCTGGTAAAAATTTAATAATTTATTTCAAAGGTTATCCTATGTAATTAAATGCATCTCCGCATGCTAAAATCTACACGTTTTACTCGTTATTGATCGATAAGTTCGTTTTAGGCTTAACCGGTGGATGTTCAATTGTGTTCTTGTCGGGGCTGTTTGAAGTGAGTTTTTGCACCACAATCTCCCTAGGTATGTCCCGTATATCATACTTAAAGATCATGTTCACAGGTGTTCGTTAAGTTGATCAACTAGTTGTAGTTTGATTGTTATGTTCGGTTGTCTAGAATTGTAGTTTGGCGCGTTTAACGGGAGGGTTGAAGTGATTAACGACCAATTCAGCTCGGGGACACTTGGTTTGATGTACGGGCTGTTCAAAATTCATTTTTATAAGTTATGGGACTGAATTGGTTGTCGATTACTCCAACGGGTCGGTATAACGCAATTGTGTTTATTGAATAGTTGGTGCGTTGTACTTGCGGGTTACCGACCCATTTGACTCGTGTGGCGTCGTGTGGACTTGTTGGCTGTGCTTTTATCATAATGGGTCCACACGAGGCTGAGTTGGATGTTAACGGCCTAAACGACTCCTAAACGCGCGTATTCGACTCGATTTGATTGCCGACGGGCGAGTGGTGCATCATGGTTAGCCCCGACCTTAATTGTAGGGTGGATTTGGTTAATTGAAAGTGTTGGGCCTTGGGCCAAGTTGTTGGGCTTGAACGGCCCATTAGGCAAGAGTGTTCTTACGGTCTAGCTTAGCAACACGTTGTGTATACTTTACAGGCCCTTGCTTGTGATTGTGCACTTAGGGATTTCCTAGCTCGTTGCAGGTGTTCGATTGATTTCAGGTGAGTTCATGATGCCCCCCTTTTTAACTTTTATTAAATTTTGGGCTAGCATGCACACCTAAGTGTTTTCTTACATGATGAAATGTTTTAAACGATTTTATATAGGCTTGCTAGTATATGGTAGGCATTGGGATGTTAAATATATATATATATATATATATACACACACATTATTGCTTGGCCTATATTTGGCGATGTTGTAGTCATTTCGACTACTGATGTTGCGTATGCCTACTTTGTGTTTGCATGCGTTGATGTTACGTGTTTGGGTTGTACGTTTGCTCGACCCTGATGTTATTACTTAGATGATATATATGTAGGTATATAATTATAAGGATGCTTTCATATATAATTATAAGGACGGTTATATATAATTATAAGGATGTTTATATTTAATTATAAGGATGTTTACATATATGTATATATATATATATAAGGATGATTACTTATTGTTGATGATGGCCTAACTGTTATATCCCGTTTATTTTAAAACTCTTGGAATGACTATTATGATTATTATTATAGATGTTATTTATAAAAACTTGAACTCACTCAGCTCAAACTGACTTTGTGTGCATGTTAGTGTGAGTTTCAGGTTAGGAAATGGATACATTACCGCTTGGACGTGCACGAAGCTACTTGGACGGTGGAGAGCATACTTAGTCGGATGTTTCAATAATAATAAATATTTTCTTTTTAGCATTTTTTTAAATTGGTTTTGGGAACTTATTTTATTATTTATGTTTTTCGCTGAATTATACTCTGAAATTGTTATTTTAGTGAAGTGAATTGTTTTTAAGTTTAATTATTTTTACGAGTGTTTTGAATGATTACTAACTGTGGGGTACCCGGGGTTCGGGGTCTTACATAATTGAATTATAACCAGTCCTAAGATATATAATTGATTTTAGGTTTAAGACGGTTCATAATCTATCGATTACGCATTATAAATGATCTTATTACCTAATTCATTGAGTTAATTAGGCCGATGATAGTAAGGAAAATCAAAAACTTGATTAAATTCCTAGTTTAGATCGATAATTGTGGCTCAAGTAATCTAAACGAGTCACGATTATGGTTAAACGAGTCGTGGGTTAACGGTTTACAGATCTGGTTAATTGGGTTATAAAAGAATGTGTAAAAATTGCTTTTTAATCCCTGGAGAATTGTGGTGGAAGCAATAAGGGATTATAATTAGTTTTGGGCTATAAATGTATATTTTTCGAAGTTATATATATACATATATATATTAATTAAATATATAGAAATTCCTTGATAAACGTGAAACTTTTCAGTGTTAAAATTTCCCGAACATAAAACGAGTTGGGTAACAGATGTAAATTCGTACGTGGAAAACCCGAGTTGTTACACGTCACGACTAAATAAGTTTCATACCTCGTAATCAACACACACGAGTAATTCATAAGTGTTTTAGTCGCGACGACTAGTTTGCATTCCCTACACAAGTAGCTTATTAGTAGTTAACTCGTCGCGACTAGTTTAACCTTATAATCTACTCGTCGCGATTAAAGAACTTATGAATTACTCGTGGGCGTTGATTACGAGGCATGAAACTTATTTAGTCGTGACAAGTAAATGATTAGTGAATGTGCTCGTTACGGTTAGTTTAAGGACACGTGACAAGTTATAATTGGTTTCTACAAACTACTCGTCACGACTAGTTTATAATACCTATTTCTGATTTTTTTTTTTGCAAATGGTACATAAAACTATAAATTTGTTTTACTTCAGTAGCCATAATAAACGTAATGGAAACCGGTCAAACACGTAAAATTTCTCTTTCTTTCTTTCTCCGATCAAAACCCACCGACCACCATTCATACAAGAAATGTCTGAAGAACCATCTAAGATGATTAATACACTGCAAGACATGGAGGTTCTTGATCAAAAACCCAACCTTTTAATGCCTAACATACTTGTTCTGTCAGAAGAATCCGCCGGAAACGGATTGTTATTCTGAAAGAGAGGAAACTTCTGTTTGTCTCGGAAGATTTTCTATTGGTTGCACAAGGCCAAAGATCCGGTGCAGAGGTGATTTTGACTGTGGCTCAGCCTCAACCGTTTGATTTTACCGTAGTCGTTTTCCCTGAAATTAACGCCTACAATACAGAAACTGTGCAGATGCGAGTTCTTAAAGGTGTGTATTGTCAGTAATTAGTTTACGTAATTATTATTTTATTATTTGTGAGTTCTTGTTCAGATATTATTATTATTATTATTATTATTATTATTTGTTCGTTGTTGTTATGTTATTATTATTATTAGTTTATTATTTATTTGTTGTTCTTATTCGACATTATAATTTGTTGATTAATACTGATGAATTTTGTTAATTATCTGTTATATTAGGTTATATTCACAAATACACTAAGGGACACCCCATACATCATTTTGAATGTGTTGGGTTGTTCAATAAAAGATGTCAATAAGTCTCTATCAAGAAAGATTATAAAAGAATCCGATCTTTATGGTCTTACCGTATTCACCAAATTGGATTTATCATCGGAAACCCTGGTCACAAAATTGACTTCAACTAGAATGGGTACCGGAGACGCATTTGGCTTCTTTTACGTTGAACATGACGTAATAACTGTTAGAGATGAGAATAGCTTCACAAAGGTTTCTACTTTTTTAGCTAATATCGATAAAAGGTTTGTTGGGTATCAAGCTATTTCCAAGAATCTGGTTCTTGGCATTCTGAGTCTTCTTTTTAGCCCATCTTGTGAAATCTTCACAAAACTCGAGTCTGATTTGTTGAGCTCTAAGATTGAGTTGAGACGGTGCCAAAACACGTTTGAATCCGCCAGCGAAGCTATGGCGGCGATTGCCTCATTCGTTACTTCCGCTAGCTCTTCCCTCAAGAAACTCATCCTAAAGGATTACACTGAGTTTCAAAAAGAGCCGGACATGCACGTGGCGACTCAACTTGAGTCAAGATTTCAGATGTATAATATAAGTTTGCAAGAACTTAAATTCAACACCGAGGAGCCCTTTCTGATTCGGGAGATTGGTATCTTGCAATCCGGAAATTGGCCAAACCTCTCGGATTTTGTCTACTCCAACAATGTCAAGCCGCTCTTGGAAGATCAGTTCTCGTTTGCGTCTTTGACCATAGAAAGTTTTGTGACAAGCCTCACGGGGTACCTAGAGATGGTCATTGGGAGACTTCTTCTAGAAGAAGCAATTGACCATGTTGCATTGCATCGCCCTTTAAAATGGATTGCTAGGGAGCTAATCCATGAACTAAAGAAGGCATTTGAAAGAAAAATTCAAGAGCATATTGATCTTGAAAAAAATCTTGTGTATACAAGCAATCTGCAGTTTGCTACCCAAGTAGAAGAACTGAAGAACGTAAAACTCAATCTCCAACAAGGTCAGGACGTTGTAAACATTGATGCCATGGGTGACGACCTTAAAGTGGGTCATTTAACCAGTTACACGTCAAACCAGATAGAAACCGCCTTTGGCATTAAGAATTTCATGATGGTGTACTTTGACTATGTAGTAAACAGGTTGGTTGACTGTTCATCGTTACATTTTCATCATATGGTGACCCATATGTGGGCACGCATAGTAGAAAAAGTGATGAAAAAGTGTATGGTACATCATGAGCATGCTCAATCGGATGAAGAACTTACCTTGGTTGCAAAAAGACTCAATTTAGACAATAGAGTTGCACTCCTCAGAAAGATAAGGAATGAGATAATTAGGTTGCAAAGTTGAATTACAGTTTCTGTCGATGTAAATTTGGGTTTTTGATTTGTCTTGTAATTGTTTGCTTTGAGTCTCGTTGTCTTTGCTACTAAAGAAAATGTTTGTTGTTTCTTTTTTTTTTTATTTCGTTGACCCATAAGTAGTAGGGCCGATCATTTTTTAACAGCTATACGGAAACAAATAATATAATTCTACAAATTATAAACACAAAATTGACAATATTATAAATCGAAATTCACATTAAGATAAATCGTAACTCACGTGGAACAATATAGTAGCTAGCATAAAATAATATACTAATGTAAAGTATGTAATAAATAAAATGGTTTGTTTCATTTGAAACTAAATAATTAATTAAATAATTAAAATTTGATATAAAATAGTTAATTAATATATAAAAAAAACTGTCAACAAAGAATATCATTGTAGAGATTACTATTGAGTATATGAACATATATTATTATTATTCTGTATAAACAATTAAAGCAGATATGTGATGTAGTCATGATAGGTATGTACAAAAATGTTCCTTAGTTTATAAATGTTAGTGTGATTTCAACTCATTTATAGAAAAATTATTAAAAAAATTATATCTATTCTTAAAATATTAATAATTGACTAAAATGTCAATAATTAACCAAAGTACCTAAAACATGTAAACTTGCAAAGCGAATAGTTTTTATTTTTTATTTTTTTTGACAACTCTGAATAGTTCAAATTAGATGTAATATTAGTTTTACTATATCAAGGATGACATTTAATATCAGTTTCATGCATCATTAAATGAAATTAAACTCTAATTGATTACGCGGACTACATCAAAAGGGATTAAGATTTAAGAAGGTTGTTTGGAGGACGAGTTTACGTCCGGTTTCACTAGGCGCTGTTGGAAGCTATTGCATCTTTTATTAATTTGTAGAAAAATAGGTGTTGGATCTCATGTCTCGTGGGCGGATTAACCGGGAGTGCAACATGTCGTCTTTATTGACTTTAATTCCTAAAGTTAATGATACTCAATTTATCTCAAAGTTAAGACCCATTTCGCTTATTAGTGCCATGTGTTGGTAAATCAGTATCTAACAAGAACAAGTGAGTTGGAGCGATTTTCTGTGTTTTATAACTTTAAAATACGATTACAATACTGAAATGAGAAATAACTTTGAAATTACAGTAAAAGCAAACTTAGCCTACTGATGCTTAAATAGAGAAAACAAAATAATGAAACAAACATCCCATGTTGATGTAGCCCATGATCTCCACATAATTAATTTATTTTATCTTCATTAATTCTATAACTATCTCCACAACAACCAGATACAATCTGACTACGCAACAATTAGTTTATAACAATCTCCCCTCTAATGTTGACTTGGTTTAACTTCAACAACTCCGAACAGTGATCTCATTTCTCCAAACTTGATCCTTCCCAATGCCTTGGTTAGGATATCGGCCCTCTGAAACTTCCTGCTCACGTGCTCAACTTGGATTCCGTCCTGTTTCACACATTCAGGAATAAAGTGGTACTTTATGTTGATATGTTTGCTACGACCATGGAACATAGGATTCTTCATAAGAGCTATTGCCGACTCGTTATCTACAAGCAATGCTTAACAAGCGGCTGATGTAGCAGCCGTGAACTCGGCTTCGCAAGAGGAGAGGGCGACTTTTCGCTGCTTTTGTGGTGACCATGTTATTGGATTGCCCGAGTAATAGAACACAGTACTCGTGGTTCCCCTTCTATCATCTAAATCATTTGCGTGACTGCTGTCACTATACCCAATCAATCTTCCATTTCCTCTCCTTGAATATTTTAAACCAAAATCAACATTTCCCTTTAAGTACCTTAGGATATGCTTCACGGCTGCAAGGTGGCTTTCTTTCGGCTTTCTCCGTGTATTTGCTAACAGCCCCAACCGAGTAACCAAGGCCCGACCTTGTGTGAATCATGTACCAGAGGCTAATCCTTTGGTAATCAGTCGGGTTTACTTCATTTCCAGTTTCATCTCTTGTTAAGTTCAATTTTTGGTCCAAAGGCTTTTATGTGGGATTGCAATTCCACATTCCAACAGACTCCAAAATTTTCTTCACGTAACCGGATTGCTTTAGAGTGATTCCATCATTCGTTTGATTAACTTCGATACCGAGATAGTAAGAGAGCCTACCAAGGTCACTCACTTCAAAAACAGATTCCAATTTTAATTTAAAACTTTTTACCTCCACTTCATCTGCTCCGGTAACAATAAGATCATCCACGTACACCCCAATGATCAAGTTACTCGTAGATCGTTTGAGAATGTGCACTGCCGGCTCTAATGCACACCGAGTGAAACCGAAATCCTTCAATGACTTATCAAGGCGGGCGCTCCAAGCCCGTGGTGCCTACCTTAACCCATATAACGCCTTATTGAGCTTGTATACCATGTGTCCTTCACTATGAAACCGTCTAGTTGTGCAACGAATACATCTTCTTTTAGTATGCCATTCAAGAAAGCCGATTTAACATCAAGGTAATGTACAAACCAGCCCTTTTTTTCTCCCAAGGAGAGCAACAAATGAACAGTTTCTAAGAGCCGAATTGGGTGAGGTGTGATAACTCGATTTGGTTTAGATTGAGAGAAAAGGGGAAAGGAGGGAGATTCATTTTCTTTTGTGAAAATGGAAAGTGGGAGGGAAAACGCCTAAAATTTTGAAACCCACGTTTGATTTAAATTTTGTATTCGTAATAACATAACTTAAACTTAATAAAAAAATAAAATGTAATTGTATAATTAACAAATAATTCCTCATAATGTTATAAATTTAATTTTAAATAATTACTAATGAATAAAAAGTATGAAAAGAAGGAAATTATATTTATAATAATAAAACTGTATAATAGATCTGAATGGAGAATAATATACCCATTTCACTTTGTGTTTTACCGTATTACCTTCTGCATCCTTTTTTAACTTGTAAACCCATTTCAACCCAATTACTTTCTGGACCTTTGGCAGGTTTACCAAAGTCCAGGTTTGGCTCCTTTCAATCGACTCTAATTCGTTCTTCATAGCCACTTCCCAATCACTATTACTTGCAGCTTCTCTATAAGATGTTGGCTCATCTCCTGCAAGCAATAATTTTTCATTTTGATCTTCAACTTGTACCGTTTCATCATAGACTTCTGATAGGGATCGAACGCCTTGAGGTGGGGTATGATCATAATTAGTGTTACCCACCTCTTGGTTCTTGTTACGAAAATGTGATGGTGAGATTTGAGAGGGAACGGGTGACGGCATGTTTTGGTTGTCGTTATGAGGTTAAGTTGGTTCATAGGGCATTTGTTGTTGGGTTATATGTGAGGAATTATTGTCAAAATGGATAATAGCCCAACTTGGTCTCTGAATTGGTTCTTCACACTGGACTTCACTCCAAGCCTATTTTCGTTTTTCTTCAAACACCACATCACAGGCTACATAGACTTTCATTTTATTAGGGTTAAGTGGCCTATATGCTTTGCTACCTTCGTCAACTCCAAGATACAATACAACATCATCGAACTTCTATCACTGAGCTTTGTCATGGAGTTGGCAACTTCTTCACATGTGCTACACAGCCAAACACCTTAAGATGGTGGAGATTCGGCATTCGCCCCCTCCAACCTTCATATGGTGTTTTATTTTTGAACCCCTTTGTCATGACCCGTTTAAGTATATAAATAGCATGTCTGGCCGCCTCTCATCCAGCACCTGCATAGTCTTCAACAATGACCTAGTGACTTTAAGAATGGCACGATTACTGCGTTCGACCACACCGTTTTGTTGCGGAGAATGTGGCGCCGTTTTTTGTCTCTTTATTCCTTCTTGTTCACAAAATAAATCAAACTCACGAGAATTAAATTCACCACCACGGTCTGCCCGTGGCCCCTTGACCTTAAAGTTACTTTCTCCTTCGACCTGGTTCTTGAACCTTTTAAATAGTTTAAGTGTTTCATCTTTTGTCTTGATAACATAGATCCACATCAAACGACAATACTCATCAACAATTAACAGGAAATACCGGTTACCTCCCTTTGTTTCAAGCGATATCGGGCCACATAGATCTGCGTGAACGAGTTCTAATGGCTTACTTGCTCTCCACTGTGTCTCACCCGGGAATGGTTCCCTTGCTTGCTTCGCTACCAAACATCCATCGCATATTTGTGTCAGGTAGGGTATGTTGGGCATTCCTTTGACCAGCCCCCTTTTCACCATAGAGTCGAGAACTCCGAAGCTTACGTGTCCAACCCTTGCGTGCCAGACCCAAGCCTCATCATCCATCTTTAGTGCCAAACAAACTGGTTTGACTGTCTTCAGAACCACTTTGTATAGTCGATTCTTGGCCCGCTGTACTTTTGTCACCAATTTACCGATCTCGCCGAATACCTAAAGATACCCGTGTTTCATCCTGACCTCACACCCATCTTCCGTCATTTGGCCTAAACTGATGATGTTACTAAGAAGGGACGGTATATAATATACCTCAGGAATCATAAATTGATTACCATCTTTGCACTCAAACAATATCGTCCCCTTTCCTTTAATCTGAACTACCGAACCATCTCCAAAGCTTACTTGGCCTGTCTCTCTGTCATCCAACTCTGCAAAAGACTCTTTAACCCCTGACATATGGTTATTTGCCCCTGTATCAGGGTACCAAGTATCACCAGACATTTCCTTTTTATCTTCATACTTGTGAGGAACTACTGTTTCTTCATTCAACATGACCATGGGATTTACATTTTCTTCATGAACTGCCAGCCAAAGACCCAGTTCATCATCGTGTTTTTCCACCATATTCACTTCAACCTTTTTTTTCTTTCTTACATTCCGGTGCGAAATGCCCTTGTTCATTGCAATTGAAGCACGTGACGTGTTTCTTATCACGCGGCTTACAACTCGTTTCACCCAAGTCAGGGTTCGAACCACCACTCCAGTGGCCTCCTCTACCACAGTATGAACCTCTACCCTACGACCCAATACGACCGCCCCTGTCTTGGTACAAACCCAGCCACGTCCATCGGTTGAGAACCCTCTTCCGGATCCCTTTTGGGTCTGTTGAGATTCATTTCGGGTGAACAGCAACCGATTGTCACCAGACAGGTTAATTTTCCGCTGATTCAACATATCTTCATAAGCCTTCAACCACCCAATCGCCTCCTCGAACAACGTTGAATCGACATCCGAACAATGTTCTATAGAAGCAATAAGTTGGAGATACTTTTCGGGGGCTGAATCAAGTAATTTCCTTACGGGTACGTTCTCCTCCAACATCTCACCAACGCTATTGAATTTGGAAATCATACCACTTAATTTCCCGGTAAAGTCATCAATGTTTTCACCGTCTTTCATCTTCATCAAGTTGAACTCTCGCTTGAGTGTGTGCAGACGCGCCTTCTGCACTAGTTCAGCACCCAAGTACCGAGTCTTCAACGACTCCCAAATTTCGCTCGCCGTCTCTTCTTTGGGACCTGCAATAAGACGTCTTCAGGAATCGATTGAAAAATGAAGGCACGGGCTGTTTTATTCTTCTTCTCGTCAACGACTGTATCGGCCTGAGGTTCGATTGAATCTCACAACCCGTGGGCATCCATGACAGCTTCCATGTTGATGGACCATGCGGTATAGTTTATAGCGGTTAGGGTAGGGATTTGCAATGAAATTGAACTAGCTTCTTTCGGGGCTACATCATTTGTGTTTGCGACAGACATGTTAAATTTCGGGTATTTGGGCATAAACCTTGAGCGCTCTGATACCAAGTGTTGGTAAATCAGTAGCTAACAAGAGCAAGAGAGTTGGGACGATTTTCTGTGTTTTATAACTTCAAAATATGAGTAAAATACTGGAATGGGAAATAACTTTGCAATTGCATTAAAACCAAAACTAAGCCTATTGATGCTTAAATAGAGAGAACAAAATAATGAAACAAACATCCCACGTTACAGCCCATGATCTCCATATAATTAATTGATTTTATCTTCCACTAACTCCATAACTATCTCTATAACAACCGGATACTTTTTGACCAAGCAACAATTAGTTAACACCATGTACAAAGTAATTGCCAAATTCATGGCCTTAAGATTAAAGGGTGGTGCAGATAACTTTCGCTGAAGGCCGGTATATCCTTCATGGGCCTTTGATAGTGAATGAGCTTATCTTTTGGGCCAAGAAGTCAAATAGAAAATTGATGTTATATAAGACTTTATGAAGGCATATGACATGTTGAATCTGGAGTTTCTTGTTATGGTGATCGAAAATATGGGGCTCCCAAACAAGCTGTGTAATTGGATAGCCGTACTTCTAATATCGCGTCGTAGCTCTAATTTAGTGAATGGGTCCTCGACTAAGGTATTCCAATTGGAAATGGGTGTATGGCTAAGTAACCTGCCTTCGTAAGTTTTTTGTTATTGCTACGGAAACTTTGGAGGTCATGATGTGTAAGGTAAAGAATCTTGGGACTATTGGGATAAAGTTGTGCCACATCTTTCCCACTTACTCACAATAATTAAGCCATGTAAATTAGAAATGGTTAATAAATGGTCTTTTGGTTATTAAGATCGGTTGGTTATTTTATCTAAATTTAACAAAATAATTAACGAAAGTTAGTTTCAGACCCCACGCTTGTTACAAAATAGGAATCACATTCCCCAAACTTGCAATTTCTAAAGCATAGTAATATCTTAAGGTGTGACTTGAGTAAAGCTATAATAATCCAAACTCTAAATTTAAAGGTGTTTTGAGACAATTTAGAGGATGGCTGAGACATGCTCAAGTCAATTAACACGCGTGTGGTTTTTAGAATAAAAATATTACTTTTAATAACTATGTTTTGATATTTTAAACATTTATATCTGTTTTCATTTGTTATGTTCTAAGTTTCTAACCGTTTTAAAAACCTTTATGTCTTAACAATTACAATAATTTTGAATATTTGTTTTTGTTGGAAACAAATCAAACAATAGATTAGTACTTGTATGGTTGGTTATAGCCCATAAATGAATCACGCCCACGACTGCAGCCTGCCCTTCAGCTTAGTTTAAAAGATGAGTGGACAGAAAATCAACAATGATCTTAGTCTCCAAGTCATGTTAGTATCTGCAAAACACGATAAGAGTATTTTACCTCATGAAAGTGGTCAGTAATATTCTTTTTTGACGTTTGTTTGGATGTTCATCTAAAGGAATATGTTTTGTTTGAGTTCGTGTTAATTTTATTTTAAAGATGGCTGTATTTGTATCCGCGTAACAGGATATAGTACTCGGCTTTCGACTGTCATTTATCAAAGGTATTAATGGATTATGTGGATGCAATGAAGTAAGTTACTAACAGGTGACTTTATTTGGTTATGCTAGCCAACAATGTCATTTTGTATGTATGAAGTTCGTTAATGGCTGATAGGTTTATTTGATAATTGAAGAGGTAGGTCCCAGCAGAGCCCAGTTGGACCCGCAAGACTCACCTTGAAGAGGGACGTCTGCGCAGAAACCAATTGGATCCGCAGGACCAACCATGCTCAGAGACGTGACGTCCTTACGCGCAGTACGCAAGCTGGTCCCGTAGGAAATGCCTCCCGATGGTGAAGGACTCCGCCTGTCCCCGCATCCTCGGATACAAGCCATCAGGGAAGGCCACCCGCGCAGCAAGGCTACACGCACAAGGCACTTAGCTCTCAATCACTCAGTGTCACCTGAAGGAATGAGCGAAGCCGGAGACTATCCCGCACAAGGGCGGGAGGGGGAATACTCCCGCCCAAATAAGCCAGTCCGTACGATACAGGAAGATCTTCTGTACTGTACCTGACGAGGTATGGGAAAAAGATCTGACTAAAGATACGACAGCTTACTGACACAGTATGGCGAGCAGCATGCTCCTGTACTGTGTCACTATTAGCCGCTGCCTACTCACCAACTACCGCCGTACCACGTGCGTAGCCGGCAGTTGGTGGAAAAGGAATAGTACACAGCAGGCCTGGTCACTATCAGCCGCTGCCTACCCACCAACTACCAGCAGGGCACGTGCGTAGGCCACTGTTGGTGGAACAGGAACACTGTTGCAGCCGGCCATACCTCCTTGGAAACCTACCTTCGGCTATAAATACCCCAAATGGTATGACCATCTCATCTTATCTTATATCATCATAATATACCTGATATCTGCTCTAGCAATCTCTTAATATACTTTTATATTTAAAGAGCAATCTAGTCTGATTCTCACGCCGGAGGGTGGTCACAAGGAGGAACCCCCCTTCTCAGTGACAAGCTCACGGTGTCTGTTTTGCAGGTTATCAGAAGAACCATCTTCTCAGGGTCTAACCCCTCGTGGGAAACATCTATCTAACCCCCAGGTTACCAGTAATCTGCCCGGGGTCCGTTTAGTGTTTCTTCATTGGTGCCATCCGTGCATAAAGCTAGAACTTTATTCTTCAGTTTTTTCAAACTTCCAAGATGGTTAGAGAAATTCCGGTAACCACAACCCCAGTTACTGGGGGGAATATCGGCAACACAGTATTTACAAACACTACCCCGGCTTTCAGAGTTTTGGACTGTTCTTCTTTCCACCAACTCTTCGAATCTCAAAATTCAAAATTCAAAATTCAAAAAGATCAAAAAGTAGGCGGGAAAATACCCCTTACCTTGGCGAACAAGTAACCGTAAGACGGCTGCGGGTACAGTGTTAAGGCAAAACCCTTCACATACCTAGCACCCGCAGGGAATTGAAGCCAAGTAAACCTTGGCGAACAAGTAACCGTAAGACGGCTGCGGGTACAGTGTTAAGGCAAAACCCTTCACATACCTAGCACCCGCAGGGAATTGAAGCCAAGTAAACCTTGGCGAACAAGTAACCGTAAGACGGCTGCGGGTACAGTGTTAAGGCAAAACCCTTCACATACCTAGCACCCGCAGGGAATTGAAGCCAAGTAAACCTTGGCGAACAAGTAACCGTAAGACGGCTGCGGGTACAGTGTTAAGGCAAAACCCTTCACATACCTAGCACCCGCGGGGAATTGAAGCCAAGTATTCCTCGGCAACCAAGTAACTATAAGACGGGTGCGGGTACAGTGTAAAGGCAAAACCCTTCACATACCTAGCACCCGCAGGGAATTGACGCCAGGAATACCTTGGAAGTAAAGTAACCGTAAGACGAGCGCAGGTACAGTGTTAAGGCAAAACCCTTCACATACCTAGCGCTCCGCTGGGAATTGAAACCAAGAAGGATCTTCTGGGCAATGCTTGCGTAAACGGAAATAACATCCCCGCATAGCGGGAACGTCGAGAACTACGTTGTTTGAAGCTCCAGGATGGAATTGGTGGTTTTAACATAATTGATCACTATGTTCAAAACTACCAAAACCTCACGGAGAATCCACACAAGTGGGACTCAACGCTCCTGACTTGCGAGGAGGTTACAGCCTACCCGCATCATACCCAAAGACCAAGCAGGAAACTCGGGAATTTCTGCAAGTGACAAGGACTTCCGCGGGAAGAATCCCCATGGGAAACCTTAAAAAACCCTTTTCAAAACCCTCTGCTTAAAGTCCAAAAGTTCACCTCACTTTATTAAACACTCATGAGAAGAACATTGGACTGGGGAGACTTGAAGAGGTAGGTCCCAGCAGAGCCCAGTTGGACCCGCAAGACTCACCTTGAAGAGGGACGTCTGCGCAGAAACCAATTGGATCCGCAGGACCAACCATGCTCAGAGACGTGACGTCCTTACGCGCAGTACGCAAGCTGGTCCCGCAGGAAATGCCTCCCGATGGTGAAGGACTCCGCCTGTCCCCGCAGCCTCGGATACAAGCCATCAGGGAAGGCCACCCGCGCAGCAAGGCTACACGCACAAGGCACTTAGCTCTCAATCACTCAGTGTCACCTGAAGGAATGAGCGAAGCCGGGGACTATCCCGCACAAGGGCGGGAGGGGGAATACTCCCGCCCAAATAAGCCAGTCCGTACGATACAGGAAGATCTTCTGTACTGTACCTGACGAGGTATGGGAAAAAGATCTGACTAAAGATACGACAGCTTACTGACACAGTATGGCGAGCAGCATGCTCCTGTACTGTGTCACTATTAGCCGCTGCCTACTCACCAACTACCGCCGTACCACGTGCGTAGCCGGCAGTTGGTGGAAAAGGAATAGTACACAGCAGGCCTGGTCACTATCAGCCGCTGCCTACCCACCAACTACCAGCAGGGCACGTGCGTAGGCCACTGTTGGTGGAACAGGAACACTGTTGCAGCCGGCCATACCTCCTTGGAAACCTACCTTCGGCTATAAATACCCCAAATGGTATGACCATCTCATCTTATCTTATATCATCATAATATACCTGATATCTGCTCTAGCAATCTCTTAATATACTTTTATATTTAAAGAGCAATCTAGTCTGATTCTCACGCCGGAGGGTGGTCACAAGGAGGAACCCCCCTTCTCAGTGACAAGCTCACGGTGTCTGTTTTGCAGGTTATCAGAAGAACCATCTTCTCAGGGTCTAACCCCTCGTGGGAAACATCTATCTAACCCCCAGGTTACCAGTAATCTGCCCGGGGTCCGGTTAGTGTTTCTTCAATAATGGTAGTCACTAGTCAGCAATCTTATTCTGTAACTAACTAACTACGATGTAACTTATTGGCAGATTGGCCTATTTTGTAATGCTAACGGCTTTAATTTCGTTTTTACAAGTCATAGAGCTATGATGCGTGTTAGCAATCCCAGCACAACACGACAGCGTGCTAACTAGTTTCCATCTTATTTGAATGTGATAAACTTCAAACTATGGGTGTCGTTTTTCATCCTTGTTGGGTTAACCCGCCATGATTAAACTGAAAACATTAACTAGATAGTCAAAATATACTAAAAACAATTACTATACCTATTTGCTGATAATAAACAATACTGATGGCATCCGGGGAATCGAACCCCGGTCAGTACCGTGGGAGGGTACTATGATACCACTACACTAGATGCACTTTGTTGACTTCTTGCAGGTTCGTATATAAAATATACAATCAAAATACACAACAAAAATTATCAACAGACAGAGAGACAAAAGTGATAATTAGTTAAGGATGCCACGTTTTAATGTCTATGTTAGAGGTGTTCATCATATCAGGTTTCATTTTTGCACTTTTGACATTTTTCAGTGGAAACCAAAAACGAACCGGATAGGTAACCCGAACTTTAACAAGGATGGTGTTCCTTGGTTTGGGCTTCAGGTTCATTGGGTATTTGATAAAGTTTCCTTGGTTTTATAATCGGCTAAATATATGAATTTGGTTTTCTCGGTTTAGGTGGATTTTACTTTTTAAAACCAAATAACTAATTCGGTTTGGTTTTAAATGGTTTTAATACAGTTCCATTCAGTTTTCGGTTTAAAAATCAGTTTGTAATCAGATATCGAACTTGACACAAAGTTTTTAAACTTCTATGAGACGCGAGATGGATAGCAGGATTGACCCTTCGGGGAATTCAATTCATTTATGTGAAAATCATTCCATATATCATGTTTAAAACTAAATAAATGAAATTATAATTTAGTTATATTTGTAGGGAACCTTCTACACTATATACTTGCGTTAGTGTATAAACTAAAAACAGATAAATGCTAAATGACATAACTATAATTTTTTTAAGTTTGAGATTCTTCAATGCTTAACAACTCTTAGTATAAGCTTTTGAGGAAAATGTTGGTGAGTTTATTACATGAATGTTTCCTAAGATATATTCATAAAGCACGTTTACTCTCCATTTCATAAAATTAGAATTTAGAAGTGTGATCCGAACATTTTTTGCTAGTAACACTGGTGCTCCTAACGTCGATGAAAATCCTGATTTAGTGTCAAGGTCACTTGAAAATTGTTGGCAATAGCTAATTATACAAGATTGAAACATATAATGAAAGTTGAGTAATTCTAGAGAGGCAAAAAATGATTTGACTTTCGTAAATCGGAGGAGAAACTTGGTCACTATCTGTCGCATACGAACAACTTACAACCTATATAAAGAACCATAATCAAAGTTTGATAAACTAAAACATGTTCAAGCAATCTTCAGTCCAAAAAATGTCGCATTCGCAACCGAATATCCCTCCACTCATCAAAGAATTGTCTGAAAAGATGAAGATCCCTTTAGATACAATTACAAAAAAGGAGATGGAGTATATTCAAGGTAAGATTAATGTCTTATTATTTTATTTTATTCGTAAATATTCAGACTCATTAGTTGAAGTAATTATTTACGAATATTGCGTGTAGGGTATATCGAACTTTATACTAGAGTTTACGATTGCTTGTTTCTAAATGTCTTGTCATGTCCATCAAACTTCAACTCGTGTGTATCAAGGAAGGTTCTTAAAGGACTCGACTATATTAGTACACACTCTACTTGATTACACGATTGATCTCCAAGAATATCGAAACACCATCACCGTTTGGTTATTTCTTTGTTGATAATACCACTGATGATGATGAGAAAACAAAAGAGCGTGTTTTGCTATCTAAGGTGGATAAGGAGTATGTTGGCTTTGATATCATTTCTAAAAATCTTGTTACTGCTATATATTGTCCATTCTTTTTAGGCCTTCATCTCAAATTCTTGAAACAACTGAGTCTGATCTAAAAGAGCCTGTCCTTCTTTTAAAGTGATTTCAAAAGTCGCTTGATTCAGTAAGTGATGCTATACCGGATATCTTGTTAATTGTTAGCATGGCATACTCATCTATCATGAAACTATTTATAGATGGAGATTATACAGAGCATCAAAATGATAAATATATGCATGCAGCTTCCAATGTGGCATTGCAATTTAGAACATTTAAAATTGATCTTCATAATCAAAAACTTGATAACCGAGAGCCATTTCTGCAATACGAAGTTGAACTTGTGAAATCAAGAAGTCGGCACAAGCCATTCATTTTTCTTTCTTCTTGAGTCCTCAAATCATTTCTCCATAGACAATTTTCATATGCGTCTAGTATTATTGACAAGTTTGTATCAAGTATCATGGATTACATAGCGGGGATGGTGGTTAAAGTCCTCCTAAACCATTATGGTTTCATAAGGCATAGCTTCTAATACTAATAGAACATAAATATTTTCGCCTAAAATGAAATACGGAATAAACATATATTCTTGGCAGTTTGCTTATTTCTTTTCAATTCCTAAATCATTTTCTAATTTGTTGATTGCAATTTTACTTTTTAAAAATTTGATTATGGTCAAAACCTCACTTTATATATGCAGGTGACATGGTAAAAAACTAAAAATGAGTGGACTGAAAATCAACAATGATCTTAGTCTCTTAAAGTTGTATATGCAAACATGATAAAGTATTTTACCTCATGAAAGTGATCAGTAATATATATATATATATATATATATATTTTCTATGGGTGTCGTTTTTCATCCTTGTTGGGTTAACCCGCCATGATTAACCTGAAAGCATTAACTAGATAGTCAAAATATCCTAAAAACAATTACTAAAACTAAACCTATGTGCTGATTATTATATATTTATTAAAAGGCACATTTCGGTTGTCTCAGTAAACACCACTATTCATGAGTTTTACAAACAATGAAGCACGCAGTACAACATGTATACAGATTAAAATAATGTTTTAATAGAGTTAGTTATTACTGTGTACACACAACCCTGCTTCTTTGCATCTCCTCCCACCATCGTCTATGGTAATCACGTCGACTGATTTCCACTGTTGCCAATGGAACACTAGGCGACGGTGTTGTACGGGTACCCGATTTACCGGTTGTTCCAGATGTGGGCATCGATTTCTTCTTCCGCTGACGCGCCGACTCCTTGCAACGGTAAATCTGAAATAATTTATTTCTGATTTTAGTTTTGTGTAGTTATTAAACCCTAACATCACTAGGCGATAATTATTCCTAGTGATTATGTTGTAGTCAAAATTGAACATAAATAGGAAGTTTTGCTACCCAAGATCAGGAGGCTGAACCAAAGACTTTAGTATTCCTTATTTCCAAAAGACAATCAGATTATTATTGTGTGAGTTAAGAAGTATGATTCTTTCTTTTTTGCACTTTGTTTAATTATGGTGAGTTAAAGGCAACTTAAGAAGTAAAATTATTTTAGGTTACAGCACAATTGCACATTAAAAGAAATAATAAATGTGCAGGGGCAATATGGGAATTTGAATTTGTATGATAATAAACTGCAGTTTGCGTAATGGGTCAAAGCTACATGTGGTAAATAGCAGCTCAAAACTGGTTAGGTTGGCTAACAGATCAAAACTGGCTGCATCAGCTAATGGATCAAAAATGGTACGCCAAGAAGCAAGTCAAACTTATGGTGAAAGGAAGGAAAGGTTTATTGTTTTGTATGCTGATGCTGGATGAGATGCAGATTGCTTATATTAGTGTCTAAGTTTGTGCATTTTGTTCCTTCTTACCAACTGAAATAGTTAAAATTTAACAACGTGGTCATTATGTTTGGTTTATATTGAAAACTTCTTTAAATAAGCATGTTGCGCGTTTACTTTGATATAAATTTGTTAACAAATCTTTTGAATGTCAACCAAATCGTATTTCTGTGGCAACGCACAGGGTAAAAATACTAGTTAACATCTAAAAACCATAATATACTGTTGCGCATCAGGGAATCAAACCCCGGTCACTCCCGTGGGAGGATACTATGATACCACTACACTAGATGCGCTTTGTTGATATGTTTTAGTTTGTTTTATAAATATATAGGTAAAATACAGAACAAAGATTATTAGAATTATTAGCTTTAGTTTGTTTTATTAACACACTTATTTCAAACAAAGATTCTTGTTTGAAATTTTGTTCAAATCGAAAATGGAACCAGATTCAATATCTTCAAAATCAAACCAACATTAAATTTGAATTCTGCAAGATTTTGATGCAGTTTCGGAAGCGATCAATGGCTCGAAAGACTCATGATTAACAAAGACGATAGAATCGAACCAAAGGTTCCAAGAACAATGTTCTTTTATATAAACTTAATCAAAAACTGAATAATACATAACCTTCAACCCTAACTTATTTTAAAATAAAATGAGATAAACTTGAAAACAAGATAAACACAAAATATTAAAAGATATCAGAATTTAAATTATAAGATGCTCCTGCATCATACTCCCCATCTTCGAAAAAGACTTGTCCTCGAGTCTTGAGAACGTCAAAAAGATCATTGACAACCCGAGATAAAAATTGGACTCCTTTGTTCTTTTTCATGGACAACTTGAAAAACTTTAAAGAAAACCTTGAAAACTTCAAAGAAAAGCCACCACGTTCAAACGGAATATTAACTTGTCTCTTGCTCACTTTTGAAATTTTCTTGGAAGCAATAGCAGACGCTTCTCGCGTTGGACTTGCAGAGTTATCTCCATATTTGAATTTTGATTTTTAATATCTTTTATTATTTTATGTTATCTCGTTTCGTAGTTATCTTTTTCCTTGTTTAGTATAAGTAGGGATCCTGGATGTTTAGTTTCATTAGTTTTTGATTAAGTTTTATATTATAAGAACATTATTCTTGGAACCTTTGGTTCGATTCTATCGTCTTTGTTAATCATGAGTCTCTCGAGCCACTGATCGCTTCCGAAACTGCATCAGGTTTCCTTTCATACCGAAAGCTCAACTTTTAACAATAAGGTTGTTCATCAATTCAGGTTCCTCACTCAGTTTGTTCTCTTCGGTTTTCTCATATTTTAATGGGACAAATAAATAAGTTCAGTTTCTTCATTTAACCAACGAAATAACTAGCTCGGCCCGATTTTAAATGGTTTGGTTTAGTTTAGTCTTTCGTTTGATCGGTTTTTAACCTTAAACTATTAGAAGTATAATAGTATGTTGTTTGCCTAAAATCAAAAGTAATATAATTTCAATAATCATAGTGGATTCAGACGTTCGCCTAAAATAAAAACCGTAGTGTAGAGCATCCATGAATGATCAACAAATGTGTAAACACAACAACATAAAACTAGTTGAACAACTGCTTGTGATGTCGCAAGTTCTTTTAATCTTCTTGTTGGATTAAACAAATTAGTGATATATATATATATATATATATAATATATATAGGGGTAGGTTAACGTACAATAATCGGTTATCGTACATTAGGTACGCGAGCTTTTTGAACGTCGATTTCAATTTCACGCGGTGGCATAATTGTAAATAACTTAAATTTAATTCGATGATCTAATTCATCAATTGATTCATCGAGCGTCCATCTGTATCAATATAATTCAACCGTCGCTCAGTATTAAACTAATTTGCAGATCGATATCAAACTAATTAAGTTAATTATCTAACCTTAAAAATGTTCGTTACATGCAAATAAAACAGAACGTTTTATCAAAACGTATTAAAAAAATCAATTTTATTTCAAACCAGAACGTATTAAAAGAACGTTTTATCAAAACGTATAAGAAGACATCAATTTTATTTCAGACTAGAATGCATTAATAGAACGTTTTAAGAGCGTTTTGATATAACTGTATATTAAAACAGAACGTACTAAAACAAAAACGTATTAAAACATTTTGATATAAATCAATTTTGATAAAACGTTTTGATATTATAATACGTTTTGATATATATATATATATATATATATATATATATATACGTTTTGATATAATCAATTGGGGGAATCAATTGTGATATAATCAATTTTGATAAAACGTTTTTATAAAACGTTTTGATATATAATCAATTTTGGTAAATTTTTTTATTTTGGTGTTGATATATCTAAAACGTATTAATATGTGATGAGAAATGAGAAATGGTATTGGACACACCTGCACACACAATCTGTACATATGTGGTGAGAAACGTATTAATATGTCATGCGAAACGTATTAATACGTTCTGTTTCACACACCTGCACACGTATTAAAACAATTTTAGAGTGTCGAATAATTTTTTCAGACATTTTTTAAGGGAAAACTTAAACGTTGTCGACGGCGATGATGGTGACGAAGAGTGTTGATGGCGCCGGCAAGCGAAGGTGAAGGAGGTGTGCTGGTGTCGGTAAGGGGTGGTGGAGACGGATTGAGGGAGAGGGACAAACAGATGAGTGTAATTGTGATTTTGGGTTTTGAAAAATCTATCGGTTGGAAGTGTCGCGTACGTAATGTACGATAAAGAATTATTATGCATTGCCTAATAGCATATTGTACGTGACATCACAATAACACCTAATATGCTATATCAGTTCACATGATCCAACATGTGCTTACCACTTACCACAATGATAAGTAAACATAAACGTATGAATTTTCTTTCTACCAACAAACCCTACTGAGAATACGTGCACAACATGTGCTTACAATAACACATGGGGAGTTTGTTTAAGACCATAAAAGGCTTCTTAAGGTGGCATATATGTTTTTGGTATGGATGGGTAAAAACACACATGAATGCAATTATATCCTACGAATGATCTCATAAATACTGTACCACCGTTACAAAAAACTTTTTGGCATAAAGCTAGAGAGATATATAGAGGGGAAGGGACATTCATGGGTATTATCCATGCACTGGTCAATCCCATAATGCCATATCATTTCTACCCTCATGTACCCACAAACTACAAATTCACCGACGGCATCTACCCACAAGTACCCTAGAACTTTTTTGTGTTTTTGTTTTTTATAATAATAATTAATTACTCGTTTATTTTTCCAATTGTTATGTATTCTTCATGGCAAAGGTTTGCCATGAATTACAATTTGGCAATCTACCCATATAGTTAGGGGTGGGTTCGCCATGTGGTAAACTACCCATGAGCCTTACTCACACTAGTGTCCCTTCCCCTCTCATAAGGAGGCAACAATATAAAGAATTAATGTAAATAGGGACAAATAAAAGATATCATAGATATGTTTTGTTTCCGGAGTTCGAATTTTCGAACTCTTACTCTAAGGTAAAAATGCGGTTCACATATGATAGATATCCTTTAAAAGAACTTTTAAACAAACATCAATATTTTAGGGCTTGAAAGTGGTAAGTTTAGAAGTATGTGGTGTGCGTAATATATAATTAGGGGTGTGCATGGATTGGTTTTATTCAGTTTTAGGCTAAAAATAACCAAAAACTGAAATTACGGTATTTAGCTTCTAAATACCGTCATTTTAAGTTTTTTTGGTTTTGGCTGGGTTCGCTTTCAATTTTTTATTTGTCGTTTTTACTTGAAAATTTTGGTATGGAAAAAATGAGTCGCTAAAAATAATGAATTTAATTAGACCAAAATTTATTTGTTTATTATACATTTGTGTTAAAATATTTAGGTTAATTTATTATAAATACCATACATTACTTAATCTTCAATATAAAAAGTGAAAATCAATAAGTTCGGCCAGTATATTGGTTATAATTAAAAAAAAAAAAAACCGAAACCCGGTTCGGCTTTTCCAAAAACATAAAAACCAAACCATTAGTTTCTATTTTGATCCGACTATACTGATCTAAGTTTTTTTAGTTTTTGCGATTTCATACAAACCAGTAGCGTCATTTCATAAACTTAAAAGGTTGAGAATTATAATTCCACACAAACCATATTTTCAATTTATGTAATTCACTTTAAATTAATTAAATTATATATATCAATATAATAATCTATCATTTCAATTCTTTTCCAATTATAGTCAAAATAAAAAAGTAAAAAAAAATTGTCTCCATGCATTCCTAAATTGTTCTCTGATTTTATTTTTAAATTAGTAGGTTTAATATAAATAAAATGGCTTTTAGGTACCTGATAATGAAACAAATGGGATTTAGGTGTTCAACCATCTAAGATGGCTGGATTGAATTCCTCTCTCCTAGTGACAATCCACGTAGGCGACGACGTGTAAATGTATGGTGACTGGATCAATTATCTGAGATGACTAGATCCAATTTTATTCCCTTACATATTATTCTGAATATTATTCTGACACATGACACCACCATATGAGACCAACCATTTGAGATAGCCGAATTCATTTCCAATCATGACAACCTCTCACGGGTGTATCGTTGGTGTAACATAATTAATATGTCAATTATCACCAATCAAACGACTATGTAAACTTACTAAATATATTTTATATACTATTTATAATTATCCTAATAATAATAAAAAAGTGTTCATTGGAGCACGAAGTGTTGTATAACCGTCGTTATATTAATTATAATGTTATTATGTATCTATATGTTATTATATTATTTATAATATAGAAGATATGATATTAAATATATACTTTTATTTAATGTTGTATAACCATCGTTATATTAATTATAATGTTGTTTGTTTAACAGGTAAATGTCAAGGTGTCTTAAAACCTTTGATGATGGATGATATTCAATGACCTCCCAGAAAATCAGATGGCACTCGCTACACCAACTACCCTCCCCGTCTTTGCACAATGCAGGTAAATGCCCCATACGAATTTCATAAGGTCTCTAGATAAACTATTAAACAAACATTATAATTAATAAAACGATGGTTATACAACACTAAATAAAATATATTAAAAGTAATATAATAACATATAGATACATAATACATTATTGTTAATATAACGACGGCTATACAACACTCAATACTCCAATGAACACTTTTTTATTATATTATATATAGTATATAAAATATATTTAGTAAGTTTACATAGTCGTTTGATTGATGAGAATCGACATATTAATCATGTTACACCAACGATACACCCGTGAGAGGTCATGATTAGAAATGAATTCAGCTATCTTAAATTGCTGGTCTCATATGATGGTGTCACTCGTCAGAATAATATGTAAGGAAATAAAGTTGGATCTAGCTATTTCAGATGGCTGATTCAATCATCATACATTTACATATTGTCGCCTACGTGGATTGCCACTAGGAAAGAGGAATTCAATCCAGCCATCTCAAATGACTGGACACCTAAATCCCATTTACTTCATTTTCAGGTACCTAAAAGCCATTTTCTTTGTATTAAACCTACCACTTTAATAAAAAAAATCATTGTTCTAACCTCAATACTCTTTTATTATTATTATCGTGCTGTTGTGTGTTGTACTCAAAGCGGTCCACGTTACTCCCCCCACACGCACCGAATACACTCCCCTATATTTCTTCAGGCACAACAAATAAGGTTGCCCAAAAACAGACTGTTACATTTTCGTCTTCAAGGTCCATACGCTGCACATACCTCCACAATCTGGAACTGAAGAACAACCAAACCCTAACCGAACCTTCAGATCCACTTCACGGCCATGGTCTCCACCGCCAAAATCAAATCCGTTGATTTCTACAGGTTCGATTAACCTCTATTTCAACTGTTTTTCATACTCTTATTACTCGTTTATCAGCTAATCAGCTAATGCTCGTTTCGATTGATTCGATTGATGCTTTAGTTCATTTGAAGTATGCGTTTGTTGTTTAATATGAATGCATGCTTGTGCTTGATTATTTCGTGTTTGATTACGGTTTGCTGTGGTTGCGTATGCGTTACGTCACGTTTGATGAATGTGATTGAATCGGATTGATTGATGCGCGTGTGAATTTGCTTCTGCTGCTACTGAATTGATTTAGTTGATGTTAGGGAATATGAGTTTAGATCTCGAACTGGAATTTTAGCTTACTTGAATCGATTTCGTTACTCCGATTTCGAACCGGAAGTGACAATCGAATAATCGTAGCTTATTTGAATTTTAGCTTATTTAAATCGATTTCGTTATTCTGTTTTCAAACCGGAAGTGATAATCGTAGCTTATTTGAATCGATTTTGTTACTCCGACTTCGAACCGGAAGTGATAATTGTAGCTTATTTGAATTTTAGCTTATTTGAATCAATTTCGTTACTCCGTTTTCGAACTGGAAGTGATAATCGTAGCTTAGTTGAATCGATTTCGTTACTCCGATTTCGAACCAGAAGTGATAATCGCAGCTTAATTGAATTTTAGCTTATTTGCATCGATGTCGTTATTCTGTTTTCGAACCGGAAGTGATAATCGTAGCTTATTTGAATCGATTTCGTTACTTGGATTTTTTATTTGGAGATGTAGCGATGAAGTTTCGAAATTAACATGAGTTATTAGGTATAGAAGTGTTTTTGCCTAATAGGAGACTTGAAATTGTTAAATTGATGAATGGAGTAGTGAGAAGGTTGAATGTGCTTATTTTTAATTAGACAGCTACAGAAACCAGACTTACAGAAAGAAGAGATGAGAGTTGCTTTTTATTTAGTTATGTGGAATAATATTATGCTAAATTGTCTTATTATTGTGGATTATGTAGCCACATTTATAGATGAAACTAAAAGAATTAACAGTAGGAGTCCATATTTGACTTTTGAGGGTCAAATTGTTTCTTTTAATGCTGAATATGACAGAACTTGTTAGTCTTGAAAGAGATTGGGTGAATATATAATAAACCTTGAAAGTATCAGTTTACTCTTTGTATTTGGGGGATAATATCAAGCTAAATTGTCTTGTTATTGTGCATTCTATAGCTACATTTATAGATAAAACTGAAAGAATTAACAATTTAACAATAGGAGTCCATGTTTGACTTTTGAGGGTCAAATTGTTACTTTTAATTGCTAGTATGACAGAACTAGTTAGTCTTCAATCAAAGAAATAGGGTGAATAGTTAAATTTGAAAGTATTGGTTTGCTATAACAAAATGCATTTTGGAGTTATGTAGCTCAAATTGTCTGTCTATTTTCAGTTTCAATATACTAAAAACTTCGAAATGCAAGTTGGTGCTTTTTTATTAATTTGGCACTGTGTAAGACACTATTTCAAGATTTTATGGCCCTTAAGTTTGTCATATATCTATGTCTTTCTCATCAATTACAGAATATTATAGTCCTGATTGGTCAGTGTAACCTCGCACCAATGCATAAAATTGAATGTATCATTCCATATTTATTGACTGTTTTGATTTTGAATATGTTAGTTGCACTGAAGTGGATCTTTGAGCTTGATTAGGTCAGACTATACTTTGTTTTACTTTATTTATATTATTATTTCTTGCATGACAGGAAAATTCCAAGAGAT